>NC_073402.1:28353644-28688644 GCF_028641065.1 Leucoraja erinaceus | reverse complement strand
CCAAGTGCAGACCCGTTGGGTGTGTTCCCCCAGTGGGGGGCGGCATGTGGCGCCCCACACGCATGCTAACTACCCCCCTTGATATTATATTAATATTATTAATTTGCTCGGTCGCGAAATGTTTTCGATTTTTGCCGGGAAAACATAACTTAGTGCAGAACAACCAACAATTTTTTTCTGGCACTCTTGGTTCCTGAGCCTTGCCTGGTTATCCGTGATTCTGGACCAACAGGGGTCATGGCCTCCGCGAGGAATCGCGCGGTCTCCCTAGGCCGCCGGGAAGCTGAGATACCGGTCCGCACAGTCAGACTCAGAAGTCGGGTACGGTAAATGATCTGCCGGCTCTGGACGGCCGGATTTCCAGAGCCCCCGCCTCCTGGGGGGAATTCGACCCGCTGATGTGAAGTCCCCGTGAGGTCGAGATCGACCGCCTCACCCAATAGACAATAGGTGCAGGAGTAGGCCATTCGGCCCTTCGAGCCAGCACCACCATTCAATGTGATCATGGCTGATCATCCACAATCAGTACCCCGTTCCTGCCTTCTCCCCATATCCTCTGACTCTGCTATCTTTAAGAGCCCTATCTAGCTCTCTCTTGAAAGCATTCGGAGAACTGGCCTCCACTGCCCTCCGAGGCAGAAAATTCCACAGACTCACAACTCTCTGTGAGAAAAAGTCTCAGTTCTAAATGCCTTAACCCTTTTTCTTAAACTGTGTGGCCCCTGGTGCTGGACTCCCCCAACATCGGGAACATGTTTCCTGCCTCTAGCGTGTCCAAACCCTTAATAATCTTATATGTTTCAATCAGAATCCCTCTCATCCTTCCAAACCTCAGAGTGTACAAGCCCAGCTGCTCCATTCTCTCAGCATATGACAGTCCCGCCATCCCGGGAATTAACCTTGTGAACCTACACTGCACTCCCTCAATAGCAACAATGTCCTTCCTCAAATTAGGGGACGAAAAACTGCACACAAAACTCCCGGCCTAGTCACCACATTTTCCCGGGAGAATTCCGCGGGTGAAGTCAAGTCAAGTCAAGTTTATTTGTCACATACACATACGAGATGTGCAGTGAAATGAAAGTGGCAATGCTCGCGGAACAACAAAACAACCAAACAAATTATAAACACAATCATAACACACATATTATTTTACATAATAAATAATAGAAGGAAAAACGTTCTGTAGAGTTAGTCCCTGGTGAGAAAGGCGTTTACAGTCCGAATTGCCTCTGGGAAGAAACTCCTTCTCAACCTCTCCGTTCTCACTGCATGGCAACGGGTGAATTTCAAGTGCGTGCGCTTGTCCAGTTTAAAGGTGGTGCTGGCCCCGATCAGTTGCCGGAAAATCAGTGACGGACGTGTACTTCAAAGTGCCCTTCCCTCTGACCTCTACAGATGGAACTCAAGTCTGCTGGTCCGTCAATTCCGAGCGTCATCGTGGACGAGAATGGGAACGTCATCGACAGCGTAGACCCCGCAGGGGAGCCCATTCAGTTTGTTTTCGAGGAGATTGTCTGGCGGCAGGAATTCAGCTTCGAAGAGGCCGTCGGGAAACTGGAGACTACTTTTTATCCGTTCAAAAAGGTAATCCATAAGATTCCAGCATCCCCCACCCAGTCTGAAGAAGGGTTTCGGCCTGAAACGTTGCCTATTTCCTTCGCTCCATAGATGCTGCTGCACCCACTGAGTTTCTCCAGCATTTTTGTCTACCTTCGATTTTCCAGCATCTGCGATTCCTTCTTAAACAGATTCCAGCATCTGCAGTCCCTCATATCTCCTGCGGAGATATGAGGGACTGCATATGCTGGAATCTTATGATGGACACACAGTATTGGGGGGGAGACCTCTAAGTGGGTAAAAGTTGAGGAGATTTCAAAATGGAGGCAACAGGAACTGCAGATGCTGGAATCGTGCATCAAATTTGTAATCTTGTGTGTGAAGATGTGGCCCGTTCTGAAACCTCTCCTATCCATGTTCAAAGGTTCTTTATTAGTCACATACACCAATTGGCGTAGTGAAATGTGGATTGCCATTGCAGCACATAAAAAAGACAACAACCTAACAACAATAAAGAAATTTAAACATAAAAAAAACATCCCCCACTGTGAGGGAAGGCACAAAGTCCAGTCCCCATCCCCATGTCCACCCATAGTCGGGCCTACCTTTACGGAGGCCCGATGTTCCAGGCCGTTCTTGCAGGATGGTGGTGCTCCGGCGTCGGGAGAATCCTCACAGCGGTTTGGGAAACCTGGAACGGCAGCTTCCTTTACTGCCTGTCTTGCTGAGTTATCCCGCCACTTCCAGTTCTAATGGGAATTGGAACTAGGAGCCTCCAAACTTGCAGAGATGAGGAACCGCAGTTGGGTGAACAAACCACGATGGAACGGACCATGAATGAACAAAGGAGGAGGACTGGCTGAACTTTGTTGCCTTCCACCGCAGTGAAGAATGCTGTGGTGGATGTTTGTGTTCAATCTTATTGTGTATTGTGTGTTATTTTTAAAGGGCCTGTCCCACTGTACGAGCTAATTCAAGAGCTCTCCCATAGTTTAAAAAAATCAAACTAGTGGTAAGCAGATAGAATGTACGTAGCGGGTACGTCGGAGATCGGGGACGTCTCTTGGCGGCTCGTAACGCTAACGGCGGGTACTCGGGAAACGCGGTAAGCTCGTGAGGACTTGTGAAGATTTTTCAACATGTTGAAAAATCTCCAGCATTTTTGCGTGTTGAAAAATGTCCACGAGAGCCCCGAGTACCGACGAGCGGCCATTACCGTAAATCTCCGAGTCCGAATCAGGGGAAACTCGGGAGAACTCGTGAATCACTTGTACAGTGAGACAGGCCCTTTGGTGTGTCGTCGCTGGCAAATTCATTTCACTGCACCTTCGGGTGCATGTGCCGAATAAAATTGACTCTGACTTTGGTGGAATTTTACGTCGAACACAAAGTGCCGGAGTAGCTCAGTGGGTCAGGCTGGGTCTCTGGAGGACGTGGATGGGTGATGTTTCAGGTCGGGTCTCTGTTTCTTAGCTTTGGTGACTCAGCTGGTCGAGAGAGAAGAGTTAACTCTTTGGATCATTTTCTTTCCAGGTTTCCTACCATCCCTTCATCGAAGCCTTCGACCGGGCCAAGGCAGAAGACAAGCTTGTGCATTCCATACTACTTTGGGGGGCCCTTGATGACCAGTCCTGCTGAGGTATGTTCTAGTCTTCAGTCTGTGCAGTGATTAGTCTAGTTTATTCTCATGTGTACCAGAGTACGGTGAAAGCTTTTGTTGTATGCGGCGATCCTCAGCCTTGCCTAAGTGCCAACCGGGTCTGGTGCCAGGTGAGGGTTGGAGCAGTGTCTGTGGGGATGGGGGGGACAGAGGGGACAGTGGCCGTGGATCTGCATTAGTTCACATCACGGCTCATTGCACTGAAAGCGAGATTCTGCTCTTTTGCTTTGTGTAATGCGAGCTTCCCTTTGTTCAAAGGTAGGCAAAAATGCAGGAGGAACTTAGCGGGTGAGGCAGCATCTTTGGCGAGAAGGAATAGGCGGCGTTTCGGGTTGAGACCTTTCTTCAGACTGATGTCGGGGGGGTGGGGGGAGGGAAAGGAAAGGAAGAGGCAGAGACAGGCTTGTGGGAGAGTTGGGAAGGGGGAGGGGAAGTAGGGAGAAAGCAAGGACTATCTGAAATTAGAGGTCAATGTTCATACCGCTGGAGTGTAAACTACCGTAGTGAAATATGAGGTGCTGCTCCTCCAATTTGCGCTGGGCCTCACTCTGGCAATGGAGGAGGCCCAGGACAGAAAGGTCAGATTCGCAATGGGAGGGGAAGTAGAAGTGCTGAGCCACCGGGAGATCAGGTAGGTTAGTGCGACATCACTTGGACAAGAGTCAAGAGCATTTAATTATCATAGGTACTGAAATGGAACTATGAAATTGTTACTTGGAGCAGCATAACAGTACTCAGATTACATAATAAACCCCCAAAGTTCCACAAACTGAACGCCCCGTTTTACTTCTCCTTCTCCCTCTGGAAGGCGACTCCGGACTGTCAAAGCTGCCACAGCCAGACAGAAAAACAGTTTTTATCCCACAAGTAGTTGCTCTACTCAACAGCCAAAAATCTGTAGCCTCCCTTTGATCTGGTATTTTGTTGGTTCACATGCTTGATCAATAGTGTTTTATCATGAATGTTTTATTATTATTAATGTTTAGTGTTTTCTGAGTCATTCGAAACTGTCACTGTATGTCACGTTGTTACTTGTGGGCGGCGGAGCACCAAGGCAAATTCCTTGTATGTGAATACTTGGCCAATAAACTTACTTACTTACTTGTTTGTGCAGGATCGGGGCGGACTCTTCGAGAGACCGTTCTCGATGAGTTCGCCCGTTCTCTCGCTGCTGAACGAGAGCTTTGTCAGCAGCTGGGCCCTGGTTAAAGAGCTGGAGGATCTTCAGGTAAACGCGGGAATAAGGAGCGATCAGTTGGAATCCCGAAGCGGTCGGCTTAAACAGGCTCGACCTCATTGGGAGGTTCACAGGAAATATGTGAATTCAGTGAATGATTTAGGATCGAACATAGAACATACTGTACAAGAACTTCGATTCACCTTGTTTGTGCCAGATATGATGCCAAGGACAATTCTTAACTGCCTGCACGTAATCCATATCCCTCCATTCCGTGCCTATCCAAAAGTCTCCTAAAAGCTACTATCATATCTGCCTCCACCACAACCCCTGGCAACGCGTTCTAGACACTCACCCCACTCTGTGTAAAAAAAAATCTCGCCTTGCGTTTTTCTTTGTCTCCCCTTAAAGCCTTGCCCTAGAGTATCTGACGTTTCCATCCTGGGAGAAAGGTTCTGACTGTCTACCCTATCTGTCCTTCACATAACTTTGTATACCCTGGATGCGATATTATTGCATACTTATATGCAGTAGCTGCCAGATTAAAGATAAACGATAGACACAAAATGCTGGAGTAACGCAGCAGGTCAGGCAGCATCTCTGGAGAAAAGGAAGAGGCGAAGTTTCGGGTCGAGACCCATCTTCAGATGTCACCTATTCTTTTTCTCCAGAGATGCTGCCTGACCTGCTGAGTTACTCCAGCACTTTGTGTACTTTCAAGCATTTTGTGCCCTTCTTTAGAGACAAGAGGTAGGACAGGCAATCCAAGTGTAGCTGGAAGCTCCTCTCGGGGCCAAACAACATCAAAGCTGATTTAGTTTCAGTCTGTTGCCATGGAGTTGGTGATTGGGGAACTGATTGTGAATGAGATGGAAAATAGTCTGTGTGTGAAGGTGCACTATAGGAAATGCAAATGGGGGTTTTGTTTAAATGGGAAATTCTGCACTGATTGTGTTAACATGCTGTGAAGTTCCAATGAGAAGGAAGTTCCTTGCTAACACCTTTTGAGGTTTGACTAGAGCATAGGTGGTGAGTTGTAGATGTGAACATGTGGCTGATATGTGTTTTATTTTCTCTAGAGCAACCAAGGCAATGAAAAGCATGCCCGTTTAGCAAGCCTGCATTTAGAACACTATAACTTTCCTGTTGAGATGATGATCGCTTTACCAAATGGAAATGTGGTAAGTCCACTTGCCTGTTGATGTCAGTCAAAACCAGCTGCTCATCTTATCTGTTTAAGAAAGAGCTGCAGATGCTGGGAAAATTGAAGGTAGACAGAAATGCTGGAGAAACTCAGCGGGTGAGGCAGCATCTATGGAGCGAAGGAATATGTGACATTTTGGGTCGAGACCCTTCTTCAGACTGATGTGGGGGAGGGGGGGGGGGGGGGGGGAGGCGCTGGGCATCACTCTGACTATGGAGGAGGTCCAGGACAGAAAGGTCAGATTGGGATGGGAGGGGGAGTTAAAGTGCAGAGCAACCGGGAGATCAGGCAGACTGAGCGGAGGTGTTCAGCGAAACGATCGCCGAGCCTGCGCTTGGTCTTGCCAATGTACTTAAGTTGACACCTGGGATAGCGGATACAGTGGATGAGGTTGGAGGAGGTGCAAGTGAACCTCTGCCTCGCCTGAAAAGACTGTCGGGGTTCTTGGTTGGAGCCGAGGGGGGAGGTAAAGGGACAGGTGTTGCATCTCCTGCGGTTGCAGGGGAAAGTACCCGGGGAGGGGGTGGTTTGGGTGGGAAGGGATGAGTTGACCAGGGAGTTTCAGAGGGAACGGTCTCTGCGGAAAGCAGAAAGGGGTGGAGATGGGAAGATGTGGCCAGTGGTGGGAGTGTTGGAGGATTATATGCTGTATGCAACGGCTGATGGGGTGGAAGGTGAGGACAAGGGGGACTCTGTCCTTGTTGTGAATGGGGGGAGGGGGAGCAAGAGTGTGCTGGGGGATATCGAGGAGACCCTAGTGAGAGCCTCATCTATAATGGAAGAGGGGAACCCCCATTTCCTAAAGAATGAGGACATTCCGATGATCTAGTGCAGGAAAACCTCATCCTCAACGAAGATGTGGTGTAGACGGAGGAATTGGGAGTAGGGGATAGAGTCTTTAAAGGAAGCAGGGTGGGAAGAAGTGTCGTACAGATAGCTATGGGAGTCAGTAGGTTTGTAGTAGATGTCGGTCAATAGTCTGTCTCCTGTGATGGTGACGGTGAGATCAGAAACGGTCGGGAGATGTCGGAGATGACCCAAGTGAATTTCAGTGCAGGATGGAAATGGAAATACTCCAAATGCAGCCTCACTGACGTTTGTACAACTGTAATATAACATCCCAGCTAGTATACTCGAGACCCTAACTGATGAACGCCAAAATACCAAAAGCCTTCTTTCCCACCGTACTTCCCTATGATTCTTGGTTTGTTTGACGGCACAGTGACCTAGCGATAGAGCTGCTGTCTTACAGCGCCAGAGACCTGGGTTCGATCGTGAACTACGGGTGCTGCCTGTACGGAGTTTGAGCGTTCTCCCTGTGACCGTCTAGGCTTTCTCCGGATGCTCCAACTTCCTCCCACACTCCAAAGATGTGCAGATTTGTAGAATAATTGGTTTCTGCAAATTGTTCCTAGTGTGTAGGAGAGAACTAATGTATGGGTGATGGACACGCTAGAGGCAGGAAACATGTTCCCGATGTTGGGGAGTCCAGAACCAGGGGCCACAGTTTAAGAATAAAGAGTAAGCCATTTAGAACGGAGACGAGGAAACACTTTTTCTCACAGAGAGTGGTGAGTCTGTGGAATTCTCTGCCTCAGAGGGCGATGGAGGCAGGTTCTCTGGATGCTTTCAAGAGAGAGCTAGATAGGGCTCTTAAAAATAGCGGTGTCTGGGGATATGGGGAGAAGGCAGGAGCGGGGTACTGATTGGGGATGATCAGCCATGATCACATTGAATGGTGGTGTGGCTCGAAGGGCCAAATGGCCTACTCCTGCACCTATTGACTATTGTATCATTGGTCAGTGCAAACTCGGTGGGTCAAAGGACCTGTTTCTGAGCTGTATCTCTAAACTAAACCAAACTCAACTTATGATTGGTATTAACAGGTTCACCACATCAATGCAAACTATTTCCTGGATGTTACTTCCATGAAGCAAGACGAGATGGACAAAGGCCTCTTTACCTCTTCACGGTTCGAGGACCCTTCCACTGCAGCTTACGTCCAGTTTTTGCAGGAAGGGCTCGAATTGGCCAAGCAGTTTGTACCGTCATAACATCGGAATGAAACTGGGGAGTGATCTCGCTGCTCCTCCCTTGCATGCCTTGGTGCATGGATCTCGCTAACTAAATGCCCAGGGAACCCAGTAAGTCGGACTTCAGAAAACCAAATCGGAAACCCTGAAGCAGACGACTTTTGTAGCTGAAGTCTGTATGAGGTATATGTTGCTCTTCAACCTCCTAAGATGATGAATCAATCGTTCTACGTAAATATTGCTGGGCGGAATGAAGAGCTACAGTGAGAAACTAGTGTTGCTCTAGTTATCACTGAAAGATTTCATTGTCGTTTTACGAACTCTCCTTCTCCCATTAATAGTCGGAGAAGAGGAAGTCAAAGAAAGAAAGTCAATTTCAACACTTGTAATCAGTATTATTTTACATTCTCACCTCTTTTTCAGGTAAAATTTTAATGATTCCTGGCAGGCTCCAAGACGTCAATGAATTTCATATTTCCTGTTCAGTAAGCAGTGCTGGTGAGAGTCGGTTGCTGAATTAGTTCCTCACTGAAAGGGACTTTGATTATTGGAGCTTGAATCCTTGCCTCCCTGCCCTCTCCATCCTTGTTCCCGTATCAGGATATTTGAGTGATTTGCTTGAAACCTCGTTACAACTTCAGGTCCCAATACTTTTTTTAATTGCCTGCTTTGAAGAGATCTTGCTCCTCCATTATGCAAATGTGCAGCTCATTAATGCTGTACATTCTCACCTGCTCTGCAAGGTCAACAGAGGGGAGGGCAAAATGGGAGAGAGGTCCAAATACTAGGTGTGAATTGTTAGATTTTAGCCCCCAAAGTTTTCAATACAAGCTCATTTGTAAAGGTTAAGGTTCAGATAAGGAGCAAAAATGCAAGAGTCTGGTTTGGGGCATAGGATCTGTTTGTCTCCAGCCCCTCAAAATTGTTTCAGTCAAAACAATTGGCACAAAACCTGTGTTGGCGTATACTTGTTTTTTTTTTAATGAGACTGATTCTAGTTTGCAGGGAAACCACTCTTTATAAGGCCCTCAAAGTCAGCAACTATGCCTCATAGCCAATAGTCAATAGTCAATTTAATTGTCATTTGGACCCCTGGAGGTCCAAACGAAATGCCGTTTCTGCAGCCATACATTACACACAAATAGACCCCAGACACAACATAATTTACATTTTACATAAACATCCATCACATTGCTGTGATGGAAGGCCAAAAAAAAAACTTATCTCTCCACTGCTCTCTCCCCCCCCCCCCCCCCCCCCGATGTCAGAATCAAAGTCAAAGTCAAAGCCCCCGGCTGGCGATGGCGATTGTCCCGCGGCCATTAAAGCCACGCCGGGTGGTGCGAGGTCGCACACCGGGTCTTGGTGTTAGAGCCCCCGGCGTGCGCTCGCAGAGTCCCGCGGCCATTCCAAGCCGCGCGGGGCGGTGATGTAGGCCCCGCTCCAGGAGCTCTTCGACCTCGGAACTCGGGCGGGAGAAGTCGCCGTGGCGGGAGCCCGGAAAAGCGGTCTCCCTCCAGGGACCCGCGGGCTCCCGGTGCCGCCGTCCGCAGACCCGCAGTAGCAGCTCCGCATCAGCAGCAGCAGTGGCAGCAGAAGCAGCGCTCACACCGCTCCACCCGCTCTGGGCTCGGCCAGCTCCGCGACGGTGAATTGTCGGCACCAGAGTCCCCGGCTTCTTCTGTGGAGGCCGCTCCTCGTTGCAGCCCCAACGACAACTGAGACCCGACAAGAAAAGGCGGGTCTCCAGTGCAGGGAGATATTCTGTTTGTCTCCCCCCCCTCCAAATTGTTTCAGTCAAAACATTGGCACAAACCTGTGTTGGCGTAACCTGTACTTGCTTTTTTTAATGAGACTGATTCTAGTTAGCAGGAAAACTACTCTATATAAGGCCCTCAAAGTCAGCAACTATGCCTCACAGCAGCATCCTTTATCTGTTACAACAACTTGAAAAAGAGAGACTGACTTGTGACAACTTTTGCAAACTGGAAGGTGTATTTAATATACTACTTTCCAATGCAATTATTGAGCTTTCGGGAAGATGGCCCATTTCCTGCATAATAACCCAGTTTTGGTATTAGAACCTCTTGCAGTAATTTACAAGCCTGATTCGACTAAATTTGAATCAACAATTAAGCCAAAATTGTGAAGGGTTTTAAGAGTAAATTAAGCTAAACTGTTTGCGCTGACTGAAGAATTAATAACTAGAAGACCACACAAATGTAACGGGGGAAAGGATGGGAGAGCAGCATAGTCACCTGAAGGAATGGGATGGATGTTTGAAAGGCAAGGTTTGTTGGAAATAGAATTAATTGTCTTGTTGAAAGAGCTGGCAGCTGTGCAGAGAATGAATGGTCCTCCACTTTTGTTAACTCGCACAGAATTAACCTAAATGACAATTAACCACCCCTTAAAAATTGTTAATGAACGGTAAACCTTTGGTTATTTTGTCAGTCTTCAGAACCAAAAATCCATCCAGCTCACTGTCCCATTATACAGCAGCAATAATGTTGTTATTGTATTGGGTCTGAACGGCCCTGACTCAAAACGAGACCAATCCATGTTCTCCAGAGATGCTGCCTGACCTGCTGAGTTATTCCAACATTTTGTGTTGTGTGTTGTTATCCAGTCAGGATTCTACCAGTACTCTACACCAGGTCCCTATAGTAGAGGGGAATCCAAAGGTTGGAATGCTTTAGGAACCAGTGAACCTATGTATCTCCTTAGTCTGCTTGCATCCAACCATATCATCTAATGTTCCACGTCTCAAAATGTTATTTTTGATATGAATCTTGTCAGCGTTCTATTTTGGTAAATCTGTATTGAATGCTTCGGCCACTGCCCAAGGAAGACTGCTGTGGCCCATAGCAGAATTTTAAACTGTTTCCACTTTCTTCTGCTAAGAGAGTGTTTGCCTCACAATGCTGGAGGGATCTTCACCTTCCATGCAGACAACTCCTCTATCCTGAACTTTGGCACATGCCAATGTGATCTTATCATTGGGGAAAGAGGAATTGGGTTGTTGTAAAGTCAGCATCATCTAGTCGCATACAAAACCGGCACGGCGGCGCAGCGGTAGAGTTGCTGCATTACAGGACCAGGGAGCCGGGTTTGATCCTGCCTACGGGTGCTGTCCGTGGGGAGTTTGTACGTTCTCCCCATGACCTGCGTGGGTTTTATAGACAATAGGTGCAGGAGCAGACCATTTGGCCCTTCAAGCCAGCACCGCCATTCAATGTGATCATGGCTGATCATCCCCAATCAGTACCCCGTTCCTGCCTTCTCCCCATATCCCTGACTCCGCTATTTTTAAGAGCCCAATCTAGCTCTCTCTTGAAAGCATCCAGAGAACCGGCCTCCACCGCCCTCTGAGGCAGAGAATTCCACAGACTCACCACTCTTTGTGAGAAAAAGTGTTTCCTTGTCTCCGTTCTAAATGGCTTACTCCTTATTCTTAAACTGTGGCCCCTGGTTCTGGAACCATGTTTTCTCCGGGATCTCCGATTTCGAGTGGGTTTGTAGGCTCATTGGCTTGGTATAATTGTAAATTGTCGCTAGTGGGTGTAGGATAGCGTTAGTGTGCAGGGATCACTGGTCGGCGCTGACTCAGTGGGCCGAGAGCCTGTTTCTAATCTTAAACTAAACTAAAACCTAGGCAGACATGAAGCTAAAAGTGCTGTCAGACTGTCAGGGCGTTAGTTGAAAAAGGTAAATGTAACCGCCTCTAGATTTTCTGTAGGTTTCCTCTTTTGTTCAAGAGAGTCATGCCCTTCGGCCCACCATGTCTGCACCGACCAACAATCCCCATACACTAACACTATCCTGCACACGAGGGACAATTTACGGAAGCTAATTAATGTATAAACTTGTACGTCTTGGAGTGTGGGAAGAAACCGGAGCACTCGGGGAAAACCCACGCAGACATGGAGAGAACGTGCAAACTCCGTACAGACAGCACCCGTAGTCAGGATCGAACACAGGTCTCTGGCGCTTAAGGCAGCAATACTGCTGCACCACTGTGCGCTCCAAGCCATGTCATTTAATATCATGCATGTCATTTCAAACAATTGCATCTACAATCTGATCCCATTACTGTACCTATGCAAAGATGACATCTCCATTTAAATCTATTTTTATCAAGTTTACAAAATATTTATAATCAGAAGTAGATTTTTGTGCTTTGTTTTTATTTTGTACATTTACAGCCCAGCTTTTATCAGTATTATTTTTATGCTGGTGGTACCATATGTATCAAACAAATGGCTGTGGAGACAATCCAGACCTGGCCATCTGGAGCAAGGTCAAGATGGGCGTGGGTTATTTTTCACACAAGCAGCATTTTGTGACGGCTCTGCCCCAAAGCCCGAAGAGGACGGGGTTCAGCCTGATGATAGGGAGCTGCTTTTCAGAAAGAATTTCCTGATGCCACCCTTGCTGAATAAATCAAAGTCATGAATCCAACGTGGTGGTCTTTCAGTGTGGCTTCTTTCCTTTGTTCGATGTTGATTGTTCATTGAACTGCTGAGACTCTTGATGCACGAAATGAGAGACAAAAAGCTGGAGTAACTCAGCGGCAGGGCCGGCCTTAGGAGGTGCGGGGCCCAATTGGGAACAATTTTGGTGAGCCCCAGGTTCCCAGCCAATGTCTGTAGAATCGTAGAAATATAAATAAAGTCTATTATAGACTGTATCTTTATGGTAGAATGGAAAGTAATCAAAATGTGCGCTTAAAAAGTGCCTGCGAATTAATGGACCAACAGATCTAAGCTACATCTATCTTATCTATCTATCTATCTATCTATCTTTAATATATAAAACTCAAATCCGTCCGCCTGCAGTACGGATCCCTTCCTGCCTTTTGATTCGTTGACGGCTGCTCCTTCCTATCAGCTTCCAACACACTTCGAAACAAAGTTGCAAGACAGGAACACTGAACTTTTCACTGCTGCAGCAGGCAGGGGAGGTGCAATTGAGGGAGGCAGGGGAGTGCTGGAAACTTACATTTGGCAACGGCTTCAGTTCCATTGGAGGAGACGGGTGCATGGTGGAATATTGGGTTGGGGGAATCACACCATTGGGGGAGCAGACCCAACGGGTCTGCACTTGGTCTAGTTAATATATAAAACTCAAATCCGTCCGCCTGCAGTACGGATCCCTTCCTGCCTTTCGATTCGTTCCCGCCGTGCGATGTCACAATGCCCGATGCTCGCGGACGTCCAATCGGAATGGATCCATTTGCATGTACGGCTTTCCGGCCGCGTTTCTTCCTTTGATTCTCCGCAACTCCGAAACCGGACGCAGAATCGCCGACGTCTTTTCCATTTCGGTAGAGATTTCGCTTTTCTTTCTAAGTATCCGCTCCTCATTACATTTCGTCGTGTTTGAGTACACTTTTTTAATCAAATCCTTCACCCCCCCCCCCCCCCCCCCCCACCACCTCAATATTTCAAAAAGAAACTGGATTCTCACCAACACAAGCAGCACCAGCCCATGGTGAACGTTCCATCGTGTGATGTCACAATGCCCAATGCTCAAATACATTGTTGCCATAGAGAACGCTCAGTGATTATTCAAATTCTTCACTAACTGGCATTCTGATTTTGCTTGTGAAGTGAAAAGTCCTGAATTGCATTTGTCTGATGCAGGAAGATTGTTCCTACCTTCTCTCTCCCCCCACACCCTTCCCCTATCCCTCTGTCCCTCTTCCATCACTCCCGCTACCCCTCTCCTCCTCCCTCCCCACTCTTTTCCCCTCTTTCCCCCCCACACCTCTCCCCATCCCACCCTGCTCCCCTCCCTCCCCATCCCCCCTCCCCCAAAGCTCTCTCCCCATCCCTCACCCCCTACCCCGCTCTCCTTTCCCTCCCAAATCTATCCCGTTTCCTCCTCCTCCCTCCCCTCTTCTCACCCCCCCCTCGCAAACGCCGTTGGGGAAACAGACCATAGAGGGAGTACAGAGAAGGTTCAACAGACTGATTCCTGGGATGTCAGGACTTTCAAATGAAGAAAGACTGGATAGACTTGGCTTGTACTCGCTAGATTTTAGAAGATTTAGGGAGGATCTTATAGAAACTTGCAAAATTCTTAAGGGGTTGGACAGGCTAGATGCAGGAAGATTGTTCCAGATGTTGGGGAAGTTCAGAACAGGGGGTCACAGTTTAAGGATAAGGGGGAAATCCTTTATGACCGAGATGAGAAAAACATTTTTCACACAGAGAGTGGTGAATCTCTGGAACTCTCTGCCACAGAAGGTAGTTGAGGCCAGTTCATTGGCTATATTTAAGAGGGAGTTAGATGTGGCCCTTGTGGCTAAAGGGATCAGGGGGTATGGAGAGAAGGCAGGTACGGGATACTGAGCTGGATGATTAGAGTAAAGAGTGCAAAGAGTAGGAGTAAACGGGTCCTTTTCACAATGGCAGGCAGTGACTAGTGGGGTACCGCAAGGCTCAGTGCTGGGACCCCAGCTATTTACAATATATATTAATGATCTGGATGAGGGAATTGAAGGCAATATCTCCAAGTTTGCGGATGACACTAAGCTGGGGGGCAGTGTTAGCTGTGAGGAGGATGCTAGGAGACTGCAAGGTGACTTGGATAGGCTGGGTGAGTGGGCAAATGTTTGGCAGATGCAGTATAATGTGGATAAAATGTGATGTTATCCATTTTGGTGGCAAAAACGGGAAAGCAGACTATTATCTAAATGGTGGCCGATTGGGAAAGGGGGAGATGCAGCGAGACCTGGGTGTCATGGTACACCAGTCATTGAAGGTAGGCATGCAGGTGCAGCAGGCAGTAAAGAAAGCGAATGGTATGTTAGCTTTCATTGCAAAAGCATTTGAGTATAGGAGCAGGGAGGTTCTACTGCAGTTGTACAGGGTCTTGGTGAGACCACACCTGGAGTATTGCGTACAGTTTTGGTCTCCAAATCTGAGGAAGGACATTATTGCCATAGAGGGAGTGCAGAGACGGTTCACCAGACTGATTCCTGGGATGTCAGGACTGTCTTATGAAGAAAGACTGGATAGACTTGGTTTATACTCTCTAGAATTTAGGAGACTGAGAGGGGATCTTATAGAAACTTACAAAATTCTTAAGGGGTTGGACAGGCTAGATGCAGGAAGATTGTTCCCGATGTTAGGGAAGTCCAGGACAAGGGGTCACAGCTTAAGGATAAGGGGGAAATCCTTTAAAACCGAGATGAGAAGAACTTTTTTCACACAGAGAATGGTGAATCTCTGGAACTCTCGGCCACAGAGGGTAGTTGAGGCCAATTCATTGGCTATATTTAAGAGGGAGTTAGATGTGGCCCTTGTGGCTAAGGGGATCAGGGGGTATGGAGAGAAGGCAGGTACGGGATACTGAGTTGGATGATCATCCATGATCATATTGAATGGCGGTGCAGGCTCGAAGGGCCGAATGGCCTACTCCTGCACCTAATTTCTATGTTTCTATCAGCCGTGATCATATTGAATGGAGAATGGTGCAGGCTCGAAGGGCCGAATGGCCTACTACTGCACTTAATTTCTAT
Source organism: Leucoraja erinaceus (assembly GCF_028641065.1). Classification (NCBI taxonomy): domain Eukaryota; kingdom Metazoa; phylum Chordata; class Chondrichthyes; order Rajiformes; family Rajidae; genus Leucoraja; species Leucoraja erinaceus. Next base: position 28,673,482 of record NC_073402.1, on the reverse strand, counting down.
GTTTCTATGTGTCCCTCTCCTCACCCCTCTCCCTCTGCCACCCATCTCTCTCCTCCACCACCCCCCTCCTTCTCTACCACCACCCCCTTCCCTCTCTACCACCACCCCCTTCCCCCCTACCCCTCTGTCCCTCTTCTACCACTCCCGCTACCCCTCCCTCCCTCCCCCTCTTCCACTTCTCTCCCACTCTCTCCTCCCCCACTCCTCACCCCTCTCCCATCCCTCTCTCCCCCCCACCCCCTTCCCTCTCTACCCCACCCCCTACCCTCTCTCCCCCCACACCCTTCCCCTATCCCTCTGTCCCTCTTCCATCACTCCCGCTACCCCTCTCCTCCTCCCTCCCCACTCTTTCCCCTCTTTCTTTCCCCCTTCCTGCTCCCCTCCCTCCCCATCCCCCCCTCCCCCAAAGCTCTCTCCCCCATCCCTCAACCCCCTACCCCGCTCTCCTTTCCCTCCCAAATCTATCCCGTTTCCTCCTCCTCCCTCCCTCTCTTCTCACCCCCCCCCCCCCCCCCCCCCCCGCAACGCCGTTGGGGAAACAGACCATAGAGGGAGTACAGAGAAGGTTCACCAGACTGATTCCTGGGATGTCAGGACTTTCAAATGAAGAAAGACTGGATAGACTTGGCTTGTACTCGCTAGATTTTAGAAGATTGAGGGGGGATCTTATAGAAACTTACAAAGTTCTTAAGGGGTTGGACAGGCTAGATGCAGGAAGATTGTTCCAGATGTTGGGGAAGTCCAGGACAAGGGGTCACAGTTTAAGGATAAGGGGGAAATCCTTTATGACCGAGATGAGAAAAAACATTTTTCACACAGAGAGTGGTGAATCTCTGGAATTCTCTGCCACAGAAGGTAGTAGAGGCCAGTTCATTGGCTATATTTAAGAGGGAGTTAGATGTGGCCCTTGTGGCTAAAGGGATCAGGGGGTATGGAGAGAAGGCAGGTACGGGATACTGAGCTGGATGATTAGAGTAAAGAGTGCAAAGAGTAGGAGTAAACGGGTCCTTTTCACAATGGCAGGCAGTGACTAGTGGGGTACCGCAAGGCTCAGTGCTGGGACCCCAGCTATTTACAATATATATTAATGATCTGGATGAGGGAATTGAAGGCAATATCTCCAAGTTTGCGGATGACATTAAGCTGGGGGGCAATGTTAGCTGTGAGGAGGATGCTAGGAGACTGCAAGGTGACTTGGATAGGCTGGGTGAGTGGGCAAATGTTTGGCAGATGCAGTATAATGTGGATAAATGTGATGTTATCCATTTTGGTGGCAAAAACGGGAAAGCAGACTATTATCTAAATGGTGGCCGATTGGGAAAGGGGGAGATGCAGCGAGACCTGGGTGTCATGGTACACCAGTCATTGAAGGTAGGCATGCAGGTGCAGCAGGCAGTAAAGAAAGCGAATGGTATGTTAGCTTTCATTGCAAAAGCATTTGAGTATAGGAGCAGGGAGGTTCTACTGCAGTTGTACAGGGTCTTGGTGAGACCACACCTGGAGTATTGCGTACAGTTTTGGTCTCCAAATCTGAGGAAGGACATTATTGCCATAGAGGGAGTGCAGAGACGGTTCACCAGACTGATTCCTGGGATGTCAGGACTGTCTTATGAAGAAAGACTGGATAGACTTGGTTTATACTCTCTAGAATTTAGGAGACTGAGAGGGGATCTTATAGAAACTTACAAAATTCTTAAGGGGTTGGACAGGCTAGATGCAGGAAGATTGTTCCCGATGTTAGGGAAGTCCAGGACAAGGGGTCACAGCTTAAGGATAAGGGGGAAATCCTTTAAAACCGAGATGAGAAGAACTTTTTTCACACAGAGAGTAGTGAATCTCTGGAACTCTCTGCCACAGAGGGTAGTTGAGGCCAGTTCATTGGCTATATTTAAGAGGGAGTTAGATGTGGCCCTTGTGGCTAAGGGGATCAGGAGGTATGGAGAGAAGGCAGGTACGGGATACTGAGTTGGATGATCATCCATGATCATATTGAATGGCGGTGCAGGCTCGAAGGGCCGAATGGCCTACTCCTGCACCTAATTTCTATGTTTCTATCAGCCGTGATCATATTGAATGGAGAATGGTGCAGGCTCGAAGGGCCGAATGGCCTACTACTGCACTTAATTTCTATGTTTCTATGTGTCCCTCTCCTCACCCCTCTCCCTCTGCCACCCATCTCTCTCTCCCCCACCCCCTTCCCTCTCTACCACCACCCCCTTCCCTCTCTACCACCACCCCCCTTCCCCCTACCCCTCTGTCCCTTCTTCTACCACTCCCGCTACCCCTCCCTCCCTCCCCTGCCCTCCCTCTCCCACTCTCTCTCCTCCCCTCTCCTCACCCCACCCCTCTCCCATCCCTCTCTCCCCCACCCCCTACCTTCTCTCCCCCCACACCCTTCCCCTATCCCTCTTCCATCACTCCCGCTACCCCTCTCCTCCTCCCTCTTTCCCCCCACTCTCCTCTCCCCCATCCCTCCCCTCCCTCCCTGCTCTCTCCCCATCCCCCCTCCCCCAAAGCTCTCTCCCCATCCCTCACTCCCTACCCCCCCGCTCTCCTTTCCCTCCCAAATCTATCCCGTTTCCTCCTCCTCCCTCCCCTCTTCTCACCCCCCCCCCCGCAAACGCCGTTGGGGAAACAGACCATAGAGGGAGTACAGAGAAGGTTCAACAGACTGATTCCTGGGATGTCAGGACTTTCAAATGAAGAAAGACTGGATAGACTTGGCTTGTACTCGCTAGATTTTAGAAGATTGAGGGGGGATCTTATAGAAACTTACAAAATTCTTAAGGGGTTGGACAGGCTAGATGCAGGAAGATTGTTCCAGATGTTGGGGAAGTCCAGAACAGGGGGTCACAGTTTAAGGATAAGGGGGAAATCCTTTATGACCGAGATGAGAAAAACATTTTTCACACAGAGAGTGGTGAATCTCTGGAATTATCTGCCACAGAAGGTAGTTGAGGCCAGTTCATTGGCTATATTTAAGAGGGAGTTAGATGTGGCCCTTGTGGCTAAAGGGATCAGGGGGTATGGAGAGAAGGCAGGTACAGGATACAGAGTTGGATGATCATCCTTGATCATATTGAATGGTGGTGCAGGCTCGAAGGGCCGAATGGCCTACTACTGCACTTAATTTCTATGTTTCCCTCTCCTCACCCCTCTCCCTCCTTCCCTCTTTACCCCACCCCCTTCCTCTCTCCTCCACCCGCCCCCCTTCCCTCCTACCCCTCTCCTACTCCCTCCTCCCTCTCACTCCTCCCCTCTCTCTCCCTCTCTCTCCCCCTCCCCCCCTTCCTTCTTCCTCTCCCTCCCCATCTCCCCCTCCCCCACATCTCTCTCCCCATCCCCCTCTCTCACTCCCTACCCCGCTCTCCTTTACCTCCCAAATCTGTCATGTTTCCTCCTCCTCCCTCTCCCCTCCCTCCCCTCTTCTCAACCCCCCCCCTGTGAGTTTGGGGGGTGGTTAATTTGAGTGTGATGCCGCAGCCCCTCTCCCCTCCCCCCCCCCCCCCCCCCCCCCCCCCCCCGCAAACGCTGTTGGGGAAACAGACCCAACGGGTCTACACTTGGTCTAGTTAATATATAAAACTCAAACCCATCCGTCCGCCTGCAGTACGGATCCCTTCCTGCCTTTCGATTCGTGCCTGCCGTGCGATGTCACAATGCCCGATGCTCGCGGAAGTCCAATCGGAATGGATCCATTTGCATGTACGGCTTCCGGCCGCGTTTCTTCCTTTGATGCTCCGCAACTCCGAAACCGGACGCAGAATCGCCGACGTCTTTTCCATTTCGGTAGAGATTTCGCTTTTTCTTAGTACACTTTTTTATCAATTCCTTCAACCCCTTCCCCCCCCCCCCCCCCCCCCACAATATTTCAAAAAGAAACCGGCTTCTCACCCATAGAAGCAGCACCAGCCCATGGTGAATGTTCCATCGTGTGATGTCACAATGCCCAATGCTCAAATACATTGTTGCCATAGAGAACGCTCAGTGATTATTCAAATTATTCACTAACTGTCATTCTGATTTTGCTTGTGAAGTGAAAAGTCCTGAATTGCATTTGTCTGATGCAGGAAGATTGTTCCAGATGTTGGGGAAGTCCAGGACACGCGGGACACAGTTTAAGGATAAAGGGGAAATCCTTTAGTACTGAGATGAGGAAAAAATTTTTCACACAGATAGTGGTGAGTCTCTGGAACTCTCTGCCACAGAAGGTAGTTGAGGCCAGTTCATTGGCTATATTTAAGAGGGAGTTAGATGTTGGCCTTGTGGCTAAAGGGATCAGGGGGTATGGAGAGAAGGCAGGTACAGGATACTGAGTTGGATGATCAGCCGTGATCATATTGAATGGAGAATGGTGCAGGCTCGAATGGCCTACTACTGCACTTAATTTCTATTTTCTATGTTGTCCCTCTCCTCTCCCCCTCTCCCACCCCATCTCTCTCATCCCCCACCCCCCTTCCCTCTCTACCACCACCCCCCTTCCCTAGCTACTACCACCACCCCCTTCCCCTCTTCTACCACCTCCTGCTACCCCCTCCCTCCCTCCCCACTCTTACTCCCCACTTCTCTCCCACTCTCTCCTCCCCCTCTCCCATCCTCCTCCCCCTCCCTCTCTCCTCCCCCTCTGTCCCCCCCCTTCCCTCTCTACCCCCTCCCCCCTACCCCTCTCTCCCCCCACCCCTTCCCCTTTCCCGCTCCCCCCCTCGTCCATCCCCTCCCCGTCCCCTACTCCCTCCCCCCTCTCCTTCTTTCCCCCCCCCTCTTTCCCCCACCCCTTCTCGCCATCCTCCCCCTCCCCCCCCCCCCAAAGCTCTCTCCCCATCCCTCACCCCCTACCCCGCTCTCCTTTCCCTCCCAAATCTATTCCGTTTCCTCCCTCTCCCTCCTCTCCTCCCTCCCCTTCTCCCCCCCCCCCCCCCCCCCCCCCCCCCGCAAACGCCGTTGGGGAAACAGACCATAGAGGGAGTACAGAGAAGGTTCAACAGACTGATTCCTGGGATGTCAGGACTTTCAAATGAAGAAAGACTGGATAGACTTGGCTTGTACTCGCTAGATTTTAGAAGATTGAGGGGGGATCTTATAGAAACTTACAAAATTCTTAAGGGGTTGGACAGGCTAGATGCAGGAAGATTGTTCCAGATGTTGGGGAAGTCCAGAACAGGGGGTCACAGTTTAAGGATAAGGGGGAAATCCTTTATGACCGAGATGAGGAAAAACATTTTTCACACAGAGAGTGGTGAATCTCTGGAATTCACTGCCACAGAAGGTAGTTGAGGCCAGTTCATTGGCTATATTTAAGAGGGAGTTAGATGTGTCCCTTGTGGCTAAAGGGATCAGGGGGTATGGAGAGAAGGCAGGTACAGGATACAGAGTTGGATGATCATCCTTGATCATATTGAATGGTGGTGCAGGCTCGAAGGGCCGAATGGCCTACTACTGCACTTAATTTCTATGTTTCCCTCTCCTCACCCCTCTCCCTCTCCTCACCCCTCTCCCTCACCCCCCTTCCCTCTTTACCCCACCCCTTCCCTCTCTCCTCTCTCCACCCAACCCCCCCTTCCTCCTACCCCTCTCCTCCTCCCCCTCACTCCCCTCTTTCCCCGTCTCTCCCCCCCCCCCCCCCTCCCCCTCCCCCCTCCCTCTCTCCGCCCCCCCCCCCCCCGGCCCCCCCACCTACCCTTCCCCCTCCTTGCTCCTCCCCTCCACCCACCTCCCCATCTAACTCCTCCCCCACCTACACCCCTCTCCCCCTCCCTCCCCCCCCACATCTCTCTCCCCATCCCCCTCTCACCCCCTACCCCGCTCTCCTTTCCCTCCCTAATCTGTCATGTTTCCTCCTCCTCCCTCCCTCCCCCTCTTCTCACCCACCACCCCCCACCTGTGAGTTTGGGGGGTGGTTAATTTGAGTGTGATGCCGCAGCCCCTACTCCCCCCCCCCCCCCCCCCCCCCCCCCCCCGCAAACGCTGTTGGGGAAACAGACCCAACGGGTCTGCACTTGGTCTAGTATATCTATAAAACTCTGGGGCTATCCGTCCGGCTGCCGTCCGGATCCCTTTCTGCCTTTTGATTCGTGCCCGATACTCGCAGATGTCCAATCAGAATGGCCGATGCTCACAGATGTCCAATCGGAATGGATCCATTTCTTTTCCATTTCGGTAGAGATTTCGCTTTTCTTTCTAAGTACCCGCTCCTCATTACATTTCGTCGTGTTGAAGTACACGTTCTTAATCCAATCCTTCTCCCCCCCACCCCCTAGTATTTTAAAAATAAACTGCCTTCTCCATTTACATGTCAGCTTCCAGCACACTTCGAAACAAAGTTGCAAGACAGGAACACTCTGAACTTTTCACTGCTGCAGCAGGCAGGGAGGTGCCATTGGATTTTTTTTTAATCCACTGCTGAGGGAGGCAGGGCAGTGCTGGAATCTTACTTTTGGGAACGGCTTCAGTTCCATTCGAGGAGGGTGGATGGTGGAATATTGGGTTGGGGGATCACACCATTGGGGGAGCAGACCCAACGGGTCTGCACTTGGTCTAGTTTTAATATAAAATCGCATACGTAAGCCTACAAGTAACAAAAATGTGTAGATCACCTATGAAAAGTACATAGTTACAATACCACTTGTTTTAGTGACTGAAATGAAAAAAAAAGTAATTTAACTAGATCCTGGAAAACCAATAACCATTGGCGAAAAACCAGTCCAGGCATTAAATGTTCGGCTTCTACCCCATCCTAACTTAGTTATGTGTGTGTGTGTGTATTGTCTGTGCGTGAGGTATTGTTCACCGCGTCTCCCCGGGGAGAGAGGGGCGGAGCCGGGGCTGTGTGCGTGCAGCACGGCGACTGGAGGGACGGGAGCGCTACCCCAGGACCGTAAGGAAACGACCCACCCCCCCCCCCTCTCCATTCCCCCCTCACACCCCCCTCCCCGTCTACCCCTTTCTTCCCCCTCCACGCCTCTACTCTCTCCACCCGTCTCACCCCCCTCCACCCGGGGTAGATGTACCCGAGCCGTGTAGATCAAAGATCTTAGAGCTCTATTGGTTTAAGGCCGGCCCTGCACAATTGGCTCAAACGTCAACCATTCCTTCTCCCCAGAGATGCTGCCTGTCCCTCTGAGTTACTCCAGCCCTTTGTGTCGATCTTCGGTTTAAACCAAAGATGCACCTCTAGTATGTTTGGTTTAAATCAGCATCTGCAGTTCCTTCTTGCACAAGATCTTTACTTGCGGGTGCTTTCCCTTCAGTTGATCGGAAATGCGCAATTTGGTTTGCACAAGGCGGGTTTATATAGGTACTGGGGGTTACACAAAAAAAAGCTGGAGAAACTCAGCGGGTGCAGCAGCATCTATGGAGCGAAGGAAATAGGCAACGTTTCGGGCCGAAACCCTTCTTCAGGTACTGCTTTGTTTTGTGAGTCATTAGAGAAAATGGAACCTGTGGACAAGCAGAAACAGTTGAGGGCCGCTTTGGTGAATAGGCTCAGCGAGGGCGTCATTGGTGATCTAGCGGATGCAATGCAGGAGGCAGAAGTGATAAACAAATCTGAATATGAAGATATTCGTCAAGAAAATAAAACAACCATAAACAAGGCTAGATGTCTTATTGGTATTGTATGGGGAAAGGGATCTCGCGCCATTGAAAAACTAATTCAGAGTCTGAATAAGACAGATCCAGAGCTGTGCTACCATCTGAACATTTCCTCGAAGGAAAACAAACGTGTCCCAACCGCTCCACCAGCACCAGTGATAGAAGAATGGAATACTCCGCGTCCAGAGCCACCCACTCCACCAGTGGTCCTCAGTCCTGGTGACTGGACGACTCCGTCTCCACAGTGGCAGAATAATGAGCTTTCTCAGATGGCGGGCAGGCCAGCAGTGGGATCGGGGTGGGCCGTGCCGCAGGATCTATACGGCGGAATAATCCCCACCAAACCCACCGTCACCCATGGAGCTGCCGCACAGTCATGCCGGCAGTTTGTTAAGACAAATGTCTCCATTCAGCCGCTATTCAGCATGGGCACATCTGTACAAGGAGGAAAGACACCCCGGCGGGCAGCAGAGCAGAAAGAGTCCGGCAAGGGGAAGCCGGTGGGCCGCGGAGCCCCAAAGCAGAAGAGAGCCGGGGTCCGGGGTCCTAAAGAAGAAAGCCGGGGTCCTAAAGAAGAAAGCCTGGAGTCCCAAAGAAGAAAGCTGGAGTCCTAAAGAAGAAAGCTGGAGTCCTAAAGAAGAAAGCTGGAGTCCTAAAGAAGAAAGCTGGAGTCCTAAAGAAGAAAGCTGGAGTCCTAAAGAAAGCTGGAGTCCTAAAGAAGAAAGCTGGAGTCCTAAAGAAGAAAGCTGGAGTCCTAAAGAAGAAAGCTGGAGTCCTAAAGAAAGCTGGAGTCCTAAAGAAGAACGCTGGAGTCCTAAAGAAGAAAGCTGGAGTCCTAAAGAAAGCTGGAGTCCTAAAGAAGAACGCTGGAGTCCTAAAGAAGAACGCTGGAGTCCTAAAGAAAGCTGGAGTCCTAAAGAAAGCTGGAGTCCTAAAGAAAGCTGGAGTCCTAAAGAAGAACGCTGGAGTCCTAAAGAAGAAAGCTGGAGTCCTAAAGAAGAACGCTGGAGTCCTAAAGAAGAAAGCTGGAGTCCTAAAGAAGAAAGCTGGAGTCCTAAAGAAAGCTGGAGTCCTAAAGAAGAAAGCTGGAGTCCTAAAGAAAGCTGGAGTCCTAAAGAAGAACGCTGGAGTCCTAAAGAAAGCTGGAGTCCTAAAGAAGAACGCTGGAGTCCTAAAGAAAGCTGGAGTCCTAAAGAAGAACGCTGGAGTCCTAAAGAAAGCTGGAGTCCTAAAGAAGAAAGCCGGGGCCCCAAAGCAGAGGGAAGCCGGTGGGTCGCGGGGCAAGGGGAAGCCGCGGGGCAGCGCTGCCGTCCGCAAGGCAGGAGCCTGGAAGGCCTCCGGCCGCCGCCTGTAACTAGAAGCCGCGGAGCCCGGCCCCCGCCCCCCTGCTCGCCCCACGACCACCGGAGAGCAGGGAGTCGAGCAAGGGCCGGCAGTGCGCGCCGGAGTCTTGCCTTCCTTCCGCGCTTTGGAGGTAGGCTGCATCTGCATCTACATCGACGGGGGCTACGGCTGGAAGCCTGGGGGCTCGCGTGGATCTGATCTGGGGGCTCGCGTGGATCTGATCTGGGGGGCTCGCGTGGATCTGATCTGGGGGGCTCGCGTGGATCTGATCTGGGGGGCTCGCGTGGATCGGGCTCGCGTGGATCGTGCTCGCGTGGATTTGATCTGGGTGCTCGCGTGGATCTGATCTAGGGGCTCGCGTGGATCGGGCGTCAGAACGCGCGAACGGACGAGCTCGACTTTGAAAATGGCGCCAAAACCCTGCGGCCCGCAAACCCCGCCACAGTGGACTATTTCTATACACGTCCTACTTCATCGAGAGATTGTGCTTGGGTATAGTTTACTGAACTGTATGCAAAAAAAATAAAAAAAATTCGCCGTACCTTTGAAAATAAAGAACCTTTAATTTGCATTGTGTGGAATCATTTGGAAGAAAGCGCAACACCCGGTAGGAGCTGCCAAAGGTGTAGGGCTCAACGATAAAGTCGGATGACAGGCCAGCATGAGGAAGCTCACTTTAAGATGATTGACTTTAGAATCGACCCGAAGCGTCACCTATAGCAAAGATCTTAGAGCAGATCTTTGGTAAGGACCAAGGATCCTATAGGGGGTTGCACGAAAGGTCACTGGGGGACGGAGCCGCTAAATCCATCTGGAGGACATCCGTCACTTCCAGTATATGTTATTAATGCAAGAAACGCGTTCTTTCCTACCTGTTAAAAACCGCCAAAATGGTGAATTTTTGCGCTGAAAAAAATTGTGGGAGTCGGGGTAAGTGTGAGAGACATGTACCCAACTTTAGAATTCCAAACGTGAAGCGAAATTAAGGTAAAGAGCTAAAGAAGGGACTACAGCAGCTAAAGTGCTTGGTAAACATTGAAAATATTGGGAATTATCGCGTTTGCTCACTGCATTTCATCAAGTAAGGCATTATTTGTGTTTTTTTCTTGATTCCTTTGGTATCTAAAAAATCTCAGAAGTGATAAATCTGGCTGTAAATTTTTCTTCAGATGCGTTTTCATTTTGTATGTAAAAACCCACGAGAACCATGGGCGATTAAAAAAAATTACAGCCAGATTTATCACTTCTGAAACTTTTTAGATGCCAAAGGAATTTAAAAAATAAACCCACAAATAATGCCTTAGTTGATGAAAGGCAGTGAGCAAACGGCCAATGTTCGCCAAGCACTCTGGCTGTTGTTGTCCCTTCAGCTCTTGTTTCTATCTACCGTCATTTCACCTCACTTTTGGAATTCTGAAGTAGGCTAAATGTCTCTCACGCTTATCCCGATTTCCATAATTATTTACAGCGCAAAAATTGACAATTTCAGCGGGTTTTAACGGACCCGCTACGCTGGGAACAATGGTAAGTGCTTAGTTCCCATAGAAGTTCATCGTGTGTAATCCATTTGGAGTAGCGTTGCAACAGTACGGGTCATGGGTCGTGACCCGACTGCCGTGAAACCTCCCTATAGCAAGATAGATCACGCAACGAAAAATATGTAGTATGGTCATGGGCAGATTCAAAGATACTAGAGGTAGATTCGTGCCCCTTCGGCCCTATTTCTGTAACCGGCTTCTGTCTCGGCACCAATACAGGCACGTGCCGTGAGTAATTACTCAGTGTAGGCAGTCAGTCGGCTTAAAAAGAAAACTTAAACCGCGTATGCACAGATTGTTCTCTCAATAAAAATAAAAATAAAGACTAACAATTCATTTTGCCCAAGGCTTCCAAGTCTCCTTTATTCTGAATTGCTGAATGGGTGGGTGGGGGGGTGAAGGGTGATGGCAGGTGGAGAGATAGTGGGAAAAATGGGAGCACACTGGGACAAGTTGAATCAGTTGTCATCTTATTGAATGACATTTGTTCAAGGGACCAATTGGGGGGGAAGAGTTCCTTTCACAGCGTGTGGAGAGTCAGTGCCAAGGGTAAAGTTGCGGGGAGAGCAGGAGTGTTGAAAAGGAGGGGGTCGGGGATAATGCCAGTAACTCGCTCAATCCCCGCTGCTGCGGAATTCCAGACGCGGAGCCACCGCATTGTAGCCGGGGATAGAAGCAGCTCGGGTGGCTACAAGCGGCCGCCGGGACCCGACAGCAGAACTGGCCGCCACTTCAGTGGCTTCTGCCGGCCCGCTCACCTCTGGCAGTCCTCTCCCTCTGAACACCTCTCACCTGCCTCTCGCCAACTTCCCTCTTCCCGCTTCTCGCAAATCCTTAAATTCCCACAGCCGAGTAACCTCAATCGTGCTGTCGGAATTGAAGGATTTGCGGGAAGCGGTTGACATGAATGAGGCCAGCGAGCGGCAGTAGAGTTTTTTTTAGACGGAGAGCTGCCAGAGGTGAGCGGGGGCCCGGCAGAAGACACTGAGGTGGCGGCAGGTTCCCCTGTCCGGCCCGGCGGCCGCTCACAGCCACCCGAGCTGCTTCCCTCCCCGGCCTCAATGCGGTGGCTCCGTGCAAGGAGCGTCGCAAGCGGCATGATCCCGATCCCCTCCTTCACAACGCTCCTGCCCTCCCCGCAACTTTACCCCGGGCCAGACTCCCCAAACGCTGTGAAAGGAACTCCCCACCCCGGGAAATACGTTATTTAAAAACATAGAGCACCAAGAAAAGTACTTACCACATTATTGGTACACAAACTCCATTCTTCTCTCTTTGATCCTAAGATACTCTTCAGATAATGGCAATCCATATTTGAAAAACCCGCCAAGAAACTAGCGCTGCGCATGCACAGTAGGCTGCTGTGCCTGTGCAGTACAACAAAGGCAGAATTTCAACTGTCTACAGCTCCCCTTGAAATTGACAGCTGGAAGCACACTGACGGCACGTGGGCTGCACAGACCTTCGCGTGTTGCAAGTGCTGCGGTTGAAAGGCCCGGAGAATTATGCCTACCTAACAGATCAATCTCTTAGATAGGCATAATTCTCCCGTGCCTTTACTATTTATATTTAGTAATTACCATTTTATAATTTTAGTCAGGGTAGGCAGTGCCTACCTTGCCTACCCTGGCAGCACATGCCTAGCACCAAAGATCTCATAGGATACTAGTGCGGAGACGGAAGCCGGTTACGGAAACATCCTCGTAAAAATAAAAGTTATTTGGTAAAAATCTTCTCATTTTCAGAATTTTAATTTATTAACACAAACTGTTCACCCGCAACGTCAAGTCGGGTCGAGTTACGGAAATAGATGGAAAAAAAGACCCACATACCACTCCGTTGCGTACTACACGTCAGCCCATTGCATTTAGCAGGAGTGGTCTATCTTGCTCCGCTATAGGATCTTTGGTAAGAACAACCTGAAATTAGAGTCATTCCTGCCTCCTCCCCTCCTTAGCTCTCCCTCAGCCACCTGGCTCCACTTCTTCCTTTCTTCTTCCAGATGGCCAGGTCTGGATTGTCTCCACAGCCATTTGTTTGATACATATGGTACCACTGGCATAAAAATAATACTGATAAAAGCTGGGCTGTAAATGTGCAAAATTAAAACAAAGCGCAAAAATCTACTTCTGATTATAAATATTTTGTAAACTTGATAAAAATAGTTTTAAATGGAGATGTCATCTTTGCATAGGTACATTAATGGGATCAGATTGTAGATGCAATGGTTTGAAATGACATGCATGATATTAAATGACATGGCTTGGAGCGCACAGTGGTGCAGCGGTAGAGTTGCTGCCTTGAGCGCCAGAGATCCGTGTTCGATCCTGACTACGGGTGCTGTCTGTACGGAGTTTGCACATTCTCCCCATGGCTGCGTGGGTTTTCCCCGAGTGCTCCGGTTTCTTCCCACACTCCAAGACGTACAAGTTTATACATTAATTAGCTTCTGTAAATTGTCCCTCGTGTGCAGGATAGTGTTAGTGTATGGGGATTGTTGGTCGACGCAGACTCGGTGGGCCGAAGGGCATGATTCTCTTGAAAGTGGCAACCTGCAGAAAATCTACAGGCAAATCTACATTTATTTCTTTCAACTAACTCCCTGCTCAGATTGCAAGACGGTCTGACAGCAGTTTTGTATTCATGCAAGTCCAAGGATGGTGCAGTCATAACTTTGCCTTTCAAATACCTTTATAATACCACTTGTTAGCTTCAAGTCTGCCTAGGTTTTAGTTTAGTTTAAGATTAGAAACAGGCCCTCGGCCCACTGAGTCAGCGCCGACCAGTGATCCCTGCACACTAACACTATCCTACACCCACTAGCGACAATTTACAATTATACCAAGCCAATTAGACTACAAACCTGCTCGAAACATTCATAAGCACGTAGAATGTACGTAGCGGGTACGTCGGAGCTCGGGGATGTCTCTTAGCGGCTCGTAACGCTAACGGTAGGTACTCGGGAAACGCGGTAAGCTCGGGAAGACTCGTGAAGATTTTTCAACATGTTGAAAAATGTCCACGAGAGCCCCGAGTACTGACGAACGGCCACTACCGTAAATCTCCGAGTTCGAATCGGGGCAAACTTGGGAGAACTCTTGAATGAACTCGTACAGTGGGACAGGGCTATAACTCAGCAGGTCAGGCAGCATCTCTGGAGAACGTGGATTAGTCTCGTTTTGGGTCAGGGTCCTTCAGACCCAATACAGTAACAACATTATTACTGCTTTATAATGGGACAGTGAGCTGGATGGATTTTTGGTTCTGAAGACTGACAAAATAACCAAAGGTTTACTGTTCGTTAACAATTTTTAAGGGGTAATTAATTGTCTTTTGGATTAATTCTGTGCAAGTTAATAAAAGTGGAGGACCATTCATTCGCTGCACAGCTGCCAGCTTTCAACAAGACAATTAATTCTATTTCCAACAAACCTTGCCTTTCAAACATCCATCCCATTCCTTCAGATATGCTATGCTGCTCTCCCATCCTTTCCCCCGTTACATTTGTGTGGTCTTCTAGCTATTAATTCTTAAGTTTAGCTTAATTTACTCTTAAACCCCTTCATAATTTTGGCTTAATTGTTGATTCAAATTTAGTCGAGTCGGGCTTGTAAATTACTGCAAGAGGTTCTAATATTAAAACTGGGTTTTTATGCAGGAAATGGGCCATCTTCCCGAAAGCTCAAGAATTGCATTGGAAAGTAGTATATTAAGTACACCTTCCAGTTCGCAAAGGTTGCCACGTACAGTTTTGGTCTCCTAATCTGATTTATCACTTCTGAGACTTTTTAGATACCAAAGGAATCAAGAAAAAAAACACAAATAATGCCTTACTTGATGAAATGCAGTGAGCAAACGCGATAATTCCCAATATTTTCAATTCCGATATCTGCACAGCCAATGTTTACCAAGCACTTTAGCTGCTGTTGTCCCTTCAGCTCTCGCTTCTCTTTACCTTCATTTCGCTTCACATTTGGAATTCTAAAGTTGGGTACATGTCTCTCACATTTACCCCGACTTCCACAATTTTTTTCAGCGCACAAATTCAACATTTTGGCGGTTTTTAACAGGTAGGAAAGTACGCGCTTCTTGCATTAATAACATATACCAGAAGTGTCGATGTCCTCCAGATGGATTTAGCGGCTCCGTGCGTCAAGCCCTCTGACCCAGTGACCTTTCGTGCATATAGGATCCTTGGTCCTTACCCCGGCCCCCACCCTGACATCAGACTGAAAAAGGGTTTCGTCGAAACCTCGCTCCATAGATGCTGACTCACCCACTGAGTTTCTCCAGCATTTTTGTCTACCTTCCATTTTCCAGCAAGTGCAGTTCCTTCTTAAACTCTTGATACTGGAACTCGTTTCTCTTCCAATAATCGGAAATTGCGCAATTTTGATTTGTACTTACCCTGTGCAGTACAGAGTGATTGGTGATCCACTGAGAGAGGATGGAAGCTGCAAACAAGAAGCTGGAAAGGTTGAGGACCGGTTTGGTGGATGGCCTCAGCGAGGGCGTCATTGGTGATCTGATGGATAGAATGCTGGACGCAGACGTGATAAACAAATCTGAATGTGAAGAGATTCGTCAAGTAAATAAAACAACCAAAAACAAGGCAAGATGCCTGATTGATATTGTGTCTGGAAAGGGATCTCGCGCCATTGAAAAACTAATTCAGAGTCTGAATAATACAGATCCAGAGCTGTGCTACGATCTGGACATTTCCTCGAAGGAAAACAAACTGGAAGCCGCGGAGCCCGGCCCCCTGCTCGCCCCACGACCACCGGAGACGACGACGATAACCGGCGCGAGGAGCAAGGGCCGGTGTCCTCCCGTGGTTTGCAGGAGGGCTTCATGGACGGGGGTTGGAACCCCGAGTGTCGAACCCTGAGTCTCATGGTTATGGGGCAGCGGAAAGCCATGGGCTGGCCTAGTTTCATGGGTGAGAAGCCTGGGGCTTGGCTGGATCGGGCGCCGCTCTGAGTCTGAGTGGACGAACTCGCGTTTGAAAATGGCGCCAAAAACCCCCGCCACAGTAGACTCTTTCTATCGAAGATTATAGTGGATTTCTCTATAATCTTTGATTTCTATACACGTTCTACTTCATCGGGAACAAAGATCCTATAGCTAGCAAGCAAGCAAGCAAGATGGTCCACTCGACGAAAAAGACGTAGTACGGTAATGGGTAATTGAATTTGTATGGAATTATCCTAAACCCCATAGAATACTAGTGCGGAGACGGAAGCCGGTTACGGAAACATAGTAAAAAATCTTCTCATTTTCAGAATTTTAATTTATTAACTCAAACTGTTGATTACAATGCGGGTGGGGTCGGGTCACTGAAATGGATGGAATAAAAGGGTTCCGCTCCGTTGCGTACTACACGTCAGCCCATTGCATTTAGCAGGAGTGGTCTATCTTGCTCCGCTATAGGATCTTTGATCGGAAGATTGTGCTTGGGTTTAATTTACTGAACTGTATGCAAAAAAAAAAAGAATTTCACTGTACCTTTAATTTGCATTGTGTGGAATCATCTGGAAGAAAGCACAACATCCGGTAGGAGGTGCCAAAGGGATAGGGCTCAACTCTGGAACTCTCTGCCACAGAGGGTAGTTGAGGCCAGTTCATTGGCTATATTTAAGAGGGAGTTAGATGTGGTCCTTGTGGCTAAGGGGATTAGGGGGTATGGAGAGAAGGCAGGTACAGGATACCGAGTTGGATGATCAGCCATGATCATATTGAATGGCCTACTCCTGCACCTAATTTCTATGTTTCAACGATAAAGTCAGATGACAGACCAGCCTGGGAAAGCTCACTTTAGAATGATTGAGTTAAGAAGTCGGAGAGAGGAGGAGGCGAAGACTTGATCGAAAACGTCACAGATTTCTTCGCTCCATAGATGCTGCCTCACCCGCTGAGTTTCTCCAGCATTTTTATCTACCTTAGAATGATTGATGTCTCCTAATAATGCTACCTCTATTGCAACGCGTGTTGTGGGGTAAGAATAGAGAGGGAAGATGATTAGACGTTTGCCTTCCACCCCAGTGAGGAATCCGCTGTGGTGTATGTTTATGTTAACTTTTATGTAGTTGTGTGTCTTGTTGCTTCTTTTAGTATGGCAATCGGGTTTCACTGTACCTTAATTTGTACACACATGACAATAAACAGACCTTTGAAACCAAAGATCCTAGAGGACCAAGATAGACCACTCCTCGAAAAACGCGTAGTATGACGTGTGTGATCGTCGACGCCATTTTTCGAGGCATTTATGGGGCTTCCCCCACACTGTCATGGCGTCCTGGTCTAAATCTCACATCACTGCTCTGCTATCAAGTATTCTAATCGTAAATCTAAACATCCCAACCTGTCATTCTTTAGGTTCCCCAATAAAAAAGAAAGGTGAGAAAATATTTTTATTATTTTCAGTCGATATTCTGTCGTGAAAATGTTATTTTCTGTTCTCCCATCAACGGCCATTGGGAAACATTAGTCGGTACATTTGTCGGTACATTAGAAAGTTATTAGACTTATTTTTAATAGTTCTTTACTCACCACAATAATAAAGACAATTTTAACACTTCTGTACGTTTTTGGTTTTGTTTTGTAATGGATTAGTCTGCACAATATGGCCCGCGGACACATTAGTTCCAGTGACCAGGAGATTTTTCGAGTCCGAGAATGGGCGGCTGTTACCCATTATATTCCTCGAACATAGGGACATAGCAAACAACACTCACATACATACAAGACATCACAAGCAAAGATCACAAGCCCGCCGTGAAGAAGGGTGCAATCAAATATTATATAACTCTGCTCTATCATCTTTGGGTGCAATGGTGGGTCGGGGGGTTCGGTGGCTGCGGCCGCAATCAAAGATACATGTGGAGCTCTGCTCTATAATCTTTGGTCGGAATGGGACGGCTGCGCGTTATAATGTGCTATCGTTCCACTCTCCCTCTCCCCCTTCTCCCTCTCTCCCCCTTGTTGCTGTCCCCCTTCTCCCTGTCCCCCCCCTTTTCCCCTTTCCCCCTCTTCCCCCCCTCCCCCCTTCCCTCTCCCCCTTCTCCCTCTCTTCTCTCGATCTCTCTCTCCCCTCCTCTCGATCTCTCGCTCCCCTCTCTTCTCTCGATCTCTCTCTCTCTCCCCCTCTCTTCGCGATCTCCTTCCCTTCCCTCTCTCCCACCCTTCCATCTCTCCCTCCCTTACCTCTTCGTGAGAGTTGGCAGCTCTGCTATGCCTTGGGTCCAAAAGAGGGTAGATAGAAAATACTTAATTGTCTTTGTAAGAAGATTTTAAGCTCAATTGACATATTAGAGGCAAAACACATTTTCAATATACAGGTCTCTCCACACAACTGAAAACAATTGCATTTAAGTGATATATCATCCATTGTTCAGGCAAGTAGCACTAGGTTACAATAAACTTCCTGCATATTCCAGGAATTCATCTCATAAAAATGGGAGAGGCTTAAATGCATTGTAAAATCATAAATCCATGTTGACTTGGACTAATGCTTTTACTGCTATCCAAATGCCCCATTATTACATCTTTAATAATTGACTCCAGCATCTTTCACACCACCAAAGTCAGGCTAACTGGTCTGTAATTCCCCGTTTTCTCTCTCGCTCCTTTCTTGAAAAGTGGGATAGCATTAGCTATCCTCCAATCCACAGGAAATTTCTATGTTTCTATGTTTCTAACTGATCATAAATCTATTGATCGTTGGAAAATAATAGAAACATAGAAACATAGAAATTAGGTGCAGGAGTAGGACATTCGGCCCTTCGAGCCTGCACCGCCATTCAATATGATCATGGCTGATCATCCAACTCAGTATCCCGTACCTGCCTTCTCTCCATACCCTCTAATCCCCTTAGCCACAAGGGCCACATCTAACTCCCTCTTAAATATAGCCAATGAACTGGCCTCGACTACCCTCTGCGGCAGAGAGTTCCAGAGATTCACCACTCTCTGTGTGAAAAAAGTTCTTCTCATCTCGGTTTTAAAGGATTTCCCCCTTATCCTTAAGCTGTGACCCCTTGTCCAGGACTTCCCCAACATCGGGAGCAATCTTCCTGCATCTAGTCTGTCCAACCCCTTAAGAATTTTGTAAGTTTCTATAAGATCCCCTTTCAATCTCCTAAATTCTAGAGAGTATAAACCAAGTGTATCCAGTCTTTCTTCATAAGACAGTCCTGACATCCCAGGAATCAGTCTGGTGAACCTTCTCTGCACTCCCTCTATGGCAATAATGTCCTTCCTCAGATTTGGAGACCAAAACTGTACGCAATACTCCAGGTGTGGTCTCACCAAGACCCTGTACAACTGCAGTAGAAACTCCCTGCTCCTATACTCAAATCCTTTCGCTATGAAAGCTAACATACCATTCGCTTTCTTCACTGCCTGCTGCACCTGCATGCCTACTTTCAATGACTGGTGTACCATGACACCCAGGTCTCGCTGCATCTCCCCTTTTCCTAGTCGGCCGCCATTTAGATAATAGTCTGCTTTCCTGTTTTTGCCACCAAAATGGATAACCTCACATTTATCCACATTATACTGCATCTGCCAAACATTTGCCCACTCACCCAGCCTATCCAAGTCACCTTGCAGTCTCCTAGCATCCTCCTCACAGCTAACACTGTCCCCCAGCTTAGTGTCATCCGCAAACTTGGAGATATTGCCTTCAATTCCCTCATCCAGATCATTAATATATATTGTAAATAGCTGGGGTCCCAGCACTGAGCCTTGCAGTACCCCACTAGTCACTGCCTGCCTAATGAAGAACTCAACCATATTATGGTCACTCTTGCCCAAGGGGGCAGTACAACAAGATTGCTAACTAACCCTTCCTCATTACTCAATACCCAGTCTAAAATAGCCTGCTCTCTCGTTGGTTCCTCTACATGTTAATCATATGTATAAATATATATGTATGTGTATATATATATATATATATATGCGCATGTATATATATATGTATGTATATATATGTTTATATGCGTGTATGTATGCATATAAATGTATCCATATGTATGTGTGTATTTGTATGTGTGGATATGTATGTGTATATGTATGTATGTATGTGTATATATGTGTGTGTATATATGTATGTGTATATATGTGTGTAAATATATATATATGCATATATATATATTATTACTATATAATTATATATATAATTGCCTTTATGGTTTATGTATATCATCTTACAAGACAAATAAATTAATAGTGATTATTTAAATCAAAGTAGCTTCTGATCCATGAGAATAAACTTAACTATCTCTAACTTGCCTCTCACACAGACACACATTCATATAAATATATATAATATGTATACGTTAAATTTAATTTTGTGCAGTGTGTGTTAAAGCAATACAATGCAAGGGAAACTACACAAGGAGGGGGCTGTTCCCGCTACAAGATACTCGAGGATCTTTGCTTGGATCAAAGATTATAGCGGAGCTCTATAATTTTTGCTTTGGATCACAGCGGGCGGCATACCGGAAGTCGCGTGTCGCATTGAAAAATGGCGGCCGTGACGTTCCGTCACGTACTACACGCCAGCCCATTGAATTTCGAAGGAGTGGTCTATCTTGGTCCTCTAGGATCTTTGTTTGAAACATCTGCAGTCCTTCACTCAAGCCATTAAAAAAAAACACAGTATAATACCATCAACACGTAGAATCTTACAGACTACCGTATCACTTATGCAGCATCTTGTAGACCAAAAGGATTAATTGCTGGCTTCCGAACTGGACTAAGCACCATCTTAGATTGGTACATCAATAGCTCAGTAACTCTGCAGCTCGATATAAATAGGAACTAATTCAGCTATTGAGAGGGTCCCTACCTTAAATATAAAGTCATTGATCCAAAACTATAGTAACTAGGTTTGTGTCACGAAGCAAGCAATTGTTACTATTTTAGTAAAGCATGTTTACTAGCTGGAGACACAAGGAACTGCAGATGCTGGTTTACAAAATGCCGGGGTAACTTAATAGTCAGGCAACATCTCTGGAGAATGTGTAGGATGGAACTGCAGGTGCTGGTTTAAACTGAAAATAGACACAAAAAGCTCAGTGTGTCAGGCAGTATCTCTGGAGAACATAGATAAGGTGATGTTTCAGGTTGGAACCCTTCTTCAGACTGAAGAGTCCCAACCCAAAACGTTACCCATCCATAGTTTTTCACAGATACTGTGCGACTTGCTGAGTTACTCCAGCATTGTCTTTTAAAAAAATACTACCAGATGTTGGCAATGGACTCAACATTTAAAAATGGTGACAGCAAGATTATTCGCCCAATTTGCATCAGAAAGGCAGCATATTAATCCACAGTATGGTTATAGTACTTAATGCCAGAATTTTATTTTTCTGCAGCTTTGTCATGACTGCAGTTCAAAACATTAAAATCACCTACACTTTAGATCTTATGCAATCCAGTTATACTTGTGACTACAATAAGGTATTTACTATGAAGTTATTAACATCACCACAGACATCCACAATTGATAATCCACAGTTTTCAAGGCAGCAGCAGCAGTCAAGGCTGCAATAAACATAGACTATCATTCCAGTGTATTAAATAAATGTTCCTGTACAAACTGCAGATACACAGTGACAAGGTAGTAGCAAAGTGCAAGTAAGTAAACTTGGTTTTATCCCCATGCTTTGCTTGGAATACATCGGGATATTACGCGAGCAGATTGGTATTCCAGAAGCAAGCTAATGCTTCAGCATTTAAAATTACAACCACCTTAACTTTGGCAGTGCAAAGCATTATTTTCAGAACAGTATCAGGGAGCCCTCAGCTACTGGTGGCAAGGTTTCATCACCTCACATACTTGGTTAATTTGCCATTTTCTAGGCTCGCCTTCCTCACTATATTAATACGCCCAGCTGCACACAAGATACTGTACCTTGTGTAAAATCAGAATGGCAGGTCCTGTCCTTTATAACTGAATTAGTCCACAAGTGGGGGAAATGGACCTTAGACCATTTGCTGCATCATCCCCCACCCTCCCCAGATGCTTCGGGCAAGCAATACTCAAGCACATACTCAGCTGGTAAACACGGGACATTAACACAAAATTATCGAAATGTCCACACTTCAAGATCCTGCACCATGAAATCTTCAGTTTTGGACAGAATGGAGTTGTTGAATGTTGTACAAGGATTGCTTCTTCCATGATTGAGATCTTCATCCAACCACAAGCCAAAATGTCCACTTAACAGAAGAGAAACATTAAACTTATCACCAAAGCTTTCACCATTCTTTAAAGATTCCCCAATCAACTGGGTTTAAAAAATAATAAAATCTTAATGAAGATATTGGCTCAGCTTGTTCCTCAACCCTCCTGTGGGAGGGCAGGAGATGCCCAGTGTGACTTACCGGGCACATCTTTGAATTAATTATCTTTTAGGCCTTTCAGTCCACATCGACCAATAACCTGTTCACACTAGTTCTATGTTATCCCACTTTCTCACCATTCTACACACTAGTGGTCGTCTACATGGTCCAATTAACCTACATACCCATATGTCTTTGGGATGTGGGAGAAAACTGGAGCACCCGGAGGAAACCCGTGTGTTCACAGGGAGATCATGCAAACTTCATAGAGACAGCACCAGAGGTCAGGATCAAACCTGGTCTGGTGCCGCGGCAGCAGCTATACAAGCGCTACATTTTGCAACTGCAACGTTTCTGACAGTTCCTGCTCTCCAACTGCTCCCATTTCACTCATTGATCAGAACATCTTATTTAGGTAGACAAAATTGCTGGAGAAACTCAGCGGGAGCAGCAGCATCTATGGAGCGAAGGAAATAGGCAATGTTTCGGGCCGAAACGTTGCCCATTTCCTTCGCTCCATAGATGCTGCCACACCTTCCGAGTTTCTCCAGCAAATTTGTCTACCATCGATTTTCCAGCATCTGCAGATCATCTTATTTACAGCTTATTCCCTTGGTCATCCCCAGTTTTAGCCTCTGAGATACTACCCTACCCTTCCTCCAACTTAATTGCAATTGCAGGCACATTGAACTATTAGACAACTCCCTACCACCCAAAAGGCAGAAATTATTTTCCAAGATACCTTCCACCTCCCAATGCCAGCGAGTCCAAACTTCCTTTAATGAAGAAAGAATTCTCTCCAGTCCATTGGAAGATCTGGGAAAAGAAAAATAATAAAATGAAGTCTGTTATTTCATGAAAGGAACTCAAGCCAAATACGTTACAATAATAATAATAATTATTTTTTTAATGTGCTCATATTGTAGGGCCATACACTCAAGATCTTGTGGGTACAGTCTAAAGAAGGGTTTCGGCCTGAAACGTTGCCTATTTCCTTCGCTCCATAGATGCTGCTGCACCCGCTGAGTTCCTCCAGCTTTTTGTGTATACCTTCGATTTTCCAGCATCTGCAGTTCCTTCTTGAATACTCAAGATCTTGTGTTCTTCCAAACCACTTAGTTTTGTCAGCCCTCTAATCTTCTATATTTGCCCCTTTTGTGCCTACCAAATTAGCCCTTTGATAGCTTCCTGTAACCATGAACTTCCTTTTTCAATTATACTTTGACAAAAATCAGCAACAAATTAAATGTGGCCCATATGCCCCAGTTAAGTACGTGCATAAAATCACAAAGGATTAGAGTTCCACTTACCAAATTTCTGGTCAACTGTTAGCTTTTGCTTTTCCCCTACCGAGCCAAAATTTAAAAGAGTTTGCCACTTTTGGACCACACCGGCTTCTACTTTCTTGATCAATCTACATCTCAAACCAATCTATTTCGCCAAAACCACTTGTACCAATCAAACGGAGACCTCTTGAGACACACTTCTTACATGGTCAGTAAATGTGTGTGTGCAAGCAAATGTGGGGTGGAGTTTTACTCCCAGGTTCTTCAAAGCAAGCAACTGTTCAAATTGGGACCCTTATTTTACAGATTTTTAATCTAGCTGCCATTGGATCTTTAATTTAAAGAGATGAAAAAGATAAAGATGCAACCAATCATCTTGCTATGACAGGGTAAAGACCTTCACATTTTTACAACACTAATAACACTTAGTAAATAAAGTGTGAGTGTAAACTGATACACTGACGTCAGGCCACCGAACAACATTCCTGCAAATAGGATCAAGTGGATCATTTGAGCCCAACCTAAAAGTCTATTGGTTGCATCCTACCCAACACCATGCAATTCGCCCATCAATACTGTGAACTGGAGAACACACCTTGTTTAAGAAGGAACTGCAGATGCTGGAGAATCGAAGGTACACAAAAAAGCTGGAGAAACTCAGCGGGTGCAGCAGCATCTATGGAGCGAAGGAAATAGGCAACGTTTCGGGCCGAAACACACCTTGATGCTTACAAAATACTCACCCTTGTATACATATCCCCACCCGGTCTCACTCTACATCTCTGTGTAACATTCTCCAGAACACAAATTCTGTTCTCCGGTACCCATGCAGTTATTTTACCACACATGGCCACCCTTCAAAGTCTGTATCCCCAACACTGGAAAGGTTCCAGATGGATCGGTTGATGCCTGTTGCAGCTTGCTCTTTTTGGTTGGCATCAACTTTTGCCTCATTAAGGTCACAAAGCACCTCTAAAAGTATTGTGTAATTGATAATTATTCCAAGTGTATTAACACTGTTACCAATGTATGCTACAACTTCATTTTCAACACAAAACAAGTAATCAAAACCCAAGAAAATTATAACCCTATCTTCTAGAGTCTCGCTTCAGAAGAGTGACACTTAAAAATCATAATGTAATTACAAGGAATTGCAAATGCTGGTTTATACCAAAGATAGATGCAAAACGCTGGTGTATCTCTGGAGAAATGGATAGGTGACCATCTTTCAAACTGGAAAAAAAGGGTCCCAACCTGAAATAACACCTACTTAAACTCATGATTGATGTGCAAAATAAAAGACAATTTAAAATCAGACTGCACCCAATTTGAAATGTTGTGAATAAAGTTAATCTCACATGACAAAGGGTTATGCATTGTTATTTTCATGCTCAGTAACAGAGCTCGGATACCAGCATCTAGTCTGTTCCAGCTCTAGTCTCCATGGAAAGCCACAGAAAGGCAATTTGAGAGCAGTGCTATGGCAGAGTTCTCATCCAACAGCCAAAAAAAACAAGCTCAGTTACGATCCATCCCGTGATTAAATTGCCCGAATATAACCACGTCCATGGTTGGAACCCCAACATGGGTGTATATCACAATTGCAAAATGTTGCCACAGATCTGAATGAAACAGATTCACAAGTGTGTTGCCTGGATTAGGAAGGACAGGTTTAACAAAGTCAGATCGTTTTCTCTGGAACATTGGAGGCAGAGGGAAAATCCAATGAAAGTACTTAAAACAATAAGAGGAATAGATAGGACAGTCAGAGCTTATTCTCAGGGTGGAAATTTCAAAGAGCAGGGGACATATTTTAAGGTGAGAGATGCCACACACACACACTGTTTGAAACACATTGTGGACCAAAAATCCCGTTCCTGTGCTGCACAGTTGTACGTGTATCCATCAAGGAGAGAATCAATTAAGAAAATAATCTATATAGACATTACCATGGATACAAATGTTTAGAACAAGGCTGTGATAGACATACCTTAAAATCAAGGTTAAAAGTATAGAGAAAGGTTTCTCCCGTTCCATAATAATAGGCGCTCGGTTTTGGGGGATGTGAAATCAAAGCACCAAACACCTGTAATAGACACAGGGTAGTTAAGCATTTGCTGTTCTTGTACACCAGAGAAGGAAGTTGCACTATCTTCACCTCTCTCTCACCTGACCACACGTATCCTTTATGACCAGCAGTACTGCTGAGTCAGCGTGGGCTACTTTGCGGTACAAAGTTTTCAGACTGAAGCCATGCACGAAGGTGTTGAATGCTAATCGCCAGGGATAGCCCACTGTTCTGGGTGGTAGATATTTTGAAATCTACAGAGCAAGAGAGGAATATAGATTAAAGCACAGTTTATGCAAGGAGAATGGCAGCAAAAGGACACAAAGTGCTGGAGTAACTTAACAGGTCAGGCAACATCTGTGGAGTATATGGATAGGTGACGTTTCAAGTCCGCACCCATTCTTCATTTCAAAGGGTCTTAATCCAAAATGTCACCTATCCATGTTCTCCAGAGATGGTGCCTGGCCCACAGAGTTACTCCAGCACTTTGTGTCCTTTTGTCTATTAACCAGCATTCTGTGAGAATGTCAGCAAAGTAGTTTCTGGTAGTTTGGAACAATTTTAGAGCTTTTGTGGGAAACAATTTGTTTTCATTGCTCAACTATCAAATACAATTTACGGATTTTGGTAGGGCTTTCTATCATCTATAATAATAATAATAATAATCTTATTTATATAGCACATTTTTAGTCAACTTGCATTGACCCCAAAGTGCTTCACATAATTACATTACATTTACACACAGGCAAAGGTGGGTGAAGTGTCTTGCCCCAAGGACACAACGACATTATGCACTCCAAGCAGGATTCGAACCGGCTACCTTCCGGTCGCCAGCCGAACACTTAGCCCATTGCGCCATCTGTCGTTGGCGCCATCTCCAACGCACTACATTTATTCTGAGGTTTCAAAGCTCCAGAATATCTTGCAAATGTAATCTTTGGATGTTGAACAAATTTAGAAACCAATTATCAAGAGTGAGTGGAATCGGCCTGCGACTACTGTGCATCATCTTCCCTGGACCTGGTACAAGCCACCGGGGAAGAGCTGGAGCAGAGTTTTGATTTTGGAAGAGCAGACTTGGTCTTAATGAAAAGCCAGACACGAAAGGAAACAGCAGATTTGCCAAACCCAAATGCCAAGGAAGTTTTTTTTTTTTTTTTTTTCTTTTTAAATTAAAGTGACAATCATGACAAAAAACTACCAATTCATTATTTTTTTGGGAAGTCCTGTAGATTATTCTCCCATCGGTCAATGTTAAAGACAACATCAGGGTGCCAACAATAGGTAGCACAGGGAGCCTCAGCCCCCCCACGGCTCTTTTAACAGTTGTGTTAAGATCCCCAACAAGTTTATAATCCTAATATACAAACAATTTAATTCCAACACTTCATTTCAGCCAGATGTCTCATTCTCTGCCTCAACCCCTCTCACTATAAAGTGTTCACTGACCCAAAATTTAAAGTGCTCTCTTTACCATCTTATGTCAGAAACAATAAATGCTGGCAATACTTTGCAGCTCTGGCAGGATCTTTAGAATTAGAAACAGAATTAATAGATCAGGTTAAAGGCTCAATTGATTATGTTTTGCCCCCACAGATGCCACCTAACCCAAGTGTTTCAACGCCATTTTAATTTTACATTTGCTGTATCTAGTTTTATTTTCATGAACTTTATCAACCATTTAACTACACATTCTCACCACTAATAGACGTAAACTACCCATTTTAGGCACTACTCAAGCTGTGTAGAATAAGGAATTAAGGTTCTGCAATGTTTCTTAACTAAATTAGGTAACACAGTTTGGTTCCCACGTGCAAGTTTCATCCCCCTTAAAAATGCATTCATTGCTTCTTAAAATTCCGACAATCTTAATGCCATATAGGACTAAGACTGAGATGAAGAAAAACTTCTTCATCCAGAGAGTTGTCAATCTGTGGAATTCTCTACCACAGAAGGCAGTGGAGGCCAAATCACTGGATGTTTTCAACAGAGGGTTCAATTTAGATCTTAGGGCTAAAGGAATCAAGAGATATGGGGGGAAAGAAGGAATGGGGTACAGATTTTAGATGATCAGCCATGATTGGCTCAAAGGGCAGAATGGCCTACTCCTGCACCATTTTTCTATGTTTCTATGTCAACCATTTCTCTCCTCAATGATGCTGCCAGCATTTTCTGTTTTGGTTATGTTAATTGTTTCCTTGTTTCAACAATGCACTCTTAGGGAGATGGCCAAGGTACTGCAAAAGAACAAGGGGCAACACGGTGGTACAGCGGTAGAGTTGCTGCTTCACAGTGCCAGAGACCCGGGTTTGATCCTGACTATGGGTGATGTCTGTACTGTACATTCTTCTTGTGATCGCGTGGGTTTTCTCCAGGTGCACCAGTTTCCTCCCACATTCCAAAGACTTGCAGGTTTGTAGACCAATTGACCTCTGTAAATTGTCCCTAGTGTTTATTACTGCAACTAATGTACAGGTGATCACTGGTCAGCACAGATTTGGTGGGCCGAAGGGCTCGTTTCCTATGGATAATCATACTGAGCCATACCTTCTCAATGTGGAAAGATTCCATGATACAGCTGTTCCCCTGAAGAACAGGTGCAATGTTCCCAAATTCTGCATCAAAAGCATCTTTGTAATGTTTCAAAGGGTCATCGTCCTCCGTTATAATCTGTGAAGGGCAGGAAATAGCTAATTAGTTTTACAATCTTAAGATTGCCACAAATCCTTACCAAAAGCACAATGAATGGAAAAACCAACCAGCGGAGCAATTTGCCTTTTAATCCAGAAAGACTCAGTTACAAATTAGATGGGATACTAGGGGGATAGGCTCAGCGGTAGAGTTGATGCCTTACAGCGCCAGAGGCCAGGGTTCGATCCTGGCTACGGGTGCTTGTCTATACAAAGTTTGTACGATCTCCCCATGACCTGCGTAAGTTTTGTCCGAGAACTTCAGTTTCCTCCCAAACTCCAGGTTTGTAGGTTAATTGGTTTGGCAAAATAGTAAATTGTCTCTAGTGTGTGTAGGATAGTGTTAATGTGCGGGAATCACTAGTTGGTGCGGACTCGTTGGGCCGAAGGGCCGGTTTCTGTGCTTTATCTCAAAACTAAACAAGGAACTGCAGATGCTGGTTTACAAAACAAACAAAGTGCTGGAGTAACTCAGCAGGTCAGACAGCACCCTCAGAGAACAAGGGGTGTTATTTCAGGTAATCTATCCATGTTCTCCATTGATGCTGACTGACCCACCGAGTTACTCCATCACTCTGTCGTTTTCAGTTACAATTTAGGTTCAGAGTTCACTTATACTACATACATAATATGTTCAGCACTGCAGACATCGATACTCACACAAAATATTTTAAATTAAAAATTTCTTCCAACATTCAGGGTCGCAACAAGCAACATTTCACTTGCACTTCACCCAGTTTGGTGCCTTTCATTTGTTGCTAATAATGTGGTCTCCACATTAGAAAAAAGACATAGCCAACCACTATGTGGAGCACTACACAAAGTCTGACAACCCTGAGCTTCTAGTCATCCATCATTTTAACTCATTGTCCCACTTTCACCTTGACCTGCCTTCAGCTTGCTACGTTACTCCAAACATGACCAATGTAAGCTTGAAGAACAGCACCACATCTTCATATGGGTGCATGTAGTCCTTTGGACTTCATAAGTTCCAGGAGCAGAATTCAGCCCATCAAGTCTACTCCGCCTTTCAATCATGGTTGATCTATCTTTCCCCCTCAACCCCATTCTCCTGCCTTCGCCCCATAACCCCGACATCCTTACTAATCAAGAATCTGTCAACCTCCGCTTAAAAATATCCATTGACTTGCCCTCCAAAGATGTCTGTTGCATGAATTCCACTGATTCACCACACTTTAACTAAATAAATAAATTCCTTTTATTCTGAGGCTATGGCCTCTAAGTCCTAGACACTCCCACTAGTGGAAACATCCTCTCCACATTCATTTTATCTAGGGCTTTCACTATTCAGTGTGTTTCAATGAGGTATCCCCTCATCCTTAATATTAAATTGAAACATTTTTGTAAACCCGTATGGGAAAATAATTGTTTGGCAAGGACTTGTAGGGCCGAGATGGCCTGTTTCAGTGCTGTAATTGTTATATGGTTATATGGTATCTGCAGTTCCCGATATCCACTAAATTTACAACCAGACAGAAAATGTTATGTACGCTACGTGACGAAAATCCAAAATACATTTTCCATTTTCAGACCAGCTTGTAATTTGATAGCCTACCATTATATTCCATTTTAAATAAGAGTTATGCAATGACTCACACTGTGAACTAATTTCCTTTGTCAAAGGCATTCTAATATTATAAGATCACAAATCTAGGTCTAGGGCAACATACAGTTAAAATGACAACAACCAAAAAAAATGACCCACATCCCAGCACTTTAACATTAAAAGTTAAGCTTGGTGCAGCTAACGCCAAGGCTCGGTGGGGGAGGACCACAGTCTAGAGTCCATTCACAGCAGGACATTGGTGGGCAGGGTCTGGTGGAGACACCCCCTCAAACAAGGGAAGGGATATCAACCCAGTGGGGGGGGGGGGGGGGGGGGGGGGGGGGGGGGGGGGGGGGGGGGGGGGGGGGAGAAACAAGGGTGCTTGGTATAAGGATAGATTGTAAACACCACCAAATATAACAACGCTCAGAATGTTTGAAAACGCTGAGTTTTTGCACGGTTCTCGTTTTGTACATTTTTTAATATTCTCAATAAAGTTTATTTTTGGAAAAGGTCATCTGTGCAAGACTATACTTTACAGGTAGGCCTAGATAGAGTGTAGGGGAAGTTTCTAGTAGCAGGAGAGTCCAGGACCAGAGGGCACACCTTCAAATCAAAGGGACATACCTTTAGAATGGCGATGAGGATGAATTTCTTCAGCCAGAGAGTGGTGAATCCGTGGAATTCATTGTCACAGATGGCTGTGGAAGCCATTTCTGGGTATTTTTAAAGTTGCGATTAATAGATTAGTATACGTTATGGGGGAGAAGGCAGGAGAATGGGATCGAGGGAGAAAAATAGATCAGCCACAATCGAATGGCAGAGCAGACTCAATGATGCGAGTGGCCTAATTCTGCTCCTATGCACTATGATTATACTTGTGCACAGATTTAATATTTAAGTCCCTGGTTGATGTGAAATTCAGAAGGACAATGTTTATTCTCCCTCAGGCGTCCCACATCACAGTTCAGCAGCAGTAATGTTGTTCTCCTCCACTGTAACCGATATTTAAACAACTTACAGACCTTTTCCACCCCAAGCTTTCGTTGCCAATTTAAAACTGGAGGCACTTCAGGAGAGCAAAAAAACTGACAACGCACCATAACACTCCCATTGACTGTAAGAAGTCTAATGCCCCAGTCCCACTTAGGAAACCTGAACGGAAACCTCTGGAGACTATGCGCCCCACCCAAGGTTTCCGTGCGGTTCCCGGAGGTTGCAGGTATTGGAAGCAGGTAGGGAGACTGACAAAAACCTCCGGGAACCGCACGGAAACCTTGGGTGGGGCGCAAAGTCTCCAGAGGTTTCCGTTCCGGTTTCCTAAGTGGGGCAGGGACATTAAGATGTCAACCATAACCCATGGGAATGCGGTGCTTGAACAAAGAAAAGTCACGTGGGTAGAGGGACATTATTGACTTTGACCCTTAAAAAGCAGTCAGATTTATTTGGAACACAGCAGGAACATTGAGCTAATGTGCATCAAAGTAAAAGCTTGACCCAAGTCAGGGTTTCAAGATGGGCTAGAAAATACTGCTTCAACAATGGGAATCCAAGTGAATTTGATCCTTTGCCTATTGACCTGAAGGTGCGATTAGTGTCCACATTTTCCTTGCTTTTATACCCAGTACCTGGTGTACAGTTCAGTATTTTACTGTTGCCTTGAGCAATCAGTGAAAACATTTTTAACATCAGTGGATCAACATCAATTATTTAATTAAAATGATTTAACTCACCTCCCAATCATCAAACAGTCTATCGAAAAGCTTCTCGTTCAAAGAGAATGGGCACTTTTCACCCAAGAGGACAAAGTCATCTACATGAGTGTCACCCATTTCTTCAAATAAATAAATACCAGGTCTCCAATGGTTGAGGTACGTGTGGAATTCAATCAGTCTGCAATGATAGAACAGGAAATATATCATACATTTGCTTTTATACAGACTCATTTCATGACCTCAGATCAAAATGCATCACAACAAATGAAGAGCTTTTGAAATGGGAATCAATCAAAATAACCCACCAATTATCGGGTAATTGAAAGGGTTAATATTGGGAAATGTACTGGAAAACATCCTCAGTATTCAACATCGATTTGTCCACCCGAGGGGCCAGGCGAGTATTTGTTGAAGAAAGATTTAAAGTTACAGAGTCCATAATTGGAAGTCTCAACCTTTTTGGCTTTGCACTGACAATCCGTCTAAATATTCATCCAATTTTAATACAAATAACAACAGGTATTTTGGTGGGTTTCAACACTTGTATAAAAACTGATTAATAAAAAAAATCTACATGAAGAAATAATGTTTTAGGCCCCTGCTATAAATTAAGGAAAATATCATAAATACTAAACACAAGATAAATAATGTTTTGAGCATTTATTCTCAATCAATCCATTTATTCAATTAGATCAAATAGATTTTTTTTGTATACTCAGAAATAGGAAGATAAAAGTTTTGACTTTCCCTTTTACACTTTTGAAGAATTTCACATCTTGCAAAATGCAAGTTTATTATCTATTTTAAATTATGATTTGGAAAACTTTTATAATTGACCTGCCTCCTCTCATCTTACAAATAGTTCTTAAAAACAAGTCCAAAACTGAACATATCTTTGCTGAATTTGCAAAAGAGAAAGCTAATAATTTCTTCAATCGACACAGGAAGCAGACAGTATACATTTCATTAAACATCAAGCAACGCCAGGAGTGTTTGAACAGTCATTTGTGGTGAGAGACTGATCATGTAAAATTCAGCTCGTGTCTAGACTTGTACAACTGTTTGTGTTCAAATTGTGAATTTTGTATATAGATGACTCAACAGGATTTCTGTTCTTTTTAACCAAATCAGATGAGAATTCAAGACCCAGAGCTTACATACAATACCAAGATGATCACTTAATAGAAGTTATATGATACAACTCAATTAATTGCCTGAAGAAGGGTCTCAACCTGAAACATCACCTATCCATGTTCACCGGAAATGCTGCCCAACCTGCTGAGTTACTCAAGCATTTTGTGTCCTTTTTAATTACAGACTGGTTCTTCCAAAAAAAATTGGTTTTTAAGACCATATGCCAAAAAAAATAAAATTCTTAACAATATTTGGAAGCTATAGCAAAACAACCATTTTAAAAGTTAATTAAGAAGTGAAGAATCACCATGTCGATGAATTAATCATTTATAATCAATGCAACTCCATTACTCCCAATGATTCACTTTGTCTACATTAACGCAAATGAAATATGCCAGAAACATTAATTAAAAATCTCATTCGTCTCTTCACTCAAAAGATCTATACTTACAAAACAAGACTCTTCTAATCCAAACCACTCCTGGCTTGCAACTGAAACAACCTCCGAACAAACTCTGCCTCATTTGGCTATACACACAAAGATAAATCTTCCACTGGCTAATCAGGAGCCTGCTCCAGTTAACATAGAGATAATGGTGGTAATCATATACAGCTTACATTCGCAGTTCTCAGCATGGCATACCAACTGCTTAAATAAATCAGCAGCTGAGATATTTAGAAAAGCCACTACATTTTTTAAAACATAGAGCTCCAACTTAAATCCTAAATGTAGATATGTTGAGGCTGCATCAAAAATGAATGATTCAAAAATCTCTGGAAGAAGATGCAAATCCACCTACTTGTGGATTTGACAAGGGTGACCAGTTGACCAATCTACTCTCATGATATGGGTGGGACATTTAATTATGATAATGAGACTGATTACCTTCATTTGACAATCATTCTACTTTTACCAACAAGGCCGTTAGATTTAAATTCTTAAAGAAGACAAAAATGCTGAATGTTTATGGTAAGAGATTTTCTTTGCATTCAAAGCTTGATTAAGTAATGTGGAATGAAAGGCAGATTCCAATCCATGCGATAGACCGCATGAGTGGCAATAGTGCTTTCTTTACCGAGTATTGACACCATTTAAGGTATAGACACTGAGAATGTATGGAGTTTTTTTCACCGTTTTTAGAACAAGGAACATAGAACATTAACGCACAGGAATAGGCCATTCGGCCCACAATGTTTGTGCCGAACAGGATGTCAAGCTAAGCTGATCTCACTATACCGTATGAATATAGATTTCCCTAATTTGAAGTAACTCCAGCATTCCTTCTTCCCCCACCCCATCCCAAGTCCATGCTGACCTTCAATCACCCGTTCACACTAGTTCTATATTATTCCCAATTTCTCACTCCTGACACACTAGGTGCTGTGTTCGAAGGGCCGAATGGCCTCCTCCTGCACCTATTTTCTATGTTTCTAGGGGCAATTTAAAAAGGCCAATTAATCTACTCTTCTGCATGCCTTTGTGACGTTGGAGGAAACTGCACCCAGATTAAACCCTTGCAGTCGCATGGAGAACATGCAAACTCTGCACAGACAGCACCTGAGGTCAGGATCGAACTGAGGTTTCTGTGAGGCAGAAACTCTTCCAGCCATGCCATCATGCTGCTCACCAAGTGAACATTTACTTTCCTAAATGTGCAGGAAGGAACTGCAGATGCTGGATTACACCGAAGATAGACACAAAATGCTGGAGTAACTCAGCAGCATCTCTGGAGAAAAGGAATAGGAGACATTTTGGGTCGGGACCTTTCCTCGGACTCCCTTCCTAAGCCTTCCTTATTTCTCATATTTTCTGTTCTAGCGCTCCCCGCTTTTTCTTTTGGGAGGGTCTGTTCCTCATTTACCAACCCATGATTTTTATTTAGGATTTTCCTTTTAAAATGAGGGTTGTATATCATAGCAAGTTCTGTTGACCTTGAATAGTCAATCTTTAAACTGCGGCAATGAACAAAAGTATTCTTGGATAGAACAGGTTTAGAGTAACCATTGTGCCAGTATAGGCCAGTTTACGTACATAGTTAAACCTCAGTTATAATCTCTGATGTAACCCAAGTTAATGATTAGGTTTTAATTGCTGATATCAAGTAATTTATTCTTTGTGGCTTGCGTGTCCAAAGTAGTTCTGTCCCATTTTACAAAACAAACTTGAAGACCAAACACATAAAACAGTATTAACCATCACACTCATTAACTGCTTGAATTATTATATTATTGATAAGAAGAGCATTTTCTTGTTACCAGGTTGCTGCTTGTAATCTGTTTCCTCGCTCCTATTATCTCTGCTTATCGTCTGTCAAAGCAATATTTATTTTCCCTGCTTTGCCTTGCAAAGATGAACTGAGGAAACTACATGTTCTCTCCTCATTCTGGCCATTTTTCTGCCATCCCTTTTTGACGGTGGATTCAGTGAAACTAATTTTCATTCAAGGGCTTCAGGCCCCCCCCCCCCCCCCATTGCATTCCCCACTTACTGCATGAAACCGCGGACCAACGCCTGCACTAAGAACAATGTCTGGTTCCTCTTACCTTTGCCCCAGCCTCCATTCCCACTCCCAAGTTATGATTAAGAGACCACACAGAGAGTTGGGAGTCTGTGGAATTCTCTGTCTCGGAGGCCGATGGAGGCCAGTTCTCAGGATACTATCAAGAGAGAGCTAGATAGGGCTGTTAAAGATAGCAGAGTCAGGGGAGAAGGCAGGAGCAGGATACTGATTGGGGATGATCAGCCATGATCACATTGAATGGCAGTGCTGGCTCGAAGGACCGAATGGCCTACTCCTACACCTATTGTATATTGATTATGCTGAACCCTTGCCCTCCTTATCTACCCTGTCTCAATGGGGAGAAATTGTGCTGCTTCAACTTGCCATTGGTTATTTAGTTTGATGGTTAATGTTGTTTTCTTTCTTTCTTGATGGCTCAAGGGCTGGAGTCACGTGCATCATCTTCAGAGTGCCTGCTGCCTTAACAGCACTCTTTGATTTAGACAATAGACAGTAGGTGCAGGATTAGGCCATTCAGCCCTTCGAGCCAGCACCGCCATTCAATGTGATCATGGCTGATCATCCCCAATCAGTACCCCGTTCCTGCCTTCTCCCCATATCCGCTGACTCCGCTATTTTTAAGAGCCCTATCTAGCTCTCTCTTAAAAGCATCCAGAGAACCTGCCTCCACCGCCCTCCGAGGAAGAGAATTCCACAGACTCGCAACTCTGTGTGAGAAAAAGTGTTTCCTCGTCTCTGTTCTAAATGGCTTACTCCTTATTCTTAAACTGTAGCCCCTGGTTCTGGACTCCCCCAACATCGGGAACATGTGTCCTGCCTCAAGTGTGTCCAAACCCTCAACAATCTTACACGTTTCAATGAGATCCCCTCTCATTCTTCTAAACTCCAGAGTGTACAAGCCCAGCTGCTCCATTGTCTCAGTATATGACAGTCCCGACATCCTGGGAATTAACCTTGTAAACCTACGCTGCACTCCCTCAAGTGCAGTGGTTCCATAGATAACGTTCAGAGACAAGGATTCCCGTTAATGAACTTACTTTTCTTGGGACATTGCAAACCAGTATTCCTCAGATTTGTTCATATCCAGAGATGCAGCCACTCCTAACTTAAGCATGTGCATCCTTTTCACAGGATGTTTAACCTTCAGGCATAAAAACATCAATCTATGTTTGTCTTCATCTTTAGAACGATACAGGTCTGCAATTTAAAAAAAGAGAATTATTTAGTTAGTACTATGTTTAAGATTCAGATTCAGATTAGTTTATTGTCATGACATTATTCGCATGAAGCTCATAGAGTACCAAACATACAATAAATACAATGACAAATGCAAAACAGTAAACCGATGCAAATATTTGTGCATCAGATCAGATAGTGCAACCTGGATTGCTTGTTTTTAATTGCAACGCTGAAGTAGTGCAAAATAAAAGACTAAAGTGCAATAAGTGAATGAGGTAAAGTGTAAGAATACGAGCCAGTACCTCACGAATGGGTTGTGAAAGAGGGGTTGGTTCAGGAATGTGATAGCAATAGAGATCAAGTTGTTCTTGAGTCTGGATGTTTGGGGTTTAACATCTGCCTGAAGGTCAAATAGAGAAAAGGAATGTGGCCAGGGTAGCAGGCATCCTTGGCAATTCTTCCAGCCTTCCTGATGCATCGCATGAAGATGGACTGGATGGAAGGAAGTGACGTACGACATACGTGTGATGGACTGGGCTGTGCTCGCTGCAGGTTCAGGTGATCAAGATCAGAGCACTTGCCACAACAGGCCAAGATGCATCCTGTCAGAATACTTTCTATAGCACACCTATAGATGTTCAAGAGAATCCTTGGGGACATGTCCCATCTTCTCAGACATCAAAGAAAATAAATACAACTGATGTTC
This sequence comes from Leucoraja erinaceus, assembly GCF_028641065.1. Classification (NCBI taxonomy): domain Eukaryota; kingdom Metazoa; phylum Chordata; class Chondrichthyes; order Rajiformes; family Rajidae; genus Leucoraja; species Leucoraja erinaceus. The sequence goes on along the minus strand of NC_073402.1, from coordinate 28,636,794 downwards.
TGTCTTGATCACTACATCAGTATTAAAAGACCAGGTTGGGTTGCTGGTGACATGATACCTGGGTACTTGAAACTATTGACCATCTCCTTTAGGTCAACAACCAACCTGTTCATCTTGCATACCTAAAGGGCTGGGTTGCTGTTTTGACACTGACACCAGGTTTCTGATATCTTTCCTGAACTCTGTCTCGTCATTGTTGTTTATCCGGAGAGGCACCAACGGGGAGCAAAATGGAGCAGTGGTCGAATGAAGCACTGCCTTGAGCCAATGAACTGGAACATGTTCAGAACTACTTCATCCAGCCTGAATGAGTATACCTCAGTCGTCACCAGTTTCAGTCCACAACTGGTTTCCCATTTTCAGAGTTGACATTTTGCCCACATGCTTTTTGAAGGATGATCAATTTGCAATGATTTCACTTGACTGCATTTATAATTCAGCTGTCCACTTACTGTACTATATCGTTAAAACAGGTTCTAATGTTGAATTGTTCTTGTGTAATTAATGCAAATGGAATAAATTGTGTCCAGAAATTCAGTTGAGTATATTTGTTTGTATTTATAATTATTATTTTGTGATAAAATCCTTTTATTTGTACATCCCTTTGCATATGGTTACTTATTAAGAGTTTTAGCTGATTAAAAAACAGTGGGATTGGATCAGAAATTCTAGAAAGCTACAATGTCTTGTAGTAACTGTGTTATCTGATGTTCTGAAATATTGTTAAGCCAGCTATCATGTTTATTTAATTCCTGGTGATGATAGGTTTCCAATGTCAGATCAAACTGGTTTCATCGATGAAAGAACAGGAAAGATCCTGGTTTGATCTTTGGTCAGCATTGAGTCAGATGATTGCAGATGAGGATAGTCACACAGGTAGGCAGTTCCCCTGTGAGCAACATTCTTGTTCCATTCTGCCCAGTGGAAATACACGTGTAGATGATCAGTCACGACATGTTCAAGCTGGGAACGACTTGCTGATTGACCAAGTCTGGGATTTTTTTATGAATGTAATTATGTAGGAGACTATTATATAGGCACCATGACGCATTTTCACTTACAGCACGTAAAGGGGGCTGATGTGGAACAGCCATATTCCGGATGTGACAAGATGAATGATTCAACAAATAAAGAGCAGGGATGTAGAATAGTTGTGACTAAATAAATACTAATACAACAATGTATATGATTATGAGAGGAATAGACAGAATCATTTATCCTGAGTAGGGGAATCAAGAACCAGAGGACATAGGTTTAAGGTGAGGGGGAGGAAAAATTTAATAGGAACCTGAGGGGCACCATTTTTTATATAAAGGGTGGTGGGTATATGGAATGAACTGCTGGAGGAGGTAGTTCAGGCATGTACTATCATCACATTTAAGGGACACTTGGACAAGTACATGAATAGGATAGAGTTAGGGGGATATGGGCCAAATGCAGGCAGGTGGGACTAGTGTTAATGGGGAGTATTAGTTGACAAGGCTAAGTTGGGCTGGAAGACCTGTTTCAACGCTGCATGACTTTATGAATCTGATCTGTAAGAAGGAGGAAGGACAGTAACGTTGCGAAAGTTTCTTTTCCACAGCTGGTTTAGAAGTCAAAACAATTAGCATCATATCAGAGACGTGAAAGTTCCTGCGCCTAATTGCTTGCCTGGCTTCAGGCCAGGCGGAAGGTCACATGTTAGCAATTGCTCTCAGCAGCTCTCGCTGAAGAAAGGTAAAATTTAGCTGGGTTGCTCGCTTTCAGTCATTGTGCATTCATACCTGCTGAAAAATGCCTTTTCTTAGCAAAGGGAGATTAACATGGTGAATGAACATTTAAACAAAGAGGCTAAATGAACTAGGTCACTGAACTAGCAAGAGATTGTTCCTTTCTGTATGAAATATACTATGAAAACAAAAAAACCCACAAAGAATAAAACGGATTAATAGAAAACATGACACTAGTGGCGGCCATTCAGTCTATCACTTCAATGATGGCCCTACTTCACCTATCCATATGTTCACCAAAGAAGCTGCCTGGCCTGCTGAGTTAATCCAACACTTTGTCTATTTTTGGTAAACCAGCATATGCTGTTCCTTGTTTCTATAGTAACTGACTGAAGAGTTTAAAAAAGTATTAAAAACATAGCAATTAATTACACTTTAAAATTCAAAATTAAATTAACAATAAATTAAACACAAAGTTAATACAAATATATATATTTTAAATAAAAGTTAATGCACCCTTTCCCCACTAATCTCCAGGTTGTAAACCTCAATGAAATGAACAGTCTCCAGTGCTCTGCTGGATATGTCTGCTGTAGGTTCAGAGAGATGGACTCCTCAGCACAATGTAGGGAAATTTCAGAAGGCAGAGAATTGAGGGATGGAGCAGTGACATATGTGCCTGCGTCTCATGTTTGTGGGGCAGTTCAATGATAGCAGTATCTTTTAGTCGGAGCAAACCTGATTTGGCCAACACCTTCAAGGGAGAATTATTTAAAACCGATACAGAATTTTATTTTGCAACTAGAAAATCAATAAGATAAAGCAGGACCATTGCGTTCAGGGAGAATTCACCATTTTGTCGAGCTGCTGCCTCGCTGCACCAGAGACCTGGGCTCGATCCTAACCTTGGGTGCTGTCTGTGTGGAGTTTGTACATCCTCCCTGTGATTGTGTGGGTTTCCTGCCAGTGCTCGGGTTTCCTCCCACATCCAAAAGATGTGCAGGTTTGTAGGTTAATTAGCCCCTGTAAATTGTCGCTAATGTGTAGGGAGTTGATGCAAAAGTGGGAACTAGCGTGAATGAGTGAACGATGGTCAGCTTGGATTCGCTGGACTGAAGGGCCTTTCATGCTGCATCTTTCAATCACAGTCACAGAGTCATACAGCACGAAAACAGGCAACATTGATGGGAGAAATTCTGGGAGCTAGGTGTAGGGCCTTCTCTCAGATTGGAAACATGTTTGTAATGATTTCATAAGTAAACAAATCTGGGAGGAAAAAAAAAAATTGAAGGTGGCAAAGTTGCTGAATATAGGAGCAATTATCTCCTACCTTGATCGCATTCACGTTTCTTCATAAATACGGGTAATGTATCATTTGCTTTATTATCTTGTTTATTACATAATCCACACTGATCATCTTTGGCTTTGTTTATGTTACAGCAAACATCTTCAGCCTTCAAACTTGACAACTCAGCAGAAATGATTTTCTCTCTTGTGTTCTCCACCATCGGAGACCACGGATATTTACATCCTTGATCTGATAGATTTATCTCACAAAACGATGTCGTTTTATCATCTGTGTCGTTGCGGGAATCACAGGGTGTCTCTACCTTGTTTTTCTTGTACAACTGATGCTCTGTCAATATATGGGATAAAGAGTACTGATTGCCATCATAATTTGTCTCTGGTTCCAATATTCTTTCTCTTGTACAATTTTCAGAACAGTAACGCTCTTGGTTCTCTGACAGTACATTTTCCCCTCTGTGTTTCACTCTGATTGAGAAGGGAAATGTTTCTTCATTCTCAAGTTCATGATTTTCTTTCAGGCTCAAACACATTACATTCTCTTGTAATTCCATAATATAATTGGATGAAATCACATTAACCGGACATGAAGAATCCAGACAGGAGTACGGAATGGGTGTAAGTTTTGTCAACGTTGTAGGTTCCTCATCAGCAGGATATGAATCGGTTTTTTTGAACTCTGCACACAGTCCTCTGCCTTTGATCCGAGCTGCTCGACTGTTCTTGTGGCCGGCGTTTACAGTTTCTCTTTCTGTTTGTACTTTACTTTGGATAGGAACTTTTCTTCTAGAAATGAGAGAGAGAGAAAAATAATCCTTATATTCTATGCAGGCAAAAAGCAATGTTAAGGTATTTAACATGCAACAATCGAGAATTAGAAGGAAATTTAATGACAAAACTGTCTTCAGTAATTATCTTTTCATCTCTTTTATTCCAACAACTCTACCTAACTTTCTTAGTTTAATCATAGTCGTGTATCATGGAAAAGGGCCCTTCAGCCCAACTTGTCCAATCCGAGCGAGAAACCTAACCTAGGTTAGTCCAATTTGCCCTTGTTTAGCCCTCTAAACCTTTCCTATCCATGTACCTGTCCAAGTGTCTTTGAAATGCTGTTATAGTATCTGCCTCAAGTACCTCATTCCATATACCAACTACTCCCCGAGTGAAAATGGTGCCCCTCAGTTTAGTATTAAATCTTGCTCCTCTCACCCAAAAACACATGTCCTCTTGTTTATGATTCCCCTACCCTGGCTAAGGGTATCTGTCTGTATTTTTGTAGGTGGGATTTGATACGTAGAAGGGGTGTGTCTATTTCTAGGGGAGACTAACACAGACTCATATATTAGGAGTCAATAAGGTCTCGGAAGGATGGTGAGAATAGTTTTTTACCATTCACATACATGACATGATCACGATACACAAAGTTGATGAGACGACATACTTTTATAAGGAGAAATTTTCATATGATTTATATGACATGAATGGAACAGCGATTAAGAACGGATTATTTCTTTGCTGTGTACTACTTCAATAAAAGACCAATTAATCAAGAAACAATGTTTGGAAGATTTGTTTTTACTATCTTAAGTGTGTCATGAGTGCGTAAAATATACCTGGTAACTATCCGCGAGGGGCAATGGCTATCAAAGTTGGACTTTGACAACATCGTAATGACTGCCTTTATAATAGGTTTGCTTTTTTGATTTAATTTCTAATTATGCCACTCACTCCACTTCCACCTTTGCTACATTTTCTTTTTGGTTTAGTTTAACCATAACCCAGGTTTGCCTAACCACCACAATTTGTCAGACCGCTCAATTTTGGGTTTCTACTTCCTTCCCTCTTTCTTTGTTCCAGGATTTCAGGCCTTTCTTTTTCTGATGCTTTTGTTTCATCTCTGTATTAATTTGGGGAAAGACAACTGGATATTAGATGGGTCCATTCGTTCTAATTTAGCAATACTCTTCCAGTTTTCATTTGCTGTTAAGGGCTTGTCCCACTGTACGAGCTAATTCAAGAGTTCTCCCGAGTTTCCCCCGATTCGAACTCGGAGAATTACGGTAATAGCCGCTCGTCGGTACTTGGGGCTCTTGTGGACATTTTTCAACGGTTGAAACATGTTGAAAAATCTTCACGAGCTTACCGCGTTTCCCGAGTACCTGCCGTTAGCGCTACGAGCCGCTAAGAGACGTTCTGAGCTCCGATGTACCCGCCACGTACATTCTACGTGCTTACCACAAGTTTGATTTTTTTTTTAAAACTCGGGAGAGCTCTTGAATTACCTTGTACAGTGGGACAGGCCCTTTACTCTGTGGTGTTTGTGCTATGGGAGTGGTTGGTTTAACATTTTTTAATGAAATTGCAAAGCACAATTTGAAGACTTTTATATTATTTATTGCATTTGACATGATAAATAGATTGTTGATTGCAATTTGAACTTTATTTTGAACAAGTGTAAACATTTAAACATGATTGTGGTGAATGAAAACCTTCACAGAGGTCAGAGTAAACTGAACCTATGTTTGCATGTTGCCTGTTCAGTTATCCTAGCATTGTAATTACTTCTTCGATGCAGATCTGTTGACTAGCCTCTTTCATTGTGAAAATGCTGAGGAATTGAGGCTTCACTTATTTTTACTGGATTAAGTATTTGGAAGAAGTATTAAGTTAAAAAAAATAAATGTAACTATCACTTTGAAGCCAGTTTATCTATTTTATGGCCTAGGATGGATTTGACATTAAAGCTACGAGTGTTGATATGAAACATTCGAATTAAACCAGCAGTGTGTTTTAACTAGAAGATTAAAAAAAACAATTGTCTATCACTATGCAAAACAACCCACTTTTGTATCATCAGCAAACTTGCTAATCTTGCCATGTATGTTCTCATCCAAATTATTGATATAGATGACAAACAGTAATGGGCCCAGCACTGAACCCTCCAGTCTGAGAACTTTCCACCATCACCCTCTGCTTCCATCCATTAAGCCAATTTTCTATCGATTCAGCTATCTCTCTTTGGATCCCATGTGATCTCTCTTATCTTTGAATCTCTATTGATTCGGCTATCTCTCTTTGGATTCCATGCGTTCCAGAGCAGCCTACCATGTGGAACATTGTCGATGTATAATAAATATTGCACAGGACTGCATCAGAGTTTGCCGTTCCCAGCAGTCCAAGCAAATATTATTTTATGAATAGAAGTGCTATTTAAAATGTAGAAGAATATGGCATGGGATAGATGATTAACTGCACCATGGACTCAAATTGCGAATTTCCAATGTCAGCAGCGGGTGCCATAGACAAAATGCACTGTTGCAACTTGCCAATCTTCCTTGACAAGTTCATAGAGTCTACCACTCAAATGGAAATGGGCAACAGGTACATGACATTATCTCCATCTGTATCATCTTCTCCACAAATGCTGGTCTTGCCAGAGCTCTTATGAATGAATGAATGAATGAATGAATGAATGAATGAATGAATGAAGATAATCTTGACATAAACATTCTGGTTCAAGTGGATTGCTCTTACATACTCACAAGGGAGAAGACGTATAAAGCTTCATTTGAGAAATATCTTTGTGTGACTCTGCTGAAATGATTGATTGTGTGCTGCAGGCAAAAAAATAATCTTCACAGCCATTTTCAATGATAAGAGGATGAGATTTGTATGGGTCAAAAAAGATCTTTTTTGGTGTGACAAATAGGACTCCTGTTACAACACCCTGCAGACAGATTAAAAAGCACAACCAAATGAAAAATGATTACTGACAAACAATCTTGTAATTTGGTAAAAGATTAAAACACAAATCTACAATATAATTAATTTACTTTCGATAGCTAGATACCAGAATTACCGTGAAATCATAACATTATTACATAATTTGACCATTAAAATAGTTCATTCATATTTAAACAAAAACAATCTTGTTTAAACTCACTTACAGAAAACTCATTTTGATACAGACATGGTTTTTGAATGAGGATGACTAATTATTTTTGCTCAGACCGCAATATCATGATGATATAAGTCTTGAGTATACATAGCTGAGAAATATGGATTGGGCAATTATCCTATTTTTTATGCATTTCAGGCACCTAAATATACAGTATGTGTACATATGGAGTTAAACTCTGTACTCCGCTGTTGAAAACTGCTGGGTGGGTGGGATTTCAATGCAGATAATGTAAACTAATTTATGCTGGCACACATTCTGAAACTGGTGCATACAGCATAACATTTGAAAAATGCCCCATATGCCCTCGTACCATGACTTCAATCCTAATGAATGGGGGAAATTAATTTATTTTGCCATCATGTTCAGCACAGACATTGTGGGCCAAGGGATTTTGTTCCTGTGACGTACATTGCTATGTTCCACGGGCGATAGTCATACAAAATGAATTGTGTAAAATCTGCTGAAACTTTTCTGGCTGTTAGATCAGTAAGAGCTATTATTTTTAATGTACAACTAGACCAAGTGTGGACTCGTTGGATCCTGTTTCCCCCAATGCAATATTTCACCAAACTGCGCATGTGCGGCTGACGGACCCGCACTGTGCAGACACGACTGTCCCATTCAAATTTGTGCCGTTGAACAAGAAATTAAGTTCAAGTTAATAAAGTGAAGAGAAGACCCGTGGAGGCATTTGTAAAATGGAACAAAACTTAATCCCCGTTGTGAGGGCTGGCTAGTACAGACAAAAGGGGAAAAAAAATGCTCATCTGAAAATCGGGAAAGGCCCCAACTGTGCAGGCGCAACTGAAGGGTTCCCGTTGTGACGGCAGAGATCCCCGTTGTGATGCACAAAAAAACCTTCCCCCAACTGCGCAGGCGTGACTGGGGTGCTGTTTTAAGTTAATTTAAGTTTTAAATGTCAATAATTTGTAAAATATAACATCAATCTGAATGAAACTTGCTACTGCACATCACAGGACAATGGTGAGTAAGGTGGGCCTAAAATTGTAGCACTATCGTGTACCGTTTTGGTGGAGTTTCAAGCACAAATATATGTACAAATAAAATGACAGTTTTAGTAATAGAGATAGATATAGAAGAATAGATAGAAGATAGATAATATTTTTATAATATATAATTTAAATTAAACGTTTGTAACCTTAATTCTGTTGTTGCAATTAAAGGATTTTACCTTTCTGTCTGTGAAATACTTGCAACAGATTTTCAAGAATCTTTCAGAAATAGGTATTTCATCCCTATTTGGACATGAGGAGCTGATGATGTTTTGTGAGCTGCACCACTGTACACTGGGTATTTCTGCAGAATCAGCATCCTGCAAATTAGAGTGATTGTTACCAACACTATAACACACCGGCATTGATTCAATGTCTCCTTCTACATCTTTAGGAAGTATGTGAAGCAGTAACATATCCATTAGTTCTCTCACCTGTTTGAAAACCATGGCTTTGGTATTTAATTATTCCTACCAAACGAATGCACAACTTACTTAAAAAAAAATCTTTTGGTGAGAATGGTTTTATTTATGTTGATGGAGGACTACATATTGGCAAGGACATTCACAAGTTATAGGAGTAGAATTAGGCCATTCGGCCCATCGAGTCTACTCTGCCATTCAAGTATGGCTGATCTCAGTCTCCTAATCCCATTTTCCTACCTTCTTCACATAACCCTTGACACCTGTTCTAATCAGGAATTTGTCTATCTCTGCCTTAAAAATATCCACTGACTTGGTCCCCACAGCCCTCTGTGACAATGAGTTTCACAGATTAAAATATTCTGACTAAAGAAGTTCCTCCTCACCTTTCAAAAAGAGCGCCCTTCAATTCTGAGGCTATGAACTCTGGTCCTAGACTCTCCCACCAGTGGAAACATCCTTTCCACATCCACTTTATCTATGGCCTTTCATTATTCTGTAAGTTTCAATTAGGTCCCCCCCTCAACCTTCTAAATTCCAGCGAGTAGGGGCCCAGTGCTGTCAAATGCTAATCATATGCTGACCCACTCATTCCTGGAATCATTCTTGTAAACCTCCTCTGGACCTTCTCCAGAGCCAGCACATCCTTCCTCCGATTATGGGGCCCAGATTTGCTGGCAGACATGAGATATTTTATTTCAGATCTCAAAGTGAGAAAATTGGCACCCATGCTTTCTACATTTCAGCACAGACTAACCAGGAGGTGGGTCACGAAAGGTGGTATGCAAACGTATATCAATTTCTTACATGAAAATCACTGTGAAAGTCAATAGCCTGGGCCTTTTTCATCTTTACATCTTGCCTTGAAGCAGAATTCTATGCTAAAATGGCCAGTCTGTCAAGATTACAATGTAATCATGACTGCTAACATAATGAATTGCGTTTTATTTTCAATGAGAAGATATGCATTTGTGCTATGAACACCTAGACCTGTCTGCACAAGAATATTACCACCATGTCTTTATATAAATGATATTTTGGATGAACAGTTTTCACCTGTAAATTTCAAAGAAAACAGCAAATGCTCTGAAAGCTGCTCATTATACACATTTTATCCTGTTTCTGAAGTGATATAATGTCAATACCTGTACTAGTCATCTTCCTCTCATTTTATGCCCCGGCCAATATTTAACCCTCAATTTAAAAAATGATTATTTTGTAATTTTCACATTGTGGATCTTTGGATCTTACTGTAGTAAATGAGCAGCTGTGCTTTCTAAATTCAACCAGTAAACATTGAACTTTATTAACAGCTGTCATGAAAGGTAGCATAAAAATACGTTGTTTTCCTGGATGCATAGTACAAGCAAATATAAATGTAGCACAGCTGTTCAGGTTTTTTATTTCAATTGCAGACGGCTTAGCTGAAGGATTTTAATTAAGATTTCTGGTTGAAGGGCCAAAGCTCATAGTTCAGGTCACTAAAAGTTTGTATAAAAAAAAAAAAGCTTTGCGTGCCTGTTTGCTAATCTCCTGACCATTCTTTGCTCGGATTCTCCCATTTTGTTTTTGTGGCTTCACTTCATCAAACATGTCCATGAATATTTCCTCTATACAGGAAAGAAAGATGGCACACACTTGATGAGCCAAATTTCTGGTGTCTACTGTAACAATCTCCAATTATGATTTAAAATCATTTTTGTCTATACCACGATAATGCACGTCTCACTGTGCATGACAGATTTGTCTGTAATGTTTATGATTCTGCAACTTTTCTGGAGATAGCATTATTGGAACTATATATTTACTACTGCAAATCTTATTGGACTGCCATATGTTGATAGAATGAAGTGGCTGGGCTTATACACTCTGGAATTTAGAAGGATGTGAGGGAATCTTATTGAAACATATAAGATTATTAAGGGTTTGGATACGCTAGAGGAAGGAAACATGTTCCCAATGTTGGGGGTTCCAGAACCAGGGGCCACAGTTTAACAATAAGGGGAATGCCATTTAGAACAGAGATGAGGAAATACTTTTTCACACAGAGTTGTGAGTCTGTGGAATTCTCTGCCTCAGAGGGCAGTGGAGGCTGGCTCTCTGGATGCTTTCAAGAGAGAGCTAGACAGAGCTCTTAAAGATAGCGGAGTCAAGGGATATGGGGAGAAGGCATGGACTGGGTACTGATTGTGGATGATCAGCCATGATCATATTGAATGGCTGTATTGGCTCGAAGGGCCGAATGGCCTACTCCTGCACCTATTTTTTATTAACATCATGTTTTAATCAGTAATAATTAACTTTTTAATTAACCTTTAATTATTTAATTAACCTTGTAATAATTTGGGCACAATGTCATTAATGCCATTAGTTTTCTTGGTGTGATTCTTGGACTAGTAATTGTCCATCCATTTTCTTACTTTAAATTAATTTAGTACTTCTTAAGTAACATTGCTATGTTTTCTGTTTCTCCACTCCTTACACAATGCTTATGATAGCTAAATATTATTTTACACTGTCCAAGCTTAACGTTTACAAGGCGTCTTTTTAACTGCAATCACTAAGAAGCCTAAAATGATTATTTTTAGAGGCCTGGGTTAAAGCCAGGTGTGGAGTGGAGGATGTGGGAAGTTAATAGGATGTCCCAATGGCATACTGGTCTTGGCAGAACGTACCAGGAGTTTGTCATATTCAGCATCTGATGAAGACACACTTGGAGACTGGTTTGGACTCGAGGATAAAGGACTGTCTTCACTCTCTGCACGGGCTGGATAAGGAATGCACAATCGCTGTGGGGGAAAATTCAGAGTTTGTTCATTTATGCAAAACATTGCTTTCTTGCTGATCTGATGTACATGTAACTGCACTATCCTAGCCACATTTTCCACTCCTGGCAAATGAGAAATGTACCCACAGAGATTGTTTCAATTTACTCTATCAGCCATTCATAACCTTTGCTGCATTAAAATGATTTCAGCCGTTATATACATGATAATGGGAATCTTGGGCAGAAGCCAAAGAGTGTATTTTCCCTTTATTTCTCCCCCACCACCCCCCCCCCCCCCCCAACCCCATCCCCTGTGCCACACCTGGGCTTGCGCCCATTCCCCCCCCCCCCCCCCCCACACCCCCCGTGCCCCAATTGGCACCCATTTCCTCCCCCCCCCTCCCCCCGTGCCCACCTGGACTTGCACCCATTTCCTCCCCACCCCCCTCTCCTTCATTCCTTCCACTGGCTTCACAATTTGCAACTTTTCAATCAGTCTGTCTCACACCTGTTTTAATATCTGGCCTTTGTCCCAACCATCTGCCTATCAAACCCTCCCTCATCAGTGCCCACCTATTACCTACAATGCTTTGTCCTGCCTCTCCTCTCTCCCAGTTCTCTTCCCCCCCCAATCAGTCTAAAGAAGGATCCAGAGATCCCGATCCAACCGAAACGTTACCTATCCATATTCTCTAGAGATACTGCCTGACCCACTAAGTCACTCCAGCATTTTATGGCCTTTTGAGTATATTTTGGATGAAGATTCTTCCAAGATTAGAATTGCACAGACTTATTTCCATTTTGGAATTTCCATTGGGTCACCCCAGCCAACTCACTATTTATCCTCAATGTAAGGATTGGTGCTAATGTTATGTCCCCTATTCAACTTCTAGATACTTTTTTGTCAACCACCCACGTTCCATGTTCTTGAAAGGGTAGTTTTTACTGTAACTACTCCCTTCATAAATTATAAATTAATAAAATTGTATCTGTGTATACATAGCCTCATAATTCATCATTTTTTAAAACTTCGCAGGAAAGAACTGCATATGCTGGTTTAAATCAAAGGTAGACACACAATGCTGGAGTAACTCAGCGGGACAGGCAGCATCTCTGGAGATAAGGAATGGGTGACGTTTCGGGTCAGTCGGAATAAGGGTGTCAACCCGAAACATCACCCATTCCTTCTCTCCAGATATACTGCCTGTCCCGCTGAGTTACTCCAGCATTTTGTGTCTACCTACCATTTTTAAAATTTCTCCAATTGAATTTGTTTAAATTTAAATTCTAATCAACTTGCAACCTTATATATTATAGATTACATTTTGGAGTTACTATTAGAAAAAACAGGTATCAGAACCTAGTTGGCTCTAGTATGCTCTCTGTGCTATTACACAAAATGCTCAAAATATCTCAGAGGAAATATGAACTTTTTTATTGTTAGATGATAACAAACCTGCAATATTCTTTCAGCAGTTCTTTTTTTTGAATACATAAGATTACAGGGTTTTTTTTACATACCTGCCCAGGAATAATACTTTGTGAATAGAGTTTGTTTACATGAACCAGTTTATTTGGTGTACTGTTAAATTTCAGGGCTATGCTGCAGAGTGTATCCGCTATTCCTGCCTGTAAAAAGAATTTCACACTTTATCTCGATTTGTAATGTTACTTAAGATATGTAAATAATTAGATATATTTGGAATGCACTTACTATATATTCCATAGTGCCTTCCAGTTTCCCTTGGATTAGTTTTCTAGTATTGCTCTCTGCTCCTTTATTTTCTGAAAGAAAATGTGCAAACATTGATAACAATCTGAGTTGATACCCCATTATGCAAACATCAGTGAATATAATTAATTTTGACCAGACTTGGAGTACTGGGCGCCGGACTGAAAGTGGGATGTCATTATGTTGGAAAAGAGATTAACCAGGATGGTAACTGACTTTAAGGAGAAATTGCATCAAGATTTTTTTTTGTAGCACCTTTGTAGCATCATGAAGGATGAATAAAATGACTTTATTTGCAGTGTAAGACTAGAGGGCATCATGAAGGACAGGAGGATTTAAGAGAAATGATCAAAGAGGTTCATGTCTAAGCTGCCCAGGGTAGAGGATATATTACGACTCAAAAGATTTGGACATAGGCTTAAGGCAAATACGAGGAGAGAGATGTTTAAGAGAGACATCCCAAGGGGGAAATCCTTTTTCACTCAAAGAGGAGTGGTGAATCTGTGGAATAAGCTGCCAGAGGGTAGTCGGTAGAGCTATATTTAAGAGAGTTAGATGTGGCCCTTGTTATCGAGGGTATGGAGAGAAGGCAGGTAAAATATTTGGATCAGATCATATGAACAGTCGAAGGGCCGAGAGGGATATGGGCCAAATGCTAAATGCAGGCAAATGGGACTAGCATAAAATACCAACTTGGTTGGCATGGACCAGATGGGCTGAAGGGCCTGTTTCTGTGCTGTATTGCTGTATGACTTTACAATGGAAGAAATGTGATTGAGCTGAAGATGGTCAATGGCTCTGTCCAGAAAACTCCAGGAGTAATATCCCAAGGCTGAAATGTTTCAACTCTGACAAACAGAATCACTCCAAATACTGTACTCGTATCTCACACTAACAGGCTGTTTGAATTAACAATTATTTAATAATATACAGGATGAACAAACTGCAGTACAAAATTCAATTAGTACAAATAATACTGTTCTGTTGTGTATACAATTATAACCAGCCCACTTAAAAGTCTGAGTCTGAAGAAGGGTTTCGGTCCGAAACGATGCCTATCTCCTTCGCTCCATAGATGCTGCTGCACCCGCTGAGTTTCTCCAGCATTTTTGAGTACCCACTTAAAAGAAATATCTGATATCCTGTCAGCTATTTCTTTTTTCCCTTTCTCTTATCATCTTATCACTTCTAAAGAATTGTCGATGGATTTCACTCTTGTTTTATCTCATTCATTGGTTTCTGTTTCTACTGTCAATAGATAGTATTGGTTTCGTTAGATTGTCGTCGTAACTTGCTTTTCACCATCATCAACCACGCTCCCATCCCCACAGCATAGCTTGCTTTCTCCATCTGCCCATCCACACCCTGACATGTGCTTTGTCACTCTAAGATGAATGGTTGGGTGAATCCAGGAGCTACGGCCAACACTGCAATGCTTATCCAACTGAGGTAATGCTTTAAAAAATATAACACCGAGAACAAATACACAGTGAACTGCAAAAAAGAAAAATCGAACTGTCTTCACACTACCAACAAAATCAACATGCCAAAATATTACAGTAATCACATGGTTCTAGTTTCAGAATCATTTGGTTTTCTTTTCTTTCAAGTATTTATTTTGGGTCACTATCCTGCTTGTTCGTATTTCTGAGTGGTCGGAAGTAACCTGTTTGATGGCAACAGCCAACTCATTTGGAAACATACAATAATTTTGTGTTCAGTACATTGATACTGTCAACTCAATGTTTTCCATCTGAATAATCAGCAATCAAGATTAACTCCCTGAAATCATTGAATTCATTCATGCTTGTACAGATCATGGCAAATTTTCCACTTAATATTTCTGGATCAAAAGCAATCAAAATATTTTACCTAGAGGTTATTTTGTCCATTTTTCATCATTATGAATTAACTCACTGAAATGGAAATTGAAATGTGTGTGAAATGTGGTGTTTGGTTTCTGGTTGAGCTGGCTGATTATATACAATGATTTGCGTGCCAGACTGTGCTATATTGAAGGGGAGCAAGGTGATTATTTAAAGCCAGCAATCATTTCCTAAATGTACAGATGCTGGTATACACCGAAGATAGACACAAAGTGCTGGAGTAACTCAGCGGGTCAAGCAGCATCTCTGGGACTGATGAGTCTTCCTTTTATTAAATAAATGTCTGAAGGATCCCAATGCAAAACATCATCTGTCCAACACTTCCACACTTCCTACCCAACTTACTGAATTGCTCCAGCACTTCGTTTTTTCTTAAACGGGAGCCGGTTAGTCTAATGTCAGAATTACAAGAAATGCTGGAATCCTCAATAAAAGATTTAATAACAGAACATGGTAGGGGAGGTAAAAATGGATTCAATGCGAAAGGCATATCATGTTTGACTAATCCACTGGAGTTCTTTGAGGATGTAACGAGTAGAACTTTTGGGGGGAACTTTTTTCTAATCTCTTACCTCGACGGAGATGCGATTTTTTTCCATGTCGTATCTCCGTCCGCACTGCGGCCTAACATCAAGGATTGCCGGCCTATGCTGGAGACTGATTTTGAGAGCTCCACCACGGGGAGCCTACGGGACTTTAACATCGGGGAGCCCGCGATCCCTTTACCGGGGCTCGACCTCCGAGCTATACCATGGGTGCCTGTGGACTTTAACATCACGGAGCTCGCGGTCTCTGGTCAGAGACCGACTTCGGGAACTCCAAGCCACAGGAGCTTCGACCGCCCCAACGCGGATCTTTGAACGCTCCGACGCAGGAGCTTCGATCGTCCTGACGGATGGTTTGACTGCCCCGACCGTGGGAGAAAAATGCCTATATGCCTTCAAGCGCAGTGAGGAATGTGGGGAATTTGCTGTGGTGGATATTTATGTTAAGCTTCATGTAGTTGTGTGTCTTGCTGCTTTTTTAGTATGGTTGTATGATAATTTGCATATCTGTACTTTAATTGATACACGTGACAATAAAAGACCTTTGAAACCTTTGAATAGATAATGAAGAACTTCTGAATGTGTTTTGGATTTCAGAGGCATTCTCTCAGTTCCAGATACTCTTGTATGTGGAATTGTGAGTAATATATTGCCATGGAAACAGAATTACCTATTGAGCAGACCAAAGAGTGGAAATGTATATATCCTTCTCACACTGACAGGTTGTGACTATTGGGAACTGTAGTTTCTGTAATTGATGACACAAAGTCCAGGAATAATTCAGCGGGTCAGGCAGCATCTCTGTTTCAGATCCAAATCACCACCTATCCATGTTCTCCAGAGATGCTGGCAGACATGCCGAGTTAATCCAGCACTGTGGTTTTTATTTCATAAACTAGCATCTGCAGTTGCTTGTGTCTGTAGTAATTGATACTTGGGACCTAGCTATTACTATTGATATAAGTCGTGTGGCTGAAGCTATGAAATGTCTTATTTTCAGGCATGTACATGATCCGAAATGAATTGTAATCGAGAGGATGGAGGAAGATGTATGGGGAATTGCATCAGTCATTAATAAAATAAGAGAATCACCTTATTTCACCAGTTCTTGCAGGTTGTAAATCTGGCATAACAGGAACAAAACAAACCCCTTCAAGCACCAACATTCTAAAATACTCTCATTATTTTCAATTTTCTTTTAAATTGTAAAATAAATAAGTGTGGATTCATCAGCAATATTTACTTACATTACCTTGCACAAGTTGACAGTGGTTACCTGGGAAACTTTAAATAGAAAGAGCATACAGACCCAATCTTGTTCTCGCCCAATATCAAAGCACTGCAGAGGTAAATGTCGGACTAGGAGCAGGAAGTATGAACAGTTTTGCCTCTTTAATGACCTCTCCAAAGACAGTAAATGCAACTGAATTACTTTACTCTTGCCCCTGGGTAAGATGTCTGGCAGGTGAGGAGGTGATCTGGGAATTTTTCCTCGAGTCAAGAGTGAGTTATTGTTTCATGTCCCAGATAGGACAACAAAATACTTACTTGCAGCAGCACAATATGAATACAATGTCCAAGTCTCAACTACAAATGAAATAGAGTTGAAGGAGTGCATTTAATTCTCCCAGCCTGATGGGGAGGAGGGAGGGGTTAAAATAAAATGCAACACCACACAAATCCATACATTTTATTTCCTAATATGGTTGTCTGCAATAAGGACACCTGCCTGAGCTGGTGAGGTCTTATTTAAACAACCAAACTAATTTAACCAAAGCACAAGCGAGGGCCTTTGCTACACAACCAAACTCTGCTGAAACAGAAGCCAAAGGAACCACATAAGGTAAGTTTAAGATTAAAAAGTTATTTCCATGTAGGCCGGGGAGCTAGCGGGATATTGGAATCAATGTCTTCAAAAAGATATGGCAAAAACTTGGTGACATTTAAAACCGGTCTCCATAACTGCTATTTTATTTTTTTAAATATAGTATGTGTCACACACATGAATACATACAAGTGTAAATATGTATATATATAAATACCTGTTGCGTAGAATTGCTGAAGATCAGTTTTCTGCCTTCCTGATGGATTCAATACTGGTGTGGAATAAGCTACATTTAATACGATGGCTTTGTTAATTGCGGAGGCCATCTCGTTCTTCTGCTCTGTCCTTGGAGACTTTATTGTGGTGACTTAAGTTTGCTTAAATTTCTTCTTTGATCTTGTCAAAAGAAATTGTGCCATTAAAACTCTTCGAGCAAATTCTGCTCTTATAACTCCACCATAGAATCCTCCAAATGTCAGTAAGTCTACAAGATAGAATATTTGCTTGATGGCTATTTAAAAACTCTGCCACGATGAAAATGTAAAAGGACTGGCCATATTTATTCCAACAGCTTTAATGTTGACTCTGCATCTTTGAACAGCAAGGACACCCTGTGGTGACATGAAGATCTTACCACTAAAGATTAACTCACCAGAAGAGGGCTGTGACCTGAAATAAAGGACACGGGACATTCTATGAAATTAGAACACACAAGTATTTTAGGATGAAAGTAATTAGATTCAAAGATGTTGGATAAATACTATTTTTGCCTCAATAGTCATGGTTTTTCACAGCAAAATATAGAAAACAAACAAACACAGAAAACAGGAATACACAATTCCTCATTTCAAACCTGCCCCACCATTTAAAATGATCCTGACTATCTAACTCTCATTTAAATACATTTAATGACTTGTCCTCCTACACTTTCTGTCACTTTGTCAGCTCCGCACTCCACTGCTGCCTCCTCCTCCTCCTGCTCTGCCCACTCAGCCGGTCCCCCAACACTCCACTACCTCCTCCTCCTCCTTCCCTGGAGTCACTGACATACTCCACCTTCAAATAAGAATAAGAAATAATCTTATTTATATAGCACATTTTTAGTCAACTTGCATTGACCCCGAAGTGCTTCACATAATTACATTACATTTACACACAGGCAAAGGTGGGTGAAGTGTCTTGCCCCAAGGACACAACGACAGTATGCACTCCAAGCGGGATTCGAACCGGCTACCTTCCGGTTGCCAGCCGAACACTTAGCCCATTGCGCCAACAAAGATGTTGGTGACTGCAAGGGAGGAAGAGGAAGCGGCGGTGGATCATGGGGAGGCCGAGTAGACATAGAAATGGCCGACAGGAAGAAGTGGCAGTTGGTGAAAAGGGAAGGAGCCCCCACGGGCCCACAGGGACCGAGTGCATCCTGCCAGTGGCAGTGGCCTGAAGAGAGAGCTGATGGCCAGGGTCTACAACATGATCTACAACAGCAGCTGTGCCAACCGGAGTGTGTAGCTGGTGAAGAAGGGCTAACTGGTGCAGACCAGTGGCATCGGCGCCCAGTTATAAGGTGAATCGACACAAGGTGCTGGAGTAACACCTATTGATGTTCTTCAGAGATACTGCCTGACCTGCTAAGTTACTCCAGCACTTTGTGTATTAGCCATCATCTGCAGTTGTTAGTTTCATCTACATACAATGATAATACCATATATTTGGCTACAGCGGAGACCATTCACTCTCAAACTCCACCCCCCCCTCCCCCCAATGGTCCATTATAAAAATTTACTGTATTCAGATGCCTCAAATAATTTCTGTTAAGTACTTTAGTATTTTTTGGGGAGGGGATAAGTTGACTTACTACATCAACACGTAAACATCTGCCAATCATAATGTTTTCTCTACTCTCAGTCACTACTTCTTGACTAAAAGAGAATAAAGCTCCAGATACCCAGTTCAATCTGACCTCAGGTGCTATGTGTGCTCATTCTCCCGGTGTTCCCGTTTCGTTCCATATCCCAAAGATATGTTGTTAGAATAACTGAAGATAGACATTAAATGCTGGAGTAACTCAGCGGGACAGGTGGCATCTCTGGAGAGAAGGAATGTGTGATGTTTCAGGTCGAGACTCTTCTTGGAATAACTGGCTGTTCTAAATTGCCTGCAACATAGAGTTATATCAAAAAGAATAAAAGGCGACATGGTGGGCTTGCGGTAGTGAATAAAGAAGGTGAATGGGACTAATGGGATTGTTCCCGAGAGAGCTGGTACAGATTTGATGGGCCAAATTATCTCCTTTTGTATTGTTTAAGAATACAATACCTGCCCAACACCTCCGCTCGGTTCACACTACCCAACACCTCCGCTCGATTCGCAATAACCAACCTGATCTCCTGGTGGTCCAGCACTTCAACTCCCCCTCCCATTCCGAATCCGACCTTTCTGTCCAGGGCCTCCTCCATGGCCAGAGTGAGTCCCACCGCAAATTGGAGGAGCAGCACCTCATATTTTGCTTGGGCAGTTTACACCGCAGCGGTATGAACATTGACTTCTCCAATTTCAGGTAGTCCTTGCTTTCTCCCTTCTTCCCCTCCCCTTCCCAGCTCTCCCTCAGCCTACTGTCTCCGCCTCTTCCTTTCTTCTTCCCGCACCCCCCCCACCTCGGTCTGAAGAAGGGTCTCGACCCGAAACGTCACCTATTCCTTAGCTCCATAGATGCTGCCTCACCCGCTGAGTTTCTCCAGCATTTTTGTCTCCTTTTCTATTGTGATAGGAAAGAGGATGTTCAACTCTAGCACAAAAGACAGTTTTATCCATTTTTCTTTTAGTTGAGATTCGAGGACTAAATTCAATCCTAACAATATTCCTTCAGACAATAAAGTTTAGAAGAGTTTGCCCTTGAATCAAACTCGCAGCATGGTCGACACATGGTCCCAGGAGGTCCTATGAGGTCATTGGAACTCTCCTTTATGCTCGTGGGAAGTTCCCGCATACTCGTGGCCTCAGTTTGGTCGAGGAAAGATTTTCAGCATGTTGAAAAAATTTCCGCAAGTAGAAATTGGTCGGCATGATTCTTTTGAACTCGTAGTGCAGTGGAGTGGGGTCGCTATGTAGTTACAGGCAGTCGAGTGCAGCCGCAGGCAATCTCCTTCGCTGACTGGGCATTTTAATTGGTTCATTGGAGTTTTCAAGACCAAGGAAAACTGACCAGTAGTAGTTAAATGCTTTATTGTGTTGTCTGGCTTCTTAAAAGTGTCTCCACTCCTCCGCCCCCACCCCCCCTCGCTCTCTAAAGGACTTACCATACACTGTGTCTTTTACCTTTCTGTTCATCGTGGGTGTGAATTTCAGACAGCGCTCCCCTGCTTTCCCCGGCCCCCGCCTTTGCGGTGTGTGTCTGTGTCACAGACGGCCGATCCGGCTCGGGGTTTCATCGCTGACGGTCGATCAGCTCGAAGTTTTTCAGGCGAGTGTCTTTGAGCTTGAAGGTCGAAGACAGTCGCTGAAAGGTCACGTCAGTGGGACAGGCCCTTAAGCCTGGATTCTGGAAATAATTCATTGCCCAATGTACTAAAATGTTGTCGTCCCACGGGTCAAGAGTGTTTAATTGCCATATCCATCAAAACTAAAAACTGAAATTCTTACTAGCAGCAGCACAACAGGTTTGTAAACTAACCAGTTTCTCAGACTTCCAAGAATGCTAAAAGTTGAATGCTCACGTTAGAAGAATAATCTTACCGTTTCACCCTCCTCGGACATTGTTATCCATGGTTATACCAATGCGTCTGAGTGAAAATGTTAGTTATTTTAAAGGGCACACGGTTTCACTTCCGTCTTCAGTGTAAGCTTCATTATTAATAGGAAGTGACTTGGTGCCGTGGTGCCGATGTGTACATTTTGTAAAAATACTGCACAGGAAAGAAAAAGAATTCAACAAGTTAGGAAACATTCAAAACAAAATTATGATTAACTAAAAAGGTAAAGAAATATAAATTAGTAAATGTATCACTCTTTTGTTTTAGTTCCGTGCATGTGAAAACTGGCTAAGTCTGGAGTGAAGAAAGATTGCAATGCCATCTGGATACTTCAATGGCTGTAACTCACTTTGAGAAAGAGATGTGAAAGCCATTCTCTATTTTGAATTATCTAAAATGAACAAAAAGCTCAAGAGGATGAAACACCTGGTGCTCGGTGAAAGGGTTGAGGGAGATGAAAAGGCCCATTTTCAGCCCCTCCCCCCCCATCACCACACTAACTGTTCCTCGTAAGGGGGAGGGCTGGAGGGCTGAGAGGGAGAAGGATTTGGTTGCCAATAGCAGCACGAAGGAGTAACACATTTTATTTGTCATTACTTATTTGCATTCTTTCATTCATTTTTCTACATATCTCTACTTCATCATCTATATCTCTCGTTTCCCTTTCCCCCCAGAATTCTGTCTGAGGAAGGGGCTCGACCTGAAATGTCACCTATTCCTTCAATCCAGAGATGCTGTTTGACCCGCTGAGTTACTCCAGCTTTTTGTGTCTATCTTCTGTTTAAATCAGCATCTGCAGTTCCTTCATATCCAATCATAATGGTTTAAAAGGAAGCATACACATTCGAGTTATTTTTTAATATATCATTCTTTCACACCATCTGCCCATGCCCAATCTCCCCCCTCACACCTAATCTTCAGCCTGCTCCTGATCTATGATCCCCCCCCCCTCCCCCACCATCCAGATTCAGTAATCCACCTCAGTGGAAATGTCACCTTGGTTCCCTAGTTTGTTCAACCGTCATTCTCCGAATACACCACTGAGCCCAACTGGCTGTACTATCAGTCCCCAATCCCTCCCAACCCAATACCAGTCTCCAGTCCCTTCACCCTGAATGGACTATTGGTCTTCAACCCCTCCCTTCCCTGCCACCAACTCAAACATTGGAATTCAATTTTACACACCCACCCGATCTCCAATTCCCCTCTTCCCATTGGATTGCCATTCACAGTTCCTGTATCTCAATTGATCTGCTGGTATTTGATCACTTTGATCTAGTGGGAGCATAACTACACTGATCTCGTGCACACCCCTTAGGGTGCACTGGACATTCTAGGCAACAAAAGTCTTAAAGTGCTTGACAGGGTTAATGCTAACGGACTCTTTCTTCCGGCTGGATATTCAATAAAAGATTTTTGATAATAGATTGACCATTTAGGACTGAGATGGAAAAAAGATTCTACATTCAAAGGATTATCAATCCCACATAGCCTTATATACTCAACACTAAAATAAAACATTTTGAAACTATGGCAATTAGGAGCAGGAAAGTACAGTTGATGCAAAAGTTCAGTCCTGTTCTCTTGGGAAGGACTGAATAGATTATTTTTTCTCCTATCTCTTATGTTCACAAGAATATCATGATCTGTGCTGATGTGTTCGGGCTTGGTTAAGATGAGCCTTTTACCAATTTTAGATTAGAGGAGAGGTTTAGATGTTGAATAATCTTTTAATTTCTCAAAGATCAGACTACTCTTTCATAAGAAAGGCTTTTAAAATGTAGTTAAGTAGATGAGACTTGAATCCCCATTATCATGTCATATAGACAGAGGACCCAGAAAGAAACCACAAACTTCACAATCAACATGGTAAGTTTTATGTCCTATGTCGCAAGTAGTTTTCTGATTAAATCCCATTGCGTAGCTCAGAGTCGTAGAACCGTACAGCACCAAAACATGCTCTTTGACCAAACGTATCCATGCCGACCAGGTTTTATTACTTGTCCTTACATTCCTTCAAGTTCAAGTGAGTTTATTGTCATGTGTCCCTGATAGGACAATTAAATTCGTACTTTGCTTCAGCACAACAGAACATAGTAGACATTTACTACAAAACAAATCAATGTGTCCATATCCTATAATATAAATATATACACACATGAATAAATAAAATTATAAAGTGTAAATAACAGATAATTGGTTATTAATAATCAAAGTTTTGTCCGAGCCAGGTTTAATAGCCTAATGGCTGTGGGGAAGTAGCTATTCCTGAACCTGGTTGTTGCAGTGTTCAGGCTCTTGTACCTTCTACCTGAAGATAGCAGGAAGATGAATGTGTGGCCAGGATGGTGTAGGTCTTTGATGATACTGCCAGCCTTTTTGAGGCAGCGACTGCGATAAATCCCCTTGATGGAAGGAAGGTCCGAGCCGATGATGGACTGGCTAGTGTTTACTACTTTTTGTAGTCTTTCTTAAATCCATATACAGTACAATATTAGTCAAAATCCAATCTTCTGCTACCTCTTCCATAGCTAATGGTGTAAATATCTCTACTGGGATCTCAGCAATTTCTTTCCTAGCTTCTCACAAAACGAGGATACAGTTGGAGAGGCCTTGTTATACATTACGCCTCGTGGGTTAGTCAATAACATTTCCAACCCATTTGCCATTGTGAATGCAGCTGTAATTTTTGTACAATGCTTCTAAAATTAGTCAACTACATAAGAAAGATATTATTTTAGCAAAAGGGTTATTGGCATACCACAACACACCTCTTATTGTTCTGTTGGTTAGTAATGAAGTTATAACAGCAAGAATAACAAATAATCTTCTGGATCTTGCATTCTAAGAAACATTGCAAAATCCCCAGGTATGTTGACCTAATTTGTCGTACTGGCGAAACAATACTTACAAATTATCCCAAGGACTGCACAAACTATATAGTCAAAAGCTATGCAGCTCTGAAAGCAAAATAAGTAGGCCTCAGAAGATATGGAGCTCCTTGGGTGGAATAATGAAAGATCAAGCAAAGATAAAAAGCTGGCAATGGGGATAAAGGCCAAATATAAATTTAGGGATTATCAGGAGGTTATTACTTGATCCTTAAACTCGTTATAACATTCAGTAAAATTATGGTAGATCTATACATTTATGGTGTGTCTTTTGTGTCTCTACATTTATTGTGTGTCTTCATTATATTTGGGATTGAGATTATATCCTCTAGTCGTAAATGCCTCAAGTAACAGAAATAATCTGACTATCCCTTTAATTCATCAAAATTGAAATGTTGAAGAAAATTATCCATTTAGGGCCTGTCCCACTTTCCCGAGTTATTCACGAATTCTCCCGTGTTTTCCCCTTGATTCAAACTCGGAGAATTACGTTAATAGCTAGCCGTAGGTACTCAGGGTTATTTTTTTAACTCATGGACATTTTACAACATGCTGAAAAAACATCCTGACTTACCTGATGCCCCGAGTAACTACGGCTGGCATTACGAGCCGCTACGAAATATCTACGGACTCGCTACGGACATTCTCCCAGTTTGAATCAAGGCGAAAACTCGGGAGAATTCGTAAGTAACTCAGGAAAGTGGGACAGGGCCTTTAGCCTTCCCCCCCATATTTCATCCCTGGAATCTAGGGAGCAGGCTACAAGTATATGTTACATTTCCTCACATTCCCTTCCATCCCCACCCCACTGTTACATGGTTCCATGTTCAACTCAAGTGATAGCCAGGTATTTTTTTATGGAATCGAGGTGCATGGCGTTGAAGCTGTAGAAATATGAATTTGGGTTTTCCAACATAAAGGAGAAAATTAGACATTTTCAATGCCTCATCAAAAGTCACCCGAAACTATATTCTCTTCAACGCTTTCAAAATGCTGTCAACTGCATTCTACCACGTGTAACATCAGCCCTGGACCACCTTATTTTTATGAGACATGAAAATCTGGGACTGCTAATCTATTTATTACTTTCTGCATAGCTTCCTCCTTTTTACCATTTCAAATTTTCTCCAGGATTGCTCTTTGGTCCAAATTACCATCTTCTACGTCATGCTGAATGTACAATTCATCCTTTCCCCATTTACCCTGAAATTTGAATATGCCAGCAGTATTACTCATGGGCAAACAACCTTCAAAAAGATCAAAGATATGCTGGTGTCAGAGCTGTCTATAATGGCAGAATATCTGTGCTAATGGCACCTGTAACAAAGTCCAACTAATTTGAGTTCAACTACCATAAAGCATACGTCCCAGCATTTGAGTTCAACTACCATAAAGCATACGTCCAAGTTGATGTCACTATTTGCATAGAATAAAGATGTCAATGTGATTTCACTCCTTACTACCTAGATTGGTGTATGAAATTGGGTGTTTGATGGTTGTGTGACTATGTGGACCACAGGACCCGTTTCCATACTGCACATCTATATAACTCCAAGACCAAGAATGTGATCTGTGTAGGAAGTAACTGCAGATGTTGTTTATACCTAAAATGCCATTGTAACTCAATGGGTCACACAGCATCTCTGGAGAGAAGGAATGACATTTCGGGTTGCGACCCTTCTTCAGATAGTCTGAGGGTGGGTCTCGACCCGAACCGTCACCCATTCCTCTCCAGAGATGCTGCCTGGGTTACTCTAGCATTTTGTGTCTATCTCAGCTGTAATCTGCTCTTTATTAATCAGATGATACATCACATTATGGATATTAGCAGAATGAAAGATTCCAATTTTGTTCAGATGTAGCACATAGCTGATAAAATGAAGTGCTGCAAAATTATGAAATTCTATGATATTTTGACAAGATTATTTCACCCGATCAGCAGGACAGTAGCATGCAGTAAACAAATTCCTTTGCACATAGTAGTGGAAATGCAGACATTTCTACCACAAACCATTTTTATACGCGAGTTAAATATTAAGCTGGAAAATGTATTAAAAGCTCATCAACAGTAACTCCAAAGGTTCAATGTACCTTACAGCCATGATAATACATATTTATGAAGGTAGAAGTCCAATAGATAATTTGTACATGGTAAGATACAGAAAGCAAAGTGATAATGAGCAGATTGAAAAGCAAATATATATACAATATATATATATGCACATATATATATATACACATGCATGCGTATGTATATATATATATATGCATGTGTATGTATATATATATGCATATGTTATATATATATATATATATATATATATATATACACACATGTATATATATATATATATACACACACATATATATATGTATGTATATATACATGTATGTATATATGTATAAACATGTATATATATATATGTATATAGGTGTGTATATATACACGTGTATATATACACACCTGTATATATGTAGGTGTGTATATATATATGTATGTATATATATATATATATATATATATATATGTATGTATATATATACACATACACACACATATATATATATATATGTGTATATATATATATATATATATATATATATACACACATATATATATGTATATACATATATATATGTATATATATATGTGTATATATATATATGTGTATATATATATATACACACACACACACATATATATATACATATATATATATATATATATATATATATATATATATATATATATATATATATATATGTATATATATGTGTGTATATATATATATACACACATATATATATATACATACATATACATATATATAGAGTGTGTGTGTGTGTGTATAAACACACAGATGTTGGAAAACTGAAATAAAAATAGGAAATTAAGGAAAATACTTTTGGAGATTATGTTGGGGATATTTCTACCAGTTTTGATAGAATACCTGGAGAAATGATTAATGTTTCATCATGCAATCGTTAATCTAATTTAATAATAAGTAAACAATCTACTTCTGTGATATTGCCAAGGGATACAAAACTTATCAGGACGGCAGCAAAACCTCTAGTTTTTCTTCAACAATGCAGCACATTGATTTTCGAGTCAAATATGTCAGTACCTCCTTTGATGCGGCATATCCTCAGTAATGCATTTGAATTGTGTTTCCATGTGTCTGAAGTGAGATTTGAACCCACAGCATATGGTCTCAGAAGCATGATTACTGTTATAAAATCACGATTTGCATGCAAGATTAGATTCTATTTCAAAATCAGCAGCACAGATTCATGGATCTGATGCTATGATTCAGCAATCACATACCATTTCCAAATAAGCATTGAGATACACAGCATTTAAAACCACTACATATAGAACACTTCATGATAAAAGCCACAAAGATACATTTAAAAAATACTGTTATTGTGCTCACCTGTATCATGTCGCGTTTTAGCTATTGCGATCTTCAACAAATGCAACGATTAGCATTTACATGGTTTCTCAAGTCCAATCAGATGAATTCTCAGACCATCCCGGGAATTACTGCATTTTATCACACGCCACCTAATTTTAGGTGACACAAATCGGAAAGGAAACGAAAATACTGATGTGAATAGTTTTAAGCGTTAACAAATCACCTACCACAACAAACCATCCACTTAATGAAACGTCATTCTATGCACCGCCCAGCTCCAACGCTTTACGTATTGACAGCTAGTGGGCAATATAATCGCAAATTACCCACAAAGATAATTGAAACACCATTAGGTAAATACTGAGGTATAAACATGGGGCAGAAAGCAGCGAGGGGGTATTTATGAGATATTATTCTCTTAAAAATAAACATTATTCTTAATATGAAATATATAAAACATATGTCATGCAATCACACCATCAATCAAATATCATGCAAAAAATTATTCATACGTTCCTAGTGTCAATGGTGTTATACTGAGTAGTGTTCGCACCTGTATTTACACAAAGAAAGCTGGTTCGCCAACGAGCCAGACCAGAATTAATGTTGGTGTCGTTTCGGGTCGATACCCTTCTTCAGATCCCGAACCTATGCCTTCTCTGCAGAGAAGCTGCCTGACTCATTGAGTTGCGCCAGCTTTTTTGCGTCTATCTTCGGTTTAAACCAGCATCTGCAGTTCCTTCCTCCACTTGAATGTTGGGGTGATCATTCCATACTCGCTAACGAGGTTCTGCGCCGCTGAGCCAGACTAGGAATTAATGTTGTGTTCAAGAAGGAACTGCAGATGCTGGAAAATCGAAGGTACACAAAAATGTTGGAGAAACTCAGCGGGTGCAGCAGCATCTATGGAGCGAATTAATGTTGGTGTGATCGTTCCGAGCAGTCTATTGAGGATCCACACCGCCGAATCAAGCAAGGGGTGAATGTTGACAAAAATGCTGGAGAAACTCAGCGGGTGCAGCAGCATCTATGGGGCGAAGGAAATAGGCAACGTTTCGCCTACGTTGCCTATTTCCTTCGCCCCATAGATGCTGCTGCACCCGCTGAGTTTCTCCGGCATTTTTGTCCACCTTCGATTTTCCAGCATCTGCAGTTCCTTCTTAAATAAACAAAAGGTGAATGTTGCTGTGAACATTCCATACACTATAACAAAACTCTGCATCACTGAGCCAGGCCAGGAATTAATGTCGGTGTTGAGTGTAGGAAGGAACTGCAGATGCTGGTTTACACCGAAGATGAACGCAACATGCTGCAGTTACTCAGCAGGACAGGCAGCATCTCTCTGGGGGAAAGGAATGGGAGACGTTTTGGGTAGAGTCTGAGACCCTTCATTCTCTTGCTGTGACCATTCCATACACTCTAACAAAACTCTGCACCACTGAGCCAGCCCAGGAATTAATGTCGGTGTTCAGTGTAGGAAGGAACTGCAGATGTTGGTTTACACCAAAGATGGACGCAAACATGCTGCAGTTACTCAGCGGGACAGGCAGCATCTCTGGAGACGTTTTGGGTAGAGTCTGACACCCTGTTCAGACTCTTGCTGTGATCATTCCATGCACTCAAACAAGGCTTTGCGCCGCTGAGGCAGATCAGGAATGAATGTTATTAGCTGTGATTATTCCATGCATCCGAGCGAGTTTCTACACCGCTGAGTCAGACCAGGAAGCCCTTTAAAGACGTAATGGAGATTAAAAGCAGTGGCCGCCATCTTGGTACCTCCTCCTCCTCCTCCTCCTCCCGGTCCAAGGGCGTCACCTCCTCCCATCCCCGTTACCCCATTGGCTGCGAGCGGTCGGGAACCCGACGGAGGGCCAATAGGAGGCGAGGTTGTTGAAACGCCCATGGTAACCACGAGGCCTTCCCCGGCGAGCGGCCTGGACGAGCCTGGAGTTGCGGCGGCGACGGCGACGGCGGACTCCGACTCCCCGAATGTGTCCGTGTCCTGAACGACCCACCGCCAATTACCAGTTGGCAAGGTACTTATACAAAAACGTTAATATTCCCTGCCTGTCTCAACATCGGAGATCACTGCGGAATGTAAACATTGTTCAATTTAGCTGCGCTGTCGTCCCTAAAAAAAGGGTAATTGTACGGCTGCTTAATAATTAATATGTACACAAGAAACTTTTTAAACTAGAGGTGGCCTTTCTTTCTCTCTCTCTTTCTCTCTCTCTCTCTCATATATATATATATATATATGTGTGTGTGTGAGATATATATCAATATATATATATATATATTCGAATATATGTGTATACATATATATTCTGGGCACTATATTCACCCTCTACTGTCATAAAGTAAAATTCAGTAGGCCTTTAGGAATGGTGCATTATCATTTGTGCAAGCTGTCAGAAAACTGTTGGTGTTAATTGACCTTGATGTTCTGTTTGGGTAATAACAGTGCCGAAAACAGGCTGTCCCAAATTCCAGCAAATTCTTGGTTTGTGAGACATGATTGCCAGATTGTTAACACTGCCAGAAAGCTATTATAAAATTGTACATATCTGAATGTCCAAAATGTAATTTATTTATCTAGCAACTCCACATATTAGAGATCAAGTAACATTTTACATACTATCCCAGTTGACATTTAAGAAATGTTTATGATTAATTGAAATATCATACATAGATGTCCAGTTTTTCTTACTGAAATAAAAATATTTTTGCATCCAAATGGTGATAGAAATACCCAGTGGTTAAAGTTACACTGTTCAAAAATGACACATCTTTGTATGTATTGAAAAAATATTGACTTGAATTCAAATGTTTTGGAATACAGAAAACGTTTGATTTCACATTTTACTATACTAGTATTTATACTAGCGATCTATAGTATTTCTTCAATTTCATTTCAAATAGAATGACATTGATAGAATTACATTAATAATTTATTTAAACTGCAGGTACATAAAGGTTGAGGCCTATATGATTATTAAAAAGAGAAGGGTTGAGATCTGGATGAGATTAGCTGGGATCAGATTGATAGGCTTGAGGAACCAAGTGGATAGAAAATTAGGTGCAGGAGTAGGCCTTTCGGCCCTTCGAGCCTGCACCGCCATTCAATATGATCATGGCTGATCATCTAAAATCAGTACCCTATTCTTGCTTTATCCCAATATCCCTTGATTCCTTTAGCCCTAAGAGCTAAATCTAACTCTCTTGAAAATATCCAGTGAATTGACCTCCACTGCCTTCTGTGGCAGAGAATTCCACAGATTTACAACTCTCTGGGTGAAGAACAATTCCCTCATTTCAGTCCTAAATGGCCTACCCCTTATTCTTGTGCATGCTATTTTCCTTGTGCTCATGTACTTTGTCTCATTTTGAACCAAATTAAAACTTTACTTTCACGCAGCCACAATTTGTGTGCACTTTAATCTTGAAGTTAGCCAATTGTAAGATAACGTAAGGGAGGTAAAAAGGAAAGAAAACGGGAAAGTGTTTTGGCCTTGTATTCTTCAGAACTGTACAAATCATTTTAAACTATAATCTAAAGGCCTTCCACTTACCAGACATTCCTTTTTTTTCAGCCTCCCATATAATCATCTGAATGTTTTTTGTCTAATACCATGAAAATTGACCTTGTCCCAATTTAGGAGTTCAACTTTTGGACCAAAACCATCCATTTCCATAACTATTTAAAACCTAATAGAATTATGCTCAATGGTCCTAAATTACTCCCTCACTGACATAGTTCCCCCATTTCAGGGCACCATAATGTTTGGGACACATGCTTCACAGGTGTTTGCAATTGCTCAGGTGTGTTTAATTGCCTCTTTAATGCAGGTATAAGAGAGCTCTCAGCACCTAGTCTTTCCATCACATTTGGAAACTTTTATTACTGTTTATCAACATGAGGACCAAAGTTGTGCCAATGAAAGTCAAAGAAACCATTATGAGACTGAGAAACAAGAATAAAACTGTTAGAGACTTAAGCGAAACCTTAGGCATACAAAAATCAACTGTTTGGAACATTATTAAGAAGAAAGAGAGCACTGGTGAGCCTACTAACCGCAAAGGGTCTGGCAGGCCAAGGAAGACCTCCACAACGGATGACAGAAGAATTCTCTTCATAATAAAGAAAAATCCCCAAACACCTGTCTGACAGATCAGAAACAACACTTCAGGAGTCAGGTGTGGATTTTTCAATGATCACTGTCCATAGAAGACTTCATGAACAGAAATACAGATGCAAACTACTGGTTAGCCTCAAACATAGGATGGCCAGGTTACAGTTTGTCACGAAGTACTTAAAAGAACAACCACAGTTCTGGAAAAAAAGGTCTTGTGGACAGATGAGAAGAAGATGAACCTATATCAGAGTGATGGCAAGAGCAAAGTATGGAGGAGAAGGAACTGCCCAAGACCCAAAGCATACCACCTCATCTGTGAAACACGGTGGTGGGGGTGTTATGGCCTGGGCATGTATGGCTGCTGAAGGTACTGGCTCACTAATCTCCATTGATGATACAACTGCTGATAGTAGTAGCATAATGAATTCTGAAGTGTAGAGACATATCCTATCTGCTCAAGTTCAAACACAAGCATCAAAACCCATTGGACAGTGGTTAATTCTATAGCAAGACAATGATCCCAAAATACTGCTAAAGCGAGTTTTACAAAGCTAAAAAATGGTCAATTCTTGAGTGGCCAAGTCAATCACCTGATCTGAACCCAATTGAGCATGCCTTTTATATGCTGAAGAAAAAACTGAAGGGGACTAGCTCCCAAAACAAGCATACGCTAAAGATGGCTGCAATACATGTCTGGCAGAAGACACCCAGCAACTGGTGATGTCCATGAATTGCAGATTTCTAGCAGTCATTGCATGCAAAGGATATGCAACAAAATACTAAACGTGACTACTTTCATTTACATGACATTGCTGTGTCCTAAACATTATGGTGCCCTGAACTTGGGGGATTATGTATAAACACTGCTGTAATTTCTACATGGTGAAACCAAAATGTATAAAAATACCCTTTATTAAAATCTGACAATGTGCACTTTAACCACATATGATTTTTTTTCTATTACAAATTTAAAATTGTGGAGTAGAGGCAAATAAATAAATGATGAGTCTTTCTCCCAAACATTACGGAGGTCACTGTATATTTCCTCCTCTACCTCCTGCTGACTATTAGCGTCCAATCATACAGGTGACCTTTGTCCAAACGCATGCATGTTATATTTAAAGTTAATTGCCTTGTGTTTAAGCTTATTACAATGTGTTATAATTGTTCAAGCAACTGTGGATGTTTTCCCACTTTCTAAGCAAATGTTGTGGCAATTCATATTTTACAGATGATTCCAATATGGCAGAATAAGCCTTATGGATCGTCCCGCAGTGTTGTTCGAATGATTGGGTCAAACCTCCCATTGAGGCCATGTCCTAGAGTTTGTTTCCAGGTAATGCTATTATATGGAGTAGTTATACATTCAATTTTATTTTGTGGCTATTGCATTTGACAAGATGCAAATTTATATTTGGGCTTGTTTTATTTTCCATATTGGTCCTTGAGTGAACTAAATAATTGTGGCCATGGTACTCAATTATAGTTATTAAACAATCTTGTTTAAAGCACATGATTTACCACACCATTATGAATTCTATGAAACCACACACAACACAACCAAAACAACACCATGTTCATCCATACAGATTTTTCTATGTGGTGTTGCAATGTAAAGTACAGGATTCTAAAATGCTGAACGTTTTCTTTGGGTAGCTGACTACTTTTTGTATGTTAGAATGGGGATTTCAAATAATTCCTTTGAGTGCTTTAAAGTTTTTCTAGCACTGAAAGTGATCAGATTGTGTTAAATATGCATCTTGCTTATTTTCTCATTTGGTTGTTTTAAGAAAAATAGTCAAACATAATCAAATTTTCCCATACACGTATGACAAAAAATGATTTTTAATCCTATTTCATAGCAGTAATTCAAAGTGTACAACTGTAGATGGTTTGTGAAGAAGCTCATGTCTCAAAGGTAGATAATTTTTTGTGTGCAAGATAGTTTTGCATCCTACAACTAGCAAGTGAGAAGGTTTCATTCGGTTCTGAAATGAGCCAGATTTAGTAAGTGGGATAATAAAAGATAGATTCATACAGTGTGGAAACAAGACCTGCAACTCAACATTCGTGCCAACCCATTTTAGAGCTGAGCTACTCTCATTTTCCTGCATTTAGCTCGTATCCCTCTATACGTATACATACCTCAATGTTTTTAAACTGCCATTGCACCCTGCTCTATAGGTTCCTCTAGCAGCTGGTTCCATATATGCACTCACTACCTTCTGTGTGAAGAAATGTACCCTCTAGTCTCTTTTAAATTTCTCCCCTCTTAATTTAAACGTGTGCCTTCTGGTTTGGGACTCCTCTTTCCTAGGAAAAAGGCTGTCTTCTTCTTGCATTTTGGCGTGCACAGCCTAAAGTTGTAGGACAACTTTTCGATTTGATCTTATTTCCTTGTGCACGCCAGGTTGATTGCATTCGTCGAAACAGGGCGGACCATGTGAAGGTTGCAATCTTCCACCCCGAAAAAGGTGGTGACTCTTAACTTTATCCTTGTCTTTAATTAATCTGTATATTCCTTTAAGGTCAGTCGTCACCCAGCCTCCTATGCTTCAAACAAAAAAAAGTCCCATCCACTCCTTGTAACACAAACCCTCAAATCAGTACTTTGATTTCTGGTCTCACTCATCTCTTGTGCAGCTGTAGCATAATGACCCAAATCCTATACTTTTTACCCTTACCAATGAAGGCAAGAGTGCCAGAAGCCACCTTTATCACCCTGTTTACCTGTGTCTTCAGGGAATGGAATACCTATAACCTTGGGCCTCTGCTCTACAAAGCTTTCCAGGACTCTACCATTCACTGTGTAACTCCTGCCCTGGGTGACATACCAAAGTACAACATCTCACACTTTTCGGAGTTAAATTTCCTTGCCATTTCTTAGCCCACCTTCCTAACTGATCTAGATCATTTTGTAAACTTAGGTAGCCCTCCTCATTGTCCACTATACCACCATTTTTGGTGCCATCTGCAAATTTACTAACATCAACTACATTGTCGTCCAAATTATTTATGTAGATGTAAAATAACAGAGCACACAACACAGATCTCTGTGGCACGTTTCTTGTGTCAAATGTTTAATCCAATTGGCTAGCTCACCCAGAACCCAGGTCACTTAAGTTGAAACAGCAGCACTACCTGCTGAATCACTACATCTCCTCTTTAAGGAATATAAATATTAACGTACTATAATTGAATGTCACAGTGCCTGTAAGTCTCATGCAAGAGTATGGTGACTGCGGTATGGAATGAAAGAATAAAAATAAAACTCTGTAAATTAATTGGATACGCAGTGAATGGATGGTATGGATTAAATGCAGGTTGATAAGACTAAGTCTTGGCATCATGTTCGGCACAGACATTGTGGGCCAAAGGGCCTGTTTCCATGCTGTACTGTTCTATGTTTATGTTCTAAATTTGCAGCTTTTTATTCATTCAAGCATTTCTACCCTTCTTCATATCTCTTCTTCACTCTCTAACAGGCAATTATTAACTGGATTTTTAATTTAAATACATGATAAGCTGAATATAACTTTTAAAAAGGAAAGTAAAATGCTATATTTTCTTTGGCTCATTTTATCTAGCCAAATGTTTCTATTATGTTGCTACCTTATGTAATCTTTGTTTTGTTTCCCTCAGCTTGTTCCTGGGCTCACTGCGGCTGAGTCTTTAAATTCAGTCCATGGTGATAAACCAGCTGTGCCAACTCTGGCGGACATTGCATGGATAGCTGCAGATGAAGGAGAAGCTTTTACCAGGATGAGGTATTCGCCAATGGGACCAGCAGATTGGGGTTGTCTCTAATGTTGGCAAGAAATTAGGAACAGGAACAGAACCCAGTTAATTCTGCTTTTGACAGAGATGGGGTGGCTATCTTAAAACACAAAAAAACGTGGACCAGTCTTAAGCTGAATTTTTATTTTCTAGACGTGGTATCACTTGACTAGAATTTATTGCTTGTTCATAATTCATAATAAGATGATAATAGTAATAAATGATAGTGGTAAATTATCTCTTTGAAACAGTGCAGTCCTTTTGGTAAATAACTGGGTAGGGAGTTATAGGACTAGGACCAAGTGATAATAAATTAACACCAAAATATTTCCGAATCAGGATGTGTGCAACTTGAAAAGGGAAACCGCCGATGGTGGAGGTCCCACGCTCCTGCTGCTCTTGTTCTATTAGTGGCAAGGTCATGAATTTAGAGTAGCTCAGGTGAGTAACTGCAGTGCATTTTGCAAACAAGAAAATAAATAGAAGTAAAATAGGCCAAGATTATTCATCATTTTATCTTGGCATCGATTGACTTGTGTCTAAAAATCCTTTCTCTAATTCATCACAATCCTATTTGGTAGAGAAACCCCAAAGATTTGCCATCTTCTCATTTATCCACATAGCCATTTCTAATTTTGTGACTGTGACCCCAGTTTCCAATACTTCAGCTAGAGGAGGTAACATTCCCACATCTACTCTGTCAAAGCCATAGAAGATGGCACATGCAGCCACATTAGGACAAGGAATTAATGTTTATACATGCCAACTAACCCGGTTGTTTGGCCAGGGTGATATCACACTGCATGATAGTTGTTGGAGCTGCATTCCCATCAGGCATTTTGGGAAAGTACCATTTACAAGCACGGGTCAGGAAAGGTTTTCTTGGTGGCATGTGACTAGTTAATTGTCACAGGATTTCCCCCCCCCCCCCCCCCCTTCCCCCCTGCGACCTGATGTTGCGTAGCTGCCATATACGGGTGGTTAATGCATTTGAGTGTCGGGTTAAATATGATCCTTGTAATGATGCTGGGAACTTTGCACTCATCATAGCATTGGTGATTCCAGTGTCACCTATCAGATACAATGGCCTGAGATTTGGTGATTGCTGACAAACTGTTTTCAGGTTACTGTTGATTTTAATAATAAACCTTACCAGCTGAGACTGTCCATGCGGTAACTACTGAGAACTACTGGGACAATTGTGGCCTGTTGAGCACAATAAGCAGAGTTCCAAAAACTTGCAACCTTCCGAGGAATTATATCACCGCATAGGACTTAAATGGGCTGCTACCTTATTTTTAATCAGTGACTCATAGTTTGAGTTTTTTTGGATGAGAGTAAACATCTTGTTCACTTCCTCCTTGTCAAGATCTTTTAGGCTCTTTTATCTTTCCATCAGGTTGCCTCTTGCTCTTCTCCAGTGAATATAAGCCAAGAACCTGTCCGGTCTTTCCGCATAAGGCCTGATAGACCATCACACATATTAATCTGTTAAATCTTCTTTGAAGTGCTTCCTAACTATTAACATCCATCCTTAAATAAGCTCAATACTGTACACAAAATTACAGACGTGTTGCACCAAAGTGTACAACTGAGACATAAACTCCCTATATTTATATTATTTTCCCAGCAGAAATTTATTTTCTTAATTACTAACTAACTGCAAAAAGGCTTTGTGAAGCATGCACTCGGACACCCAAATTCTCTGCATCTCAGAGTTCTCTAGTCTCAATTAAGTAAAATGTTTTTTTTATTATTCCAATCAAAATAGGCAGACTTATCATTTCCCGCATTATATGTATGCGTCAGGTCTGACAACCTATTTTTATCCCTTTATCTATTTTTCTCTTCTTTTCCACAACTTGCTTGGCTTCATTTCTGTGGCATCTGCAAATTCGGCAACAATAACATTGCCTCCAAGTCATTTATATAATTATAAATAGCACTGATCGCAGTATCACGCCACATAATACAACTTGGCAGTCAGAACAAAAAGCTCTTTTAGTTACGAAATATTCCATCCAGGGCGTTGGTACTTTCTAAACCATGTGTTTTTTATTATCTGCAATAACCTTTGTAGCAGCACATTTTCTAGTAAGTATTTGTTTATTAAGTATAGTGCATTCACTTTATACTTAGTCCATGTTACTTCAAAGAACACCAATAAATTGGCCTTGTGAAAGGAAAATTACATTTCATAAATGTCACCTGATGACGTTTCAATTATTTGCCCTACAACCACTCTTGCTTCATAGTCAATGGGGATAGGGAGGCTGCATCAAAGAAATAGGCTTTCTGCCTAAAGGGTTTCTGTGTACCAGGCTAGTTGTGAGCAGGATTTCCATTTAAAGGAGCCTTGAGGTTAAATTCTGCGGCTATATGTGAAACTCGATCTTCCACATTTCTGTCATCACAATAGCTTATCACTTTACTAACCAATACCTAACTCCTCCATTTGCATGGGTGCAATTGCAGTGACAAAAGTTTGCTGATATAAACATTGCCTAGTTTAGTACTAAATTGCATTCCACTACAATACATTCTGTATTTTCCTGAAAAAGTGCACTTTCCAGTTTGTCTAATTTTAACTAGTGAATGGAATAATTTGTGATCTTGATGGACATTGAAAATATCTTGGATTTCCCACCCCCATTGCTTTGATATACATTTTCATACGAAAGATGCTTTTAATAATTTGTTCTAAACCTGTTCTTTGATTAAACATCTTAATTATTTACAACATAAAATAAAGATAATCCTTTTTTCCGGTTACTGGAATCAAAAGTTTAACTATTATACGTGGAGCAAAGATTCATGGTAGTTTTTTGATCTGCATACGTAAATGTAGTTTTAACGAGAAATTGCGGAGAGTTGTGAATGTAATCGATCATACACATCAGATTTCCCACCATTGACTCCATTTTCACCACGCAACCTTAGAAAAATAGGCAACAAAACTAAAGACTTAGTTCACCCAGTGTCATTTCTTCTACTCCCTGCTTCCGTCCGGCAGAAGGTATAGAAACTTGAAAGCACGCCCCACCAGACTCAGGAACAGCCTGTTTCCCTCTGTTATCATGGTTCTGAATAGTCCTTCTATAAGCTAGGGTACTATCCAATGCAACTCTACCTCATTGAGGACATTGGACTTTGTCTATGGAACTAATGCGCTACAATGTTGAGAGCTGTAGTCTGCGTGCTGTATCTTCCCCTTTACTCTATTGTTTTTGAGTTGATTGTATTTATTCATGGTATATCTAATCTGTTTGGATCGCATGTAAAACACAGTTTTTTCACTGTTCCTCGGTAGAAGTGACAATAATAATAAACCTAACATTTGAGTCTTGAATTATGGGTCATTTTTGGTTTGTATTTTAAGACTTTATTGTGAAAAATCACCTCTGAATGATATTTTTAATCTATCTGGTTTGTATTACAGAGCTGATGCCAGACCCTACCGGGATGACTGGCATCCTACTCCTCTGCTGATAATGCACAGAAATTCATCCGTCCCTAACTTCCGAAGGGAAGGGAAGAAATATGAAACTCTGAAGAAGCCTGCGCTGACTGCTCTGAATCACACGGTTGCACTTCAGGATGAACTTAGCCGCTTGCGAGAACAGATTGCTAAAATAGTTGCTGTACCAGAAAGTAAAATGGAAATTAGTAAGTTGGTGAAAATATTGTCTCAGCCCTAAAACAACAATTCAGGAAAGGTTAATAACTTGGAAATTATGATTGCAATTGAATGATTGCAATTGAATGATTGCGGTGCTGGCTCGAAGGGCCGAATGGCCTGCTCCTGCACCTATTTTCTATGTTTCTATCTGACCCACGTTTTGGGGGGTAAATTTGTGTGGTTGAAAATTGAAAAGAAATAACATTGAGTTTGTTTATATGGAGGAGATTGGAAAGTTTGGGGATACAGTTCAAAATGTCATGGTGACTGAAGATTATCGTGCCATTGTTCAAGTTCAAGTTACATTCATTGTCACTTGCACCAATTGGTACAGTGAGATTTGAGTTACCATACAGCCATACGAATAAAAAAGAACACAATACTCGATAGAATTTAACATAAACATCCCCACACAGCGGAATCAACGTTCCCACTGTGAGGGAAGGCAATAAAGTTCAGTCATCTTCCTCATTGTTCACCCGTGGACGGGGCCTTTGAGCCCTCCACAGTCGCCGCTACGCAGGCCCTCTCGCCAGGATGATCGGAACTCCGGCATCGGAACGGAAGAACACACTCAGCGGCTTGGAGTTTCCGAATCGGCCGCTTATAGGCATAAGCCTATAGAGTTGGTAAAGATTGTTGAAGGCATGAAGACTTGGAGCCAGTCAAATATGATGAATGGGAAGTCAAATAGTGAAATTGGTGATTTGTTTTTGGAATACCTGTGAGGAGCATCTTTAATTAATGCAGGTTGCATAAGTGGCAATGACTACCTTTTGGTGTGTTTGAACATGAGTGCAATTGACAGAACTGTGGGGCCAAAGTATTTGGGGATTGAGTGTAAATGATTTTTTTTAATATGTGGAATTGGTTGTTATACATATGTGGATTTTTAGTTTGTGGATATAGAATAAGGACAGCCTAATGTCTCAGTAAGTAAAGGGTCTCGACCCAATACATCATCCATTCCTTCTCTCCAGACATGCTGCCTGTCCCACTGAGTTACTCCAGCATTTGTGTCTATCTTAGGTTTAAACCAGCATCTGCAATTCCTTCCTACACATTCTCTGTTATTAACTAGTCTTAAACATTCCATGCTTGTTACATTCGTGTTTATAGGCACTCCCCAATGTATGTAAGGGTTACATTATGTGAACCCTTACTTAAGTCAGATGTTACATAAATCAGAATCATCATCAACCCCTCCCGAAATAGCTCACTGAGTGTATTAACTGGTTCAGCTGCGTTCGGGGCACTTCCTCCAGCGTGTGGCTTCAGGGTAAACACCCGCTGCTATTGCAGGCTTGAGTTCCATCTCGCTGAGGTGCGCGTCCTTCTGGGTAAGCACTGCCGGCTTGTTGCCGATGTAAACTTGAGTGATTGTACAGTGTTGTGGAAATTACAAACTGCCTTGATTGCATTGGGGACTGAGTACAGAATTTTTTACGTAAGTGCGAGTTTACACAAGTCACCTATTGCGTAAATTGTGGAATGTCTGTATATATGGAAAAAGTCAACTGCGCTGGATTAAAAGAGAGTCTAATATTTTCCTCCTGTGTTTCAGCATCTGCTCCTTTTACACCAGAACTTGGTTCTCCTGACACATCAAGTGTTGCCTGCTCTTTACCAGATTTTGAAGCAGCATGCCCTCCTTTAGCATCATTTATACTCAATGATGATGTTCCAGAAACTGATCCAGTTGACTCTTTAAGCATCGCATCATTTTCCATGGCTGCTTCATCAAACTTTGACCTAGATTTTGAAAATAAACGACAGGATATAACCATCGACGAAGATGATGAAACCTCCTGTCTATCAAAGTCCACAAGCTTTGCAGATATGATGGATATCCTGAAAGACATGAACAGAGTCAAATTGAACTCCTTACAAGGGTGAGTTGGAAGGAAAGGTAACATGAGTGGATAATGACCTGAATCTGAATTTAACAATGCTAACAATACTATGTGACCAAAGAGAAATGTTTCTATATTAATTGACATTACTGGCAGCTTAGAAGAAAACCATAACCCCACAAAAGTTGGAATATAATAAAAATAAAAACGCCAGTTGCTGAAAAAATGGAATAAAAGTGGAAAATTATGGTTGTTATCTGTGGCTCAACAGGGCAAATATGTGTATGGAAAGAGCTAGCATTTTGCTAGAATGGGGTTGAGAGGGAAGGATAGATCAGCTATGATTGAATGGTGGAGTAGGCATGATGGGCCGAATGGTCTCATTCTGCTCCTATAACTTATGAGCGACAGTGTTAATCAGAACAAATTGAAAGGTCAACAATCTGATGCATTATTTCTGCTTCACTTGGGTGCTGCCTGATCTGAGTGTTTGCTTCTTAACAGATCTAATATCATAACTAAGCAGAATTTAAAAAAAATGCTGGAGGCACTCAGCAGGCCAAGCACCATCTTGGATTTCAAAGAAACTTTGTGACCTGCTGAGTGGTCCAGCATTTATTGTTTTTATTTTACAAAGTCTATTTTACAAATGCTTAAATGTAATTGGAAGGGCGCATTTTAACGACTGAAACTATTGGTTTAGGTCCAGGAGAGGCTCACAGCTTTTGAGAGAGAATGACCCATCAGTACTCATATCAGAAGCATTGAAGCGCAAGTTTACTGTATCGGACACTATTTTTATGAAGGAAGACTGATTTTGCAATTTCCTCAAACATGACATAGTACTCCAACGAAAGTAAGTCTCTTAATTAAATATACTGAGAGAATATTTGGTCCATTGTTCTTTTACTAATGATATTGCTAGATTCAATATTCAAGAGAGTTTATTGTCATGTGTCCCAGATAGGACAATGAAATTCTTGCAATAAGACTACATGATTCTCTGCAAGAAAAAGACTGTAAGCCTTGATTCTCATCTCATCTTTCCGCTTCCTATTTCCTCAGCCAGTAAAATTTACAGTGTTACGGGGGGTGGAGTGGGGTGTCATTGAGAGAGTGGAGAGAAGGGGAGAATTCTGGTGAAGTCTCTATAGCTTTTGTGATGCTGGAAGAAATATCTGCCCAATAAGCACATATCTCTCCAGTTAGTTAAACATTAGAATTAAACTGCATTTGATGGGTTTGTCTTTTTTTTCTCCCCATTAGGTTTAAAACACAAACTGTTGATGGAAAACTGCAGTTATTTTGGAAGGAACTGCTGTACTCTTGGGCAGTTCAGTATGCCCTGTGGACCCTGCTACTTCTAATATATAATGAACTCGGAGCAAAATGCTAAGTTGATCAGGACAACTCCTGTTCATTTTGCACTGCAATATTACAGGTTGTGGAAACAAGGTTATAATTGGAGCAAACTTGTATCTGTGCCTTGACTGTTGCAAAATTTCATATGGAGGAATAACTTCCTTACCTCAGTTTTTTTTTTTGGGGGGGGGGGGTGGGATAGTGGGCTGAGATAGTGGTAGGGATGGGGCTGGTTAAATGCATACATTGTTGGTTTGTATTTGAATTAATGGATAATTATTTTATTTATTTTCCCTCGTCTAGTTTACTTTCTCTCCACTTGCACAGTGCTCCTCAGCACTGGAATGTCCAGACAAATTTCATGAGCTAAAGGCTCTGCAGTTTCCTTAATATAATGTTTAAACAGTAGTTCCTCTGAGACCCCCGATTTTTGCATCCAAATGTGCAAACAAGCTCTTGTGACCTCGTTGGTGTCTGTTTCCCCCCCCCCCCCCCCCCCCCCCCCACCACTGAAGTCGGATAAATTCTTTCATTCATAATTTGTGATTGTAAGCAACAGT
Organism: Leucoraja erinaceus; assembly: GCF_028641065.1. Lineage (NCBI taxonomy): Eukaryota > Metazoa > Chordata > Chondrichthyes > Rajiformes > Rajidae > Leucoraja > Leucoraja erinaceus. The sequence goes on along the minus strand of NC_073402.1, from coordinate 28,594,203 downwards.
GCAGAATTTCGCTGCTGAGTTGCAAATGTTTAGGGAAGTGTTAGGGATGATATTACTTTTTCATTCAAAAAGCTGTAGTTGAAGTATATTTTCTTCATGCTCAGCTTCCTTCCACCACCTCTCTCCTACCTCCCCCAAAGATAAAATCCTTGAAAGCACAATGCAGTTCCAGTATGTGGACAGCAGTCCGATTTATCATTGTTTAAGGGATGCGCACACACAACCATTAAGCAGCAAGAAGAGAAATCTGATAGTTTGATGCTAATGTCATATTTCCAGTTTTGATCTTTAACTTCATGTCGATTTTTTTGAATTTGTGCTGTTTCATTTTTAGAATATTTTTATTATTGTTGGTTTAGAACCATGGCGACCGTGTGTGAAATTTAAATTTTATTTGTTGCATGGTATTGGATTGTAAAATGGATACCTAACTTAGGGTTAAGACGCATCGAAAGTTGTAAAGCATAATGGTAAGTTACTGTTTTGGTAGAGGTTATAGATTGTCACTTACTTGACATGTGTTCTCAGCAACTCTGTAGTTTGTATGTTACAGTGAGGGTGAAAGTATTGCAACAACCAGTTGTAGCAGTCAATGCATGAACTGTGGGTGCAATTATTGAAAAGATGAGTTCCTTTTGACAGTGGCACCGACCGTAAGGCTGTTGGACATGATAGAAGATAGAGACATGAGACTGCAGATGCTGGAATCTGCAACATAATGCAATTACTCTGAACTAGAAAATAATGTGTAAGGCTGGGCAAATAGGCCTTTATATTATTGTACACTGTGCTCAAGGCTTGTGTTATAGGTCTAAAACCAAATGAAGCTCTTAATTTTTGGCAGTGTAACAATACATATTTTACCTCTTGTGCAATGTCTTGAAAATACTTAGATTGATTTATCAGAAAACATTCCTCTGTAAAACTACTTTATTAATAACTTTGGATCATTGTAGGGAAGTTACAGTTTAAGTGACAGGGAATCCATCTCCATCCCTAATAGAGATTGTTAAACTATTGCACGTTCCTCCTGCAGTCAAACCTCCCTTTACCCAAGTGTAGGCGGAATAGGAAGTGTTGTCATTAAGTGATTGGTATCTGTGTGAAAATGCAAGATTAATGAAAATGGACCAGCCTGGCTCGTGCTTTACAAAGTCAGATTTAACCTGGCATTTAGCCTGGATTTTCCTGTTTAATTGTGCTGCAGGTTACCTTGGCTTTTAGACCTTCCGATGTTGGTTTCCCCATTCCCCTCACCCACCCCACCCAAAATCCAAACCATAGTCCTAGGGCTCTGAAAAACAAAAGAGGCACATATGTAGATTTTAATTTTTTTTAAATTTGAGACCAGGTGCATGCAGCGCATAAGGAAACATGTGGCTTATTTGACATGTTTAATCAAGATTGATTTTCATTTCCAAAGAAATATAATAGCTTTGTATGTTTCCAGTTGTTTATCCATTTTTGCTATTAAAGAAATAACGATAATCAAGTATTCAGTAATCTAATTGTGAAACGAATTAAAACCTAGGTGTGGTAGAAATTACTGAAAGCATTTATTTTCATGCTTGTCATTCACTACTATACTAATGATTTTGTGTGTAGAAATGATGATTGATGCATTGAGTAGAAAGTCTCATAGCTCTGTTGGCTGTTGTCAAATCCTCGCCTTGATCCGAATATTATAAACACACTCCTTGGACACTGAACACAGAACATGCTGTTTAATTCCCCTCCATTCCTTACATCCTGGCACCATGTGCCCTTTCTGACTCATAGTAACACATTTAAAAGCAACATCAGTTACCATGACATCACTCCCTTGTCAAACAAAAAGGATTTCCGCAGCATCATATTGTAAACTGAACATTCTAACACCTATTTGGGATATGGCGTTCGTTACATCGATAACGCATCATTTTCACATGTTAACACGTCTCATAGTCCTCGTATCGCTTGGTTTTCAAACTTCTTTCTCGGGTTCAATCTTGTCCTCAGCTGGATTGATGCCATTACTGGTCACCTTGTGGCCCACAAACACCAATTCCTGAAACACCAAGCAAACATTTGTCTGCATTCACTATCAATCCAGCAGCCTTCAATCAAGCTAGTGTCTGCCTGAGTCTCTCATCATCTTGTTCCTCAAGTGTGGTACCATGAATAGTGATCTCTTCTGAGATGTTTGCAGTTCCAGGAATCTCTTGAGCTACCTTGTGAATTTCCTATTGGCAAATCTCCAAACAACAACTTCCTATATCGGTAGAGTCCGCAATGTTTGACAAAAGTAGTTATTTTCGTTGACTCTCTATCTAATCACCAACTGATGATAGCCCCACTTTAGGTCTAGCTTTGAAAATACTTTGCTTGTAGATAGCTCTTGTAGGACCTCGTCGACAGTAGCTATGGGGTGTCTCGTATTATTGCCTCATTTATTTGTTTCTTGTCCACACAAAGTCTTATCTCTCTGTTTGGGGGGAGAGGGGAGAGAGAAAGGAATTAAATTTGTTTTGTGGTATACTTTTAATATTCCCTAATATTAATATTTAATAATGCAGGTATTTGTTTATAGAGGAGAAGTTGGTTCCCAGCAACACTTTGCCCCTCTTATATTTGCTGAGCCCTAAAATTAGGTTAAAATTGGAAGGAATGTTTTTCTCTTGTGCAACTATTTTGTAGATATCACACAATTGCATCAATTTCACTGCCATTGTTCAATTTGCACCTCCATTCACATATGCAATACATTTTAATTATTCAGTGTATTTTAATTACTTTGTTAAAATATTTTGGAAATGTTACTCATCATGAACCTCATCAACCCAAGTAATGTGTTTGCAGCTTTGGAACACAACAGAGCTGGAATAACTTCCTAACATGTTTTTTTCTTTTTCTCTCTGCCGTCCACCCACCACCAACCCTAACTCCCCACACATGTTTTGTGGTAACTGCAGAACCTTTTTGCGAGTAACAGCATCTTCATTTTCAGTGGGCTTTCTAAATTGCTGTTTCTGGCAGGGAGCCAAACACTCTTCAGACTGCTTCTTCTGTGTTAGGTCATAAGTGATGGGAGCAGAATTATGTCATTCGGCCCATCGAGTCCAGCCCGCCATTCAATCGTGGCTGATCTATCCCTCCCTCCTAACCCCATTCTCCTAACTTCTGCCCATAACCCCTGACACCCGTACTAATCAATAAACTATCTATCTCTGCCTTAAACTAATTAAAGTGGTAAATAAGGAAAGCTTTGGTTTGGGGAGTGAACATTTTGGGGCCTAAGTACTTAAATTGTGCACTATGGACATGCTCATTCAGCTGCAAGCTCATCCTGCATGTACTACTTTGGACCTGGTGGGTGAGAGTTGATGTATTTATTCAAAACTGTGTTAATATTCAAGTGATAAACTGCATTATTGAATGTTTATCTGTAAGTGTTCATTTCACACAATGTTGAAAGCAATAAAGATATCAGCATGATTGTTTAACGATTACATTTATGAGGGGGATCTATTGAAATGGTTTTCAACCTGTGTAAAACATTTTTTTTTAAAACATTGATATTTCCGAAAATAACAATAAAATAAAAAATCTCATATTTTGAGACTTCTGAACTAACTATTATGAGTGGTTAGTAATGCCATCTCCTTTTCCACCCACCTAATCATTTGATATGAACCATAAGTCTGCCTGAGTTTGCAGAAGGGTTTTGTTATCTAATGTATCTAAGATAAGAATGCTTGCAAGTTCAGCCTGTTTGCAGAACAACACGGTAAGCTTATCCAGTGAACAAGGAATGTAAAACTACGTTACTCAGTATAGGTGAAGTTGAGGCAGCTGCAAATGGCCTCGGCAATACAGGTTGGGGGAAGGGCAGAATTATACAAGGTTGGTCCTCCTTGATGATGGATGGGACCTCTGAAAGACAAAGCACAGACTCGCAGCTACTCTTCCAACTGCCTTCCCATGGGGTGCGTGGGGAAGGCAGATGTGCGTTGCATGTGAATGTATTCATTATTAAGTTTAGAGATTTTTACATTTAGATGTTTTCACAAGGTATTCATTTCCATAATTAAAAATTTGGTTCTTCAGATCATAAGTAGTGAGGTGTAATTTGTTGCGTGGGGACTGACGAGTATTAAAATGGGATTTAATTTTTTATTAAAAAAATCTGTAATAAATTGTGAGCCAGCTGAGGGCAGCATTACACAATAGTTTGAACAAAATCTTTCAAGCTGCAAAGCACAATTATCGTCAATCTGTAATAGTAACTCCTGCTCGATGCTGAACATTTCCAGCATTTACTGTTTTTATTTCAGATTTCATTCTCCCACTGAGGAGGTGCAACAAAAACAACAAACGGGTGAGTGTATTGGCAGTAAGGAATAGTTGGACAAACTTTGATTGTTTTCTCTGGAGTGCCAGAGGCTGAGGGAAGATCTGAGAAGTGTATAAAAATGAGCGGAATAGAAAGGGTAGATAGTCAGAGACTTTATATCGGGCTCGGAATGTTGGTTTAGTGGTGAGAGTGGGAAAGCTTAAAGGAGAAATGGGAGGTACGTTTTTTTCAAACACAGTGTGTGGTAGGTGGCTGAGACGCACTGCCGAGGGAAGTGGTAGAAGCAAGTACGATAGCAATGTTAAAGCAGCATTTGCTATATTTAAGAGGGAGTTAGATGTGGCCCTTGTGGCTAAGGGGATTAGAGGGTATGGAGAGAAGGCAGGTACAGGATACTGAGTTGGATGATCAGCCATGATCATATTGAATGGCGGTGCAGGCTCGAAGGGCCGAATGGCCTACTCCTGCACCTAATTTCTATGTTTCTATGTTTAGACAGACGTGAACAAGCAGGGAATTTAGGGAGATAGACCACTCGCACCTAGACCTGGTGTTTAAATTGGCATTAGGGTCGGTACAAATATTGTGGGTCGAAGGGCCACGCTGTTCCATGGATTAATCTAAAATGAAAATAACAAGTGCTGCAGATGCTCAGCAGGGCAGGCAGTATCCAGAGAGACCGAGTGAACATTTTGGATCAATTGCTTTTTGTTAGAACTGGGAAGCAGCTCAGCAAATGGTGATGTTTTAAGCTGAGGAAAGTTTGTTGAATTGAGGGAATGTCTGCGCTACAGTGGGGATCACGAAAATGGACGATAAATCGCTATTGATTGAGAGGGGATGGTGAAGGTTTGGCTTCACGAGAAAAGAAAAAGCAGCTAATCTGTTCACCAGCAATAGAGGAAGGGAGGGGACTGAGCAGGGAAGAAACCAGCTGAGACTGAGCGATACTGAACATGGCAGTTGCAGTAATTCTGAAGTAAAGTGAATGCCTGGAAAACCTATGACAACACCAACATATCTATGATAACAGGAAACTGTGCATCAGATCTGGCCAGGTTTTGAAGTCTCATTTGAAATATTATTTGCATATTTAAAAAAAAATTAGATATAGCTCTTAGGGCTAACGGAATCGAGGGATATGGGGAAACGCAGGAATGGGGTACTGAGTTTGGGTGATCAGCCATGGTTGAATGGTGGTGCTGGCTCAAAGGGCTGAATGGCCTACTCCTGCACCTATTTTCTGTTTATCTTTCTAAAAGAATGACAAAGGAAATGTAAAATCATTTGTCATTCCTCTGGTTTGCTTTCACCACATACTAGCTGATTCACTCTAGTTTAAGTGTATGTCCATCTTTACTTTGGATGTTTTCAATTGTTTCATCCCTACAACCCTGGAATCCAGAAATCCAGAAGTCTAAAACCCTCGAGAACCCCTTTTCCATCAGTAATAAAAGAGAACCACTTGTTCTGAAACAGTAACCCCTCATTTTAGATAACAACTCCGAGGGGAACTTCAGAACTGTATCTGACTCAAAAAGATCATTTCTCATTCTCTTAAACTCTAGTGAGCAAAGGCTTGGCCTACTCAATCTCTCTCTACATCGTCCAATTAAGCCCAGGAGGTGGTGAGCCATCTCTGCACTGACTATTGCAACAGGCATCATTTCATTAGCCGTCCTGGTCAGGTAGATGGCGTAGGTAGCATTTCTTTCGAGAAAAATGTCGGACCATAGGGCGTAGCTTTATGGTGAGAGATAGTAAGTTTAAAGGAGGTTTATGAAGCAATACTTTTTTTAGTGTGATTGATTCCTGGAATACACTAACGGGGAGGTGGTGGAAACAGATACGACAGCTGCATTTAGACAGACAAAACAAAACAGACGGAATGCAGAGATATGGACCCTGTGCAGATGGATGGCACCACGATTAGCACTGACATTGTAGGCCAAAGGGCCTGTTCCCCTGCCTTACTGTTTTAGTGTCTATGATTACTTACAGTATCTGCACGCTTTTTTTGTTGCATGTGCTAGGACTTCCTCTTCCATACCTTTGCTGCCTTGCTCTACTTAAATAATTTTGCTTATTTATTTTTATGTCTGCCAACTTCAAGTAGCCGTAACCCACAAGCAAGTCAGCTTGGACAGCAATGCCAAATTATGTGACTGGTTAAGCACAAACTCCCACAACCAAGGGGATAGTGACCAAATAATCTGTTTTGACAATGTGAGTTGAGGAATAGATATTTGTCAGACCATAGGAAGTAACTTTGCTAGTTTTCTTCATATCAGAAGTGCAGAATGGGATCTATACGTTCACCTGAAGCAACAGGCAGGCCCTTGCTTTAATGTCTCATTTGAATGATGGCACGTCCTGTGTTGCACTCCCTTCAGTTCTATTCTGAGTATCAGCCAAGATCTTTGTGCTCGGATTTCTGGAGTGTGATTCGCACCCATGGCCCTTGTGATATAGAGGCATGGGTGTTACCTGCAGAGTTACAATTCAGTGTCACCACCATTTCATCTACACTTCTATCACGGGCTACTGTTTGCCTTGCACAGAGTGGGGCTCCAACCAGCGATTATTTCCTTGAGTCATAAATACTACCTTTGTCTTTCTTAGTTTTATTAGAGATTATTAGTTTAGATTATTGTCACATGTACTGAGGTTCAGTGAAAAGCTGTTGTGTTGCATGCTATCCACTCAATGGAAAGACTATACATGATCCAAGGGAATACAAGGGAATAATGTTTAGTGCAAGCTAAAGTCCGATTAAAGATAGTCCGAGGGTCTCCAATGAGGTAGATGGTAGGTCAGGACCATTCCCTCGTGGTGATGGAATGTTTCCGTTGCCTGATAACAGCTGAAAAGAAACTGGCCCTGAATCTAGAGGTATGTGTTTTCACACTTCTGTATCTCTTGCCTGATCGTAGAGGGAAGAAGAAGGGTAAGACTCGGCCTTGATTATGCTGGTGGCCTCGCTGAGGCAATGTGAAATGTAGAGGAAGTCAATGGAAGGGAGATTGGTTTGCATGAAGGTCTGGGCTGCGTCCACAATTCTCTGTAATTTTTGCGGTCGTGGATGGAGCTGTTCTCAAACCATGCTCTGATGCATCTTGATAAAATGCTTTCTACGAAGTCGCATCTGTAGAAGTTAGTGAGAATTGTTGGGGGCACGCCAAACTTCCTAAGCCTTCTAAAGAAGTAAAGGCGTTGTTGGTGTGTTTTCTTGGCCATTGCTTCGATATGGCTGTTCTGGGAAAAGTTGCTGGTGATATTTATTCCTAGAAACTTGAAGCTTTCAACCATCTCGACCTGGGCTCCGTCCAATGTTAACCGTGGTATGTGTACCTCTTCATTTCCTGAAGACGATCACAATCTCCTTTGTCTTGCTGGTATTGAAGGAATCTCGTCTGCAGTAATGCTGATATTTTCATTTTCAGGTGTTGATTGAAAGGTTGGCACAGCAACAGCTTTTTTATCTTTGTTTCCTACCGCTCCCTTCAGGCTTATATTTACATTTTTCCCTTGGAGGGTTGAGTTCATGGATGTCATTAGTTGCAATCAAAGTCGCTAGTACAGTGACTATGTACAGCTGGTCATTTGTTCCCAACCCTAAGTATCCTGACTTCAAGGTATGAGAACAGTCTGTGTCACAGGCCCATGAAGAGAGTGGTGAGCTGCCTGCTATAACTTTTAGTTGACTTTTTTAATTTTGAGATAGAGCGCGGAAACAGGCCCTTCGGCCCACTGAGACCGCACCGACCAGTGATTCCCACACATTAACACTATCCTACACACACTAGGGAGAATTTTACGTTTACACCAAGCCAATTAACCTACAAATCTGTACGTCTTCGGAGTGTGTGGAGGAAATCGAAGATCTTGGAGAAAACCCACGCAGGTCATGGGGAGAACGTACAAACCGTACAGACAGCACCCGTAGTCAGGATCGAACCCAGGTCTCTGACGCTGTGAGGCAGCAACTCTACCCGTAACCTCTGCAGTCTTTTGCCCATATGGCCCAATTCTGTATTTTGCCTTGTATCAAGCGATTTCACAGACTGCGAAGGCTGTTTACAAGTCAGTCTTGTAATTATAAACAACTTGTCCTAATGGATGGAAAAAGATTATATGATTGAGCAGGTGATTCATTTTACACCATGAATGTTTCCTAGTAATTTGACGGGATTTTAAACTGTTTTGGAAACATTTGAAAAAAAATGCATTTTTAATTTGTAATCCTCTTCTGTTACTAATTAAAGTTGTGAATTTAGGCCTGCAGGCAGCTTACAGAATCAACTGTGTCAAGGAAAAATGGATTAAAACAGTTATTGAATTTAGAAATGGAAAACAAGCAAAACAGGAGTTGCTCGAATTTGAAACACAAACAGAAAACCTGGAGGGACTCAGTCACCCAAGCAGCATCTGTGGAAGGAGATGTTTAAGAAAGAACTGCAGATGCTGGAAAAATCAAAGGTAGTAAAAAAAAGACAAACTCAGTGAGGTTCTCCAGCATTTTTGCCTACCTTCTGTGGAAGAAGAAACTAGCCCATCTGAGCTGAGAAAGAGATATTCATGTTCTCCAGGAATGTTGCCTGACCTACTCCAGCACTTTGTCTTTTTTTGTTGTAAACCAGCATCTGCAGTTCCTGGTTTCTACAAGAGAAGAAAGCAAGTTGTTCTTGGGCAAGTCGATGGATTGTCAGTAATAGAGAGACACAAAGCTGCTATTGAATGGAGAGTTGCGCTGTTTTGTCAGTGTATTGTGTTGCTAATGTTGTGAAGCCTGGGCGGCGATGTAAAGCCTACAGGGATGTGCTGAGTTGGCCAGAATAGAAAAAAAAGGAAAGAAAAATTAGCGGCAAGGAGCGGGGTTGTGGAATGGCACGCCCAAATAACCGATCCTGAGACGGGCAAAAACAGACCAAGTGACCTGAAGTTGAAGAACTCAGTATTGGGTTCGAAGATAGACACAAAAAGCTGGAGTAACTCAGCGGGTCAGATTCAGATTCAACTTTAATTGTCATTGTCAGTGTACAGTACAGAGACAACGAAATACAGCGTCTCTAGAGAAAAGGAACGGGTGACGTTTCAGGTCGAGGCTCTTCTTCAGGCAGGGGAAAAGGAAACGGGAGATATAGATATATGAAAGATATGCAAAATAGTAACGATGACAAAGGAAACAGGCCCTTGTTTGGGTCTTGGTGAAAACGAGTTACAGACAATGAGACTCAACAAGACTTTGAAGCTACTAAAACTTGGGTGGGGGGGAGATGGAGAGAGGGAGGGTGGGTGCAAAGGGTATTGGGTTCTGCAGGTTGTCCTGATGAGAAATGAGGTGTCATTCTTTGAGCTTATTTGGGCCTCATTGTAATGGTGCAGAGAGAGAGATCAGAGTGGGATGGTGAATCAAAATAGCAAACAGCCAGAAGCTTAGGAACACTCCTGCAGACTGAAAGAATTGTCATTTTGTATAGCCACTGGTTATCAATGTGGTTACTTGCCTTTCAGCTGATACGGTAGGTTAGCAGCTATTTGAACGTGAAGGAGAGTATCTCATTCTGGTCCTATTCATTTACACAGCAAGACGAGTCCAGTAAGTCAACCACTGGCTTTGAGAGGCACACTAAAGTTCTGGAGCTGAGTTGAAATGCTAACGGGGCAGATGGGCACTGGAATTCAATAATAAAAACAGGAATTAAGAGTTAATCAACAATGGTGTATGACGTACAAACTCCGTACAGACAAGCATCCTGGTGGGTGACCGCTTTTCGGAGCTTCCGCAACGGCGACTTCTCCCCCCCGGGGTTGAGGATGACCTGGAGCGGGGCCTTACATCGCCCGGTGCGGCTTCAAATTGCTGCGGGACTTGCTAGCGCCCGCCGGGGGCTCCAACATCAAGACCCGGAGCGCGGCCTTGCATCGACCCGGCGCAGCTTTAATGGCCGCGGGACTTGTTTACCATCGCCTGCCATGGGGTTTGACTGTCATCGGGAGGAGAATGGGGAGTGCAGGGGAGAGATAATACGTTGCCTTCCATCACAGTGAGAAGGAGATTCGCTGTGATGGATGTTTGTGTAAATTGTGTTGCATCTTGGTTCTTCTTCTTGTTTGTATGACAGCAGAAACCAAATTTCGTTTGAACTTCTGGGTTCAAATGACAACAAATAAAATCGAATCGAATCTAATCTAATCACCCGTAGTCAGGATCGAACCCCTGTCTCTGGCGTTGTAAGGCAGTAGCTCTACTACTACGCCACCGTGCCGCCCTTATAGGATGCTGCCTTTATGTGACTTGCTGCAGAAGTTATCATTTTTGATGAGATGAAGAGTTTTGATGCTTTAAACAGAAAAGTTAATAATCAGAGGGTAAAGGGCCTGTCCCACTTACACGATTTTTTCGGCCACTGCCGGCACCCGTCATAGTCGCAGCAGGTTGCCGAAAATGTTGAAAATCCAGCAGCGACCAGAAATGGGTACGACTCTTTGGGGACGACCATACAGGCGTCGCCCCGCTCCAAAGGCATACAGGTTTGTAGGTTAATTGGCATGTTATAAATGTCTGTGTACATGTCTAAAAGTTATATCCCAACTGTTTTTACTATCACATAGTGGTTTAAAATGATGGCCAACGAGAGCATTTAACTCATTATACAATTAGGCATTGAGGATAGTCGGCTTCCTTCTAGCAAGAGGATGAATTATTTCCAGCAGATTGTTCACCATCATGGATGGAGATAGTAAAAGCAGGTTGTATGTGAAGAACGGAATCAACCCAAGATGTTGGCTGTCCATTCCCCTCCACAAACACTGCATGACCCACTGAGTTCCTGCAGCAGTTTGTTTTCTTCTCATTTGTGAATAGATTTGCCCGACACGGTTTGATCTAATTGTTATAAATGAACTTCTTTGCACTGTTAAGTGAAACCAGAGTTAATATAATCTGCAGCTGTAATGCACTAGCTCATTGTACCGTATCTTTGTTCTACCCTGACACAGAGGATGAATCATCTAGTTTTGAAATGTACAAACACCCACTTTATGAATTTCATTGATTGTGAATTTGTGTTCTTGTTGAATAATATTGCACAAATCTCAAAACTCCGTAGTGCTAAATTTAGGTCTGCATTTCTAATCGCAGAGATAAATTATTTTATTTCCTGTACATCATGGTAACTTTATAGTAGAGAATGTCATCTGACCAGAATACTAGTTCCTCTTTGGGAATTTCCAGTGGAAAGTGATATAGAGGCTTCAGATGGTTTGGTGTTTGAAATTGTTTTCTCAGGGGTAAAAAACATTTGCAATCTGACATGGGTGTTTCACTATTTGAAGGTAATGAACTATGAAAAGTTTAGTAATGGGTGTAGAAACATAGAAAATACATTCAGGAGGCCATTCGGCTCTTCGAGCTAGCATGGCTGATCGTCCCCAATCAATAACCCGTGCCTGCCTTCTCCCCATATCCCTTGATTCCACCAGCCCCTAGATCTCTATTTAACTCTCTCTTAAATCCATCCAGTGATTTGGCCTCCACTGCCCTCTGTGGCAGGGAATTCCACAAATTCACAACTCTCTGGGTGAAAAAGCTTTTTTCTCACCTCAGTCTTAAATGGCCTCCCCTTTATTCTAAGACTGTGGCCCCTAAGATTCTAAGATGTGAAAGATATTGATAGGTGGGTGAATGCAGAAAAATGTTAAATGTTGCATTTGACAAAATGAAGAGATGTGGCAAGATCCTATGATCTTTGGAAACGGACGTGTCAGTAAACTGCATGTACTGTCGAAAGTAGCAAAGCAGATTGGAAAAAACAGTTAGAGTTCAAAAGGAAGGAAGCCACAAGACTTTGGTTCAGCCACAGTTCTGATATGCATGCAGCTGGGAGATATTTTGTTTTTCATGCTATCCAGTCAAATCATACTACACATGACTTAATGACATCCTTCTTGTAACTGGGTGACCAAAACGGCACGCTGTACGTACCCTTAGTGTGGTCTCACCACGATTTGTGCAGCTGCATCATGATGTCCCAACCTTTGTACTCAATACCCTTCCCAATGAAGGCAAGCATGCCAGAAGCCTTCTCCTCCACACCGCCCACCTGAGTCTTTTAGGGAATCATGAACCTGTCCTCCCAGTTCTACAACACTCTCCAGGGCCCCACCATTTACTGTGCATGTCCTGCCCTGGTTTGACGTACCAAAGTGCAGCAGCTCGCACTTGCCAGAGTTGAAATTGAAAGTAATGCCCCCGTCTCACTTAGGAAACCTGAACGGAAACCTCTGGAGACTTTGCGCCCCACCGGAGGTTTCCGTGCGGTTCCCGGAGGTTGCAGGTAGTGGAAGCAGGTAGGGAGAGTGACAAAAACCTCCGGGAACTGCACGGAAACCTTGGGTGGGGCGCCAAGTCTCCAGAGGTTTCCTAAGTGGGACAGGGGCATTACTTTCCCAACTGATCTAGATCTTGTTGTCCACTTGTAAACAGTCCTGACTGTCTACTATCGCTGCTATTACGATGTCACCTGCAAATTCACTAGCAACGCTAACTGCATTGTCATCCATTTCATTTAGTTATATATACAAATAGTGGACCCAGCACCCACTCTTGAGGCAGTCCACTAGACAGACCGCCAATCAGAAATGTAACCCCCCATAATTCTCCTCTGATTCCTTCCTCCAGGCCAATTTTGAATCCGATTGTTTAGCTAATTGGTTCAAAGAATTCAGATATGGTGTCCAATTTTGCTCGCGGACAGAAGATATTTACAAAAACAAATCCAGGGATGGGCGATTCTTAATCACTTGCATAGATTGAAGAAGTTGTGGTTGCCTTCCTTGGTAAGAGGAGGTTGAGAGGAGAAAATATTTCAAGACAAAGGTCTTAGAAATGACAAATTGGCCTAAAGCATTAGGTTTGTTTCCGCCTTTACATATGCTGGCAGTCCTGCTGAGTAGTTCAAGCATTTTTGTTTTACCTTTTACATTTTTTGTAGGGTTTTTTTTCCTCCCTCCCTGCTTTTCATTCTATAGAACATTGTGTGTTCTGGTGTTACTTCCTGTTGTTGAAGTATCTATTTGGACAACAGAACACGACCGCCCACTCTTGCACAACCATGGTTTTGGGGTTTTTTCTTATTATGTTTTGCTCTAATGTCCTTTTTGCACAGTTTTAGAAATGTTGTGTGAATGTATGTATGATTTGTTCCTGGGTGTTTATTTGTGATGTTGCTGCAAGGTTTTCTTTGTACCTGAACCTCACCGTGTTTGTGCATGTGACAATAAACCTGACTTGACAATCTTGCACCAACAAGCGATAGACATTCTATCAAAATAACATTGGTATTAGTTTATTGTGGCCATGTGTACTGAGATGCAGTGAAACACCTTTGTTTTGCATGCTATCCGATCAAATCATATTATACAAGACTGAAATCCAACCATACACTAGTACAGGGGTTCCCAACCTTTTTTTGTCCCGTTTACCCCCAGGCAACTTTAATAGCACATAACAATGTTATTTCACTTATTTTTGAACAACTAATGATGAAATATCAAAACCAAACACATGAGAAAAAATATGTACAAGTCCAGTATCAACAAATTTACCCCCTGGGTAGGTGAAATTTACCCCGTAGTACAACAAAGTGCAAAGAGAAAAACACCAGTGTGCAGAATATAGTGGTACAGTCTTGTAGCTTCTAAGTTGCAGATAAAGTGCAAGGGCCGCAATGAGGTAGGTTGGAAGATCAAGACTACACCCGAGCTTAAGGGAAGACTGTTAGCGATGTTAGAATGATAGCGGTGGAGAAGAAATTATTCCTGAATCTGGTACAAGATACTTTCAACTTTTTGTATCTTTTTGCCTGATGGGGGATGGGAGCAGAAGTGATGAACAAGCAGAAAATCGTCCTTGATTCTAATGGCCGCTTTCCTGGGGCAGAATGAAGTGTAGATGCAGTCGATAGGGTTAGTCAACAAACTTGAACAAAAGGAACATTGTCAGTAATACTAAATAGTAGAATTACTATCAATATCCAGACATTCTTCAGTCAGACCCACAATAAATGTCCAGTTGTCTTAAGTCCCAAACGCATTCATTTGGGGTATAAAACTAAAAAAGAGCTTCGGGCTAGTTAATGGGAAATATTTGTGCATAAAAACTGGAAGCCTGAAATTCAATTCTATTCTAACTGAAATAAAACTCATGGTTAAAACTAAATTAAATTGAAATCAATTGGAATTATTCATTGCAAATATTCTGCATTGTAACTAAACTGATATACTGTAGACCTTCCGTTAATAAATCTCATAAATTATTTTTGTGGCAGGATTGTCAGGGTATTGGGAGCAGGAATTAATCAAACAATCCCATTCAAACTAATCGTTCCAGATGCCTCAAGCCAATTATATTAATGATAAGTAGTTTTGTATTTAGTATATCAATTACTTTACAAACCTAATATTGAATGTTTGCCACGTTTCTCTACCCAATGCGTTTAGAATGTGTAACTTACTATTTAAAAAAAAAAGGGTGATTGAAATAAATACTGATCCCATTAACGTGTCTTTTATGTGGCATCTCTAAATAGATGGACGATAATAATGATATTACCCCATAACCCACTCTACAGACTGAAGAAGGGTCCTGCCTTGAATCATCACCTATCCATGTTCTCCAGAGATGCAGGACCTGCTGAGTTACGCCAGCACTTTGTGCCCTTCTAAGTAAACCGGTGTCTGTAGTTCCTTGTTTCCACACCGTGGAAGACTAATTTGGTTTCAAAGGATGAAATAATTTTACGGGCTATTTTGGGTCAAAACCCAAAGCTGTTGTGATTTTCTACGAGGAGTCCTGCGGTGTGATGTGAAATCAACATCAAAGAGTATAAAATAGCTACAATATTTTTCAAACGTCAAATAAATAGTTTGCCTTTAATTCTAAAATGGGTCAATGCTCCGTGTTCGTGCTCTCCCTCCACCTCCAGGGTGAAAATTGAGCCGTACCCGTGCCAATGCGTCATTTATCTGCATCAAATAAATACTCGAAGATTGGCATAAAAAGCTGGAGTAAATCAGCAGGACAGGCAGCATCTCTGGAGAGAAGGATTCGGGTCGAGACCCTTCTTCAGGGAAAAGGGAAATGAGAGACATTGATTGACGATGATGTAGAGAGATAAAGAACAATGAATGAAAGATATGCAAACAAGTAACGATGATAAAGGAAACCGGCCATTGTTAGCTGCTGGATGAAAACATGAAGTTGGTGCAACTTGGGCGGGTGAGGGATAGAGAGAGGGAATGCAGGGGTTACTTGAAGTTGGATAAATCAATATGCCGCTGGGTTGTAAGCTGCCCAAGGGGAACATGATATGCTGTTCCTCCAATTTGCATTTAGCCCCACTCTGACAATGGAGGAGACCTAGGACAGAAAGGTCAGTGTGGGAATGGGAAGGAGAATTAAAGTGTTTAGCAATCGGGAGATCAGGTAGGTTCAGCAAAACGATCGCCCAGTCTACGTTTGGTCTCGCCGATGTGCCCTCGTTCAAAAGAATACTCAGCAGCTCTTGGATCACCATTGAGTTGCCAATGGGTGGAAGGTTGGTGTTTCAACTGTCACCTGGGAATCTATTCAAAGTCTTTTTGACTGGGAAATGAGGGAGGGTACTGTTGTACTGCAGGTCAGATGATCCAACCGACCTCATTGTTTTATAATATGCGGAATGAAGACGTGTTGCAAAACACAGGTTTATTGCGATTTACAAAATGCCAGAATAACTCAGTGGGTCAGGCACCATGTGCAGAGGGAACAGGCAGTTGACGTTGCAGTTTGGGACCCTTCTACAGTCTTAAGAAGGGTCTCGAGCTGAAATGTCGTCTGGCCGGTCCCTCCACTGATGCCGTCTGACTGGCTGAGTCCTGTCAGCGTTTTGTTCAAGATTCCAGCATTTGCAGTTTCTTGTGTCTTTCTGTATTTAAATCATAGTGTAATAGATCAGAGGGGTAATGCTGCTAATGCTGGATCTTGAGTTAAAAACAAGAGAACTTAGCCAGACAGGCAGCATCTGTGGAGGGAATGGATAGGTGGTGTTTCAGTTCGGGACCCTTCAGACGTTTATCTTTGATAGTAGAGGTAGACTTGGCGGTACTGACTCAAAGGGCCGAATGGCCTACTCCTGCACCTATTGTCTATTAACCCATTCAGAATCATAAAGGAGCAAAGTGTCAATAGCCTTTAATACCACTTCAAATGGGAAGTCTGCTCAATTAACCCAACTGTTCTCAAGCAAAAATATTCCCACATCCCTTTTGCTGGCCTTGCAACTTGCAACAGCAAATATAATCGTATCTTCACTTTATTGCCCTGGCCCCACGCACAATCCCAATTGAAATGTGAAGTCTGCTGCATCAGTGAAAAATCTGTTATACACATAGAGGCATAGAGTGTGGAAACAGGCCCTTCGGCCGACTTGCCTACACTGGCCAACATGTCCCATCGACACTGGTCCCACCTGTCTGCCTTTGGCCCATATCCCTCCAAACCTGTCCTATCCATGTACCTGTCCAATTGTTTCTTAAACGTTGTCATAGTCCCAGCCTCAACTACCTCCCCCGGCAGCTCGTTCCATACACCAAGCACCCTTTGTGTGAAAAAGTTACCCCTCAGATTCCTCTTAAGTCTTTCCCCCTTCACAAACCGATGCCCTCCGGGTTCTCGATTCCCCTACTCTTGGCATGAGACTATCCGTCTGCCTGATCTATTCCTCTCATGATTTAATATACATGGTCAAGCAATTTCCCGTCATGTGACAAATCACTGTAGCAAACCAAATTGAATTAATCTGTTTAATGCACTTATTTGCATAACAGTAACAAAACACATTGTAAACTGTTAATAAATTAAGTATTTAATATAACTATTCTGAACCCATTACGGAATTCTTGTTATCTTCTGCATCAGGCCACAGGAGTTCACCTGTTAGCTAAGATCTCATGGAATTATTTTGAAGACAAGCAGGGAAGATGTTTAACCTTCAGGCAACATCACTGAAACAATGTACTGATTGTCAAATTCTTGTACCTGGGAACTTGCCAAATCTAGATGGGCTGTGGCGAAAACCTCCAAAGTACTTCAATGTAGCTGCCTGAGTCTAACTGGAGCCTCGATATTGGAGATGTTGGCCTGGATGAGGATACTGATGTCAGTTCGCTTTGCCTTC
Source organism: Leucoraja erinaceus (assembly GCF_028641065.1). Classification (NCBI taxonomy): domain Eukaryota; kingdom Metazoa; phylum Chordata; class Chondrichthyes; order Rajiformes; family Rajidae; genus Leucoraja; species Leucoraja erinaceus. The sequence continues at coordinate 28,576,650 of NC_073402.1, read as the reverse complement.
CAGTGAATTTGGATGATTTTATGGAGACAGTGTTGGTGGTGTTTTTTTCAGTGTGTTGAGATGCCTTTATGTAGTTCTTCCAAGTTTCAGAATCATGTACCATCGTACATCCTCTAATCGTACATCGTACGCTGGGATCATGGGTGCCCAGTTGATTATCAATTTTGTATGGTATGATTTACCTTCATAACTTTTGAATTGAATTGAATTGAATTGAATTTGAATTGAATTTCCTTTATTGTCATTCAGACCTTACGGTCTGAACGAAATTTCGTGCCTGCAGTCATACATACAATGATACGATAATAAACAACAATAAACACAAATTAACATCCACCACAGTGAATCCTCCAAACACCTCCTCACTGTGGTGGAGGCAAAAATCTTAGGGCTGCAGTCTCTTCCCTCTTCTCCCTCTGCGCTGAGGCAATTCCCCACCGGGCGATGGTACAAACACATACATGCAAAGCGATGAGTTTCATTGTATCTTGGTGCACGTGACAATAATAAATGAATGCCAGTACCAAATTATAAGGAAAATTCAGATAGTCCAGCATACTCAAAATTTTGGTAGTGCCAACCTGGCAAACTCTGGATTGTGTAGGTAGGAGCTGCAGTTGCTGGTTTGCTTTCCAACGTTCTTCTGGGAATAACATTGACAATGATGATTAGGACAAAAAATGTTGTTCAAAAATATGGGTCTTATGAAGTATCTTAAAGGAGAAAGAAAATGGTTTTGTGACTCGAAACGTTACCTATCCATGTACTCCAGGGATGCCACCTGACCTGTTGAGTTACTCCAGCACTTTGCATCTTTGTAAAGTAGAGAGAGCAGTGGAAAAAAATTGGAGGTATGCAGATTGTAGACGCTTGGTATATGAAGACACAACTGCCAGTGGAGGATGCCAAGAGGTTAGAATTAGAGGAACAGAAATATCTGAAGATAGTCACTCCAGGAGCTGGTTTAAACTGAAGTTAGACACCAAATGCTGGAGTAACTCAGTGGGACAGGCAGCATCTCCAATCTTCTTTGTCTGAAGAAGGCTCTCGACCCAAAACGTCAAACATTCCTTCTATCCAGAGATGCTGCATGACCCGCTGAGTTACTCCAGCATTTGGTGTCTAACTTCAGTTTAAACCAGCTCCTGGAGTTCCTTCCTACAACATAAATATCTTTGAAGATTGGCAGAGAATGATATGCAAATATATTCTTAGAAATATTCTATAATTGTGGTTTTGTCACGGTATGTTTGTGAGCACAGGTTGACTGAACTCAAGGATTTCCTGCAGATAGTGTCTCAAAAGTTTCCCCAAGAGCTGCCAGGCAAGTGACGAATAACGAAATGCAAAGAAATATGAAGTGAATGTAAACAAGAGGGTACGGACGATTCTATCAGGAAAGGCGGTGGCTTTTGAATCTAGTAAATGTGGGTGTTTCCGTAAATAAGGTTACCAGCCTGTGACATGTGTGACCAAACTTGAAAGTTATTAGTCAAGTCAAGTCATTTTTATTTCTATAGCACATTTAAAAAACAACTCTCGTTGGCCAAAGTGCTTTACTTGGTGGAGGTACCAATGTTATACAACAGTGGTTCATAGATTAAGTACATACATAAATACATACATATAGTCCTCACTCAGAGGACGTCAAGAAAGGCTTGAGAGTAAAGATGAGTTTTTAGTCTCGACTTAAAGGAGTCGATGGAGGGGGCAGTTCTGATGGGAAGGGGGATGCTGTTCCACAGTCTAGGAGCTGCAACCGCAAAGGCACGGTCGCCCCTGAGCTTATGCCTAGATGTTCAGTAACCCCAAGTCGGCCGATCTGAGGGACCTGGAGGTGGTGTGGTGGGTAGGCAGACTTTTGTTGTAGGTGGGGGCAAGCCCGTTAAGGGCTTTGTAGACATAAAGGAGGATCTTGAAATTTATTCGGAACCGCACAGGGAGCCAGTGAAGAGAGGCCAGGATCGGGGTGATGTGGTCCCTTTTTTTTTCGGGTGCCCGTCAGAAGTCTGGCTGTGGCGTTTTGGACCAGTTGCAGGCGGCACAGGGAAGATTGGCTGATGCCAGTGTAAAGAGAGTTGCAGTAATCTAGGCGGGAGGAGATGAATGTGTTGGATGATCTTTTCGAGGTCATCAAACTGGAAACATAATGAAATGCCACGGCATTAGAAAAACAAAATATTTATAAGACATATGGGACACTTACTGATGTTTAAGCTCCCTTACAAAATGTCGGCACCTAAACAGCTGACTCGACGGGCATAAGCAGCGACTCAACGCCGGACGCAGCGTCTTGACGGCGTACGTCATGCGCGAACTTCCCGCGAACTTCGCTCGAACTTCACGTCACTCGCTCAACCTCCGCGCGGCCCCCGCTTCCGGTTTGGTCGTGCTTGCCGCATGCTCGTGGGACAGGCCCTTAACCCACCACGAGGCCCGTAGTTCACACCAGGGTAATTATAATCACGTTGTTTGAATTTTTAATAAAATCGCGACGAATGCAAAAAGAAAAAAAACCCCATGTTATAGAGCTATAGATTGCACTGACAACATTAGACAACGGGTGGGTCTACAGAATTAGATATCGCTAAAATATGTGAGCAAACTTGATTTATATTTCATTATCTTTCGTCCTATTCATTATTAAGTCAATGGAAAGTTTAAACACAAAATATAAATAATTTTAAAAAAAAGAACCAGCAACTATAAAAACATGTTGTGTTCAAGAAGGAACTGCAGATGCTGGAAAATGGAAGGTAGACAAAAATGCTGGAGAAACTCAGTGGGTGCAGCAGCATCTATGGAGCGAAGGAAATAGGTGACGTTTCGGGCCGAAACCTTTCAGGAAGGAAATAGGCAACGTTTCGGGCCGAAACCCTGAAGGGTTTCGGCCCGAAACGTTGCCTATTTCCTTCGCTCCATAGATGCTGCTGTCTAGCTATAAAAACAGTTACTCTGCTTTTCATTCATCACACATTTCACACATGTGACCAAATGGACACTGCCATTCGCGTTCTGCTGCAAAATCTTGGGGCATCAGTATACCATCTTATCGGGTGGTAAATGACAAAAACAAATCATAAGCATAATCAGAATTTGGCGTGTGGAGTTGTTTAATTGCAAAATTAATGTCATCTTTCTGGTATAAGTTAGCCGAAGGATTTGATGAAATCCTGCTTGACAAATGTCACCAAAAATAGGCAAGAAAATACAGGGACACATCTGATATTTTTCTTGGTAAAAACAGATTTATTTATTTCAAGATTCAAGAGAGTTTATTGTCATGGGTCCCTGATAAGGAAAATGAAATTCTTGCTTTGCTTCAGCACAACAGAACATAGTAGGCATTGACTACAGAACAGATCAGTGTGTCCATATACCATTTTATTTTTGCTTCATCTCATTGTTTTGGCTATACAGGTTCACAATCTTTTATCCGAAATTCCGAAAACCGAAAAGCTCCGAAAACCGAACATTTTTAACTGCCGGGATCAAGGCGCAAACTCGCGACCTTGGGGCCACGAGCCGAGCACTCTACCACGGAGCCACCCGTTAAAGGTTAAAATCTACGCTAAAAATCTTCCATTCCGAAAACCGAAAAATTCCGAAATCCGAAAAGTGTCTGGTCCCAAGGTTTTCGGATAAGAGATTGTGAACCTGTACATCATGATCTATACTACTTCAATCAATCAATCAATCAATCAATCAATCAATCAGTTTTATTCGCCACATTGCACATAAAGTGCAAGTGAAATGAATTTGCCAGCAGCGGTACAATGATAAAGAACACATTAAAAACACAATAAAAATTGAACACAAACATAATACAGGATATGAAACAATGGGAATATTACGTTAAAAAGACATGAAAATAAATACAGTGATATCAACGCTTAAAATGTGGATCTCAAACATATTGGAAACCTCACATCTTGAAGAAATGCGATTCCTCCTAATCGATAAAGTAGGATTCCTCCTAACCGACAATTCCTAAGGATTTGGTCTCCATTTGTTGACTTCTTACAAGCATACGGTGCAACACAAACGTAGAAATGATCCATTTCAGGACTGGGTGAACGGTGGCAAAGAATAACAAATAGCTATCTCTCCTTTATTCTTCTGCTTTTTACCTCTGCTTCTTTTCTCTTCATTTTCTTTCTTTTCTCACTTTCTGATATCACACACGTCTCTATTTCATTTCTATTCTTTTTCTGTCTCCTTTTTCTTGTTAAAAATAAATAAAATAAGAAGAAGCTGTACATGAACTGTAACATGTCAATATATACTAGGTATCTATGGTACCATATTATTGTACTTCTAACAAAAAATAAATAAAATAAAAAACATGAAAATAACTTGGAAGTTTGAAGAATTTCAGTTTCATAGAAACATAGAAACATAGAAATTAGGTGCAGGAGTAGGCCATTCGGCCCTTCGAGCCTGCACCGCCATTCAATATGATCATGGCTGATCATCCAACTCAGTATCCCGTACCTGCCTTCTCTCCATACCCCCTGATCCCCTTAGCCCCAAGGGCCACATCCAACCCCCTCTTAAATATAGCCAATTAACTGGCCTCAACTACCCTCTGTGGCAGAGAGTTCCAGAGATTCACCACTCTCTGTGTGAAAAAAGTTCTTCTCATCTCGGTTTTAAAGGATTTTCCCCGTTATCCTTAAGCTGTGACCCCTTGTCCTGGACTTCCCCAACATCGGGAACAATCTTCCTGCATCTAGCCTGACCAACCTCTTAAGAATTTTGTAAGTTTCTATAAGATCCCCTCTCAATCTCCTAAATTCTAGAGAGTATAAACCAAGTCTATCCAGTCTTTCTTCATAAGACACTCCTGACATCCCAGGGATCAGTCTGGTGAACCTTCTCTGCACTTCCTCTATGGCAATAATGTCCTTCCTCAGATTTGGAGACCAAAACTGTACGCAATACTCCAGGTGTGGTCTCACCAAGACCCTGTACAACTGCAGTAGAACCTCCCTGCTCCTATACTCAAATCCTTTTGCAATGAAAGCTAACATACCATTCGCTTTCTTTACTGCCTGCTGCACCTGCATGCCTACCTTCAATGACTGGTGTACCATGACACCCAGGTCTCGCTGTATCTCCCCCTTTCCCAATCGGCCACCATTTAGATAATATTCTACTGAGTGCTGTATTTACAGAAACGCCCATGTACAAATACCTGTCCTAAAGGCATGGGTGTAGACTACGTTTGAGAGAGAGACACATTCAGTCAATGGCAGCCACGTGCAACAAAAATGTTCCCACCCCTCTGCTAAATATTTCTGCTGAGAGCAATGGTGAGAATCAGGGCGAGCCTGTATTGTTCTTCGAGAATTTGCCTCTTTCTTATTATGTAGATACACGGGAGACTGTTACCAGAGCTTATAGCAGGACAATAGGATATTTTGTGAATAAATTTCATAAGGGCAGCCTTTCATGCTTCCATGAGATTTTTCTGTGCGACAATGGTCTTCCCAGGCAATGCCACTGGCAACGGATGAGTCAGAGAGTGAAAGCAGATACAGTTCGGGAAATCATACACACACTCTTGCGTGGGAGTGAACGTGTCGGGGTAATGAGGCTTACACGATGAGATTGGTGACATAAAATAATATTTCATAGAAGAATGGCGTGGAAATCTATCTGCAAGATGAAGAAAACATTATGGTGGTTTGGTTTAGTTTAGTTTAGTTTATCATGTGTATTGAAATACAGTGAAAAGGTTTTCTGCAAAAGGGCCTGTCCCACATTCCCGAGTTATTCACGAAGTCTCCTGAGTTATTCACGAATTCTCCCGAGTTTTCAAACTCGCAGAATGTTTGTAACGTGTCTGTAGGAGGCCATTGGAGTTTGTGTATATATATCGTAGCGGCTCGTTATGCCAGCTGTAGGTATTCAGGGCATCAGGTAAGTCGGGGCGATTTTTCCAGCCCGATGAAAAACGTCCACGAGTAAAAAAAATAGCCCCGAGTACCTACGGCTGGCATAACGAGCCGCTACGATACATCCACGAACTCCTACGGCCTCGTTACGAACATTCTGCGAGTTTGAAAACTCGGGAGAATTTGCGAATTACTCGGGAAAGTAGGACAGGCCCTCAACCAGTCAGAGGAAGGACAATACATGATTACAATCGAGCCGTCCACTGTGTGTAGATACATGATAAAGGGAATAACATGAATAACCTTTAGTGCAAGATAAAGTCCAGTAAAGTCCAGTTAAAGATAGTCCGAGGGTCACCAATGAGGTAGATAGTAGTTCAGCACTGCTCCCTGGTTGTGGTGGGATGGTTCAGTTGCCTGATAACAGCTGGGAAGAAACTGTCCCTGAATCTGGAGGTGTGTGTTTTCACACTTCTGTACCTCTGGGCTGATGAGAGAGGGGTGAAGAGGGAGTGGCCGGGGTAATGACAAGATCAGTTGTTTTTAAGTTTAGTGAAGATAAGTTCTGGCCAAGGCAACACCGTGGAACCCCAGAACATCACCTATCCATGTTCTCCAGGGATGCTGCCTGATCCACATCTGCAGTTCCTTATTTCAGCATTCTACCTTCAATTATTGTTGCTTTTTATCAGGGGAACAATCAGCATGGGTTTTGTTTTGGTTGACTTTAATTTCAAGATATATGTACAGATTTGAACAAACTATTCTCTCGGGACATTGCCCTCTGTAACTTCTTCCCAAAGCTGGCAAAAGGAAGTGTGTAGGAAGGAACTGCAGATGCGTTATGAAAATGTTATCTTTGTGTGTTTTGTTGTCAAGTTCCCCCAAGCTAACAATGACTATTCTACATCTTCCTTGAAACATCGTCCCCTTTGATGTCTCATTTTCACACCTTCGCCTTCCATATCTCTGTGTCTCCCTTTCCCCTGACTCTCAGTTGGAAGAAGGGTCTCGACCCGAAATATCACCTATTCCTTCCATCCAGAGATGCTGCCTGACCCGCTGAGTTACTCCAGCATTTTGAATCCATAATAAGACGTGTGATTCTGCTCAGAGGAAATTGTATCAACATGGCCCTGTCCCACTGTACGTGTTCATTCAAGAGCTCTCCCGAGTTTAAAAAAAAATCTAACTCGTGGAAGCACGTAGCGGGTACGTCGGAGCTCGGGGACGTCTCTTAGCGGCTCGTAACGTTAACGGTAGGTACTCGGGGAACGCGGTAAGCTCGGGAAGACTCGTGAAGATTTTTCAACGCGTTGAAAAATGTCCACGAGAGCCCCGAGTACCGACGAGCGGCCATTACCGTAAATCTCTGAGTTCGAATCAGGGCAAACTCGGGAGAACTCTTGAATTAAGTGGGACAGGGCTTTTAGCAGAGTGCATGGTGAGTGAGCGGAACTGGGTGCCTGGTCTTCAAAGCCAAAACGTTAGCAGCTCTGGTGAAACGAGACACAAAGGTACATTTGTAAACACTTCAGGAATGTTCCTCGAATCATTGAAATCCTACACAGCGTGATGAATAGCTCCATGAAATCCTGCCTTCTTCTGAGAAACACTCAGCAGCTTTAAGAAAACAAATGCTTGTTTGTATTAAAGCCGCATTGGAATCCAGGTATTGACCCACAACCCCGCTCATTTTCCACTGCAAGTCGTAGTTCGTGAGGCATTAGCCAACTTATTCCTTTGCTCCACAGATGCTGCCTCACCCGCTGAGTTTCTCCAGCTTTTTTGTCTACAGTCAACTTTCACCTATCACTTCTGCTGACCAGTGGTTTGCTTTGCAAATATCCACAAGATCAGAATCATTGATATTTATAGTCCATCTTTAAATATCTGTTCAATTAAATGCCTTTAAACACCATTTCAGAGTGGTGTTAGGACTCAGTTAAATTGCTGTGTCTGGAATCTCATAAAACCCAGCTTGGGAAACAGCAAAAGGACATTAGTGACATTTTAGGACATTTTTTATCCCAATGCCGCAACTTGATGGACTTGATCATTGTTTTTAGTTTAGTTTAGTTTAGTTTAGAAATAGGCTCTTCAACCAATACAATCCGTGCCGACCAGCAATCCCATACACTAGTTCTATTCTACACACCAGAGACAATTTAAAGCAGCAAATGAACCTACTGTACACCCCTGCATGTCTTTTGAATGTGGGAGGAAACTAGAGCACCTGGAGAAAACCCACGAGGTCACAGGGAGAACGTGCAAGCTCCATACAGACTACACCCCTGGTCAGGATCGAACCTGGGTCTCTGGCGCTGTAAGGCAGCAACTCTACCACTGCACCGCCGTGTCGCCTGTTAGCTGTAAGGATTTTAGTTCAAATATTAGTCCGTCTGAAGAAGGGTCTCGACCCGAAGCGTCACCCATTCTTTCTCTCCAGAGATGCTGCCTCTCCCGCTGAGTTACTCCAGCATTTTGTGTCTTTCTCCGGTTTAAACCAGCATCTGCAGTTCCTTCCTACAAATTGAATTCATATGTTTAAAGTCAGTTTGCATGTCCATTTTGTTATCATTTCAAGACTGTTCTTGTCCCATCTGATGGCGCACCTATATGACATCCTGTCATAACTGAGCGTGTGTGCCTGAGTCACTAATGTTCTCAGCGCCTCCTGGATTACATCCACTGCCTCGGGAGCAAGAAAAGGGCAAGGTTCTTCCATGCACTAAGTAGTAACGACAGTAAGATTTGGGATGGTCAGCAACTTTCCCGCTGACATCACTATTTTGTTTTGCATGCGAAAAAACAATCATTTAGCTGATGGCAAAATGACAAGGTTGGACATACTGAAGATATTACCTCTTTCGGAGAAGGTTCAGAACAAGATTATGTCGCCCATCATTATAAGAGAGTTTTCCGTGAATGAAACGGGCAACTCACGAGAAACTGTTACTCAAGGAGAGACCTCTACATAGAAGTTTCCACCTCAAGGAATGGTTGAGGCGATGAGTAGCGATGGATATAAGGGGAGGCTGGATGAGGAAGCTGGGTGTCGGGGTTATGGGGGAAAGGAAGGCAGGAGAATGGGGTTAGGAGGGAGAGATAGATCAGCCATGATTGAATGGTGGAGTAGACTTGATGGACGGAATGGCCTAATTCAGCTCCTATCGTTTATGAACATATGAACATGAACTATAGATAGACACAAATGCTGGAGAAACTCAGCAGATGAGGCAGCATCTATGGAGCGAAGGAAATAGGCAATGTCTCGGACCGAAACCCTTCTCCTCGAAGAAATGCAGATACTGGTTTATACCAAAGAGAGGCATAAAGTGCTGGAGTAACTCAGCGGGTTAGGAAGCATCTCTGGAGAAAAAGGATGGGTGACGTTTCGGGTCGGGACCCTTCGTCAGCAGTCTGAAATGAAACGTCGCTCCTCCTTTTTCTCCAGAGATGCTGCCTGACCCACTGTGTCTCGGCCCGAAACGTCACCAATCCTTTATCTGCAGGGATGCCACCTGAGTCGCTGAGTTTCACCAGCACTTTTAGCATCTAGACTTACATTTAATCTAATTATTCGGTGTTTTACATAGAAAATAGGTGCAGGAGTAGGCCATTCGGCCCTTCGAGCCTGCACCGCCATTCAATATGATCATGGCTGATCATCCAACTCAGTATCCCGTACCTGCCTTCTCTCCATACCCTCTGATCCCCTTAGCCACAAGGGCCACATCTAACTCCCTCTTAAATATAGCCAATGAACTGGCCTCAACTACCCTCTGTGGCAGAGGGTTCCAGAGATTCACCTGTGTGAAAAATGTTCTTCTCATCTCGGTTTTAAAGGATTTCCCCCTTATCCTTAAACTGTGATCCCTTCTCCTGGACTTCCCCAACATCGGGAACAATCTTATTGAATGGCGGTGCAGGCTCGAAGGGCCGAATGGCCTACTCCTGCACTTATTTTCTATGTTTCTATGAGAACAGAAATTTCACACCAACATACAAACCAAGTGCAAGGTTTGGGGCATTTGACCCGTCAAGCCACTTCTAGATCTAGAAATAAGGAACTGCAGATGCTGGTTTACACAAAATTTCAGGAGGGCATGAACAGGTGACCTTTCGGATCGGGACCCTAAGATGGCATCCAAAAAAAAACTGACAAGGTGGCCACCTGAAATAAACGCAGCAAATGGTCAGACAAGAGCTGAGGAGATAGAAGCAGCGTTAACTCAGTATCCAACTCAGTATCCTGTACCTGCCTTCTCTCCATACCCCCTGATCTCTTTAGCCACAATGGCCACATCTAACTCCCTCTTAAATATAGCCAATGAACTGGCCTCAACTACATCCTGTGGCAGAGAATTCCACAGATTCACCACTCTCTGTGTGAAAAAAAAAATTCTCATCTCAGTCCTAAAAGACTTTGCCCTTATCCTTAAACTGTGACCCCTTGTTCTGGACTTCCCCAACATCGGGAACATCGGTGTTTTGGGGAGTAGGGACGGGACTTGGGGATTTCCCACCTTGAGCATTCAGGGAAGAATAACAAAGACATTGGGCAAGTTTCCGATAACAGCGTTGCCCATGTTCCCTTTAAGCTGTGGCGCTCTCCATTATCAAGTGACAATGAAAGTCTTGTCTGTAGAAGGTGTGGAGGAAGTGAAATGAAGATATAATTTCCTCATACAATCGGTGCACCCTTTTTTTTTATGAACCATCTAACAGAAGGTATTCACTAAGATTTAATCACGCTCAGAAATAAATTCCTTGGGCAGCAACAATATGCTGGCCAAATCTGCTTGCAGCTCACAAATAACAATGAAATGGAGCTTAGCTAGCTCAGTACATTGACCTGGATTTTGTTACATTGGCCATTGATCAGATTTGCCCTTATTAACATTTTATATCATTTGAAATAGCAATTATTTATGTGTGATAGAGTGAGGCCAACGGGACTTAAAATAGTTCAGCAGGGGAACAGGCCCTTCGGCCCTCAATGTTCGTGCTGAATACAATGTTGCATTAAACTAATCTCCTCTGCCTATATGTGTTGCATATCTCTCCAATCTCTGCATATCCAAGTGCCTATTTATAGCCTCTTAAATGCCACTGTCATATCTGCCTCCACCACCTCCCCTGGCAGCATGTAAAAAAATCTTGCCCCACACATCTTTAAATATTGACCCTCTCAACTTAAAGCTTTGCCCTCTAGTCTTTGACATTTCCACCATGGGAATAAGGTTATGTGTCTACCCGATCTCTGTCTCTCATCATTTCATATCCTTCTCTCAAGGTTTAGTTTAGTTTAGTTTAGAGATACAGCATGGAAACAGGCCCTTCGGCCCATCGGGTCTGCGCCGACCAGCGTTCCCCGCACGTTAACACTACCCTACACACACTAGGGACAATGTTTACATTTACCAATCAACCTGCAAACCTGTACGCCTTTGGAGTGTGGGAGGAAACCGAAGATCTCGGAGAAAACCCCACGCAGGTAACGGGGAGAACGTACAAACTCCGTACAGACAGCGCCCGTAGTCGGGATCGAACCCGGGTCTCTGGCGCTGCATTCGCTGTAAGGCAGCAACTCTACCGCTGCGCCACCGTGACTGCCCTCGGCGTCCGATGCTCCAGAGAAAACAATCCAAGTTTGTATAATCCCTCCAATTCGGGCAGCATTCTAGTAAACCTTCTCCGCACCCCCTCTCCAAAGCCTCGTCACCGTTCCTGCGAAGGGGCCACTAGAACTGCACAAAACACTCCATATTCGACCCAATCAATGTCCAATAAGAGCTATCAACTTGCACCCCAAGATCTCTCTGTACAATTACTTTTCCTTAACCAATTCTCTTTTAATCGTGTAACACAGACAGGAGGATGGCGGAAAGAAATAGATGAAAGTTGAATAGATGAACGGTAAAGGAAGATTAATTAAGAGACCGAAAGGTGCCAATAATTAATGACACTGGGATGAGTTACCGCACAAGTAATGGTGAACAAAAAATAGAAATGATGGAAGAACTCAGCCAGTCAAGCAGCATCTGTGGAAGAAACAAAAAACATTTTGAGTTAGTGCTCTCTCCTCACAACCTGCGATATTTATGTTTCAGTAACTTAAGTTTTCTTTTATAAATCCATTCAAGGGATGTAGACTCTGCAGGCTGTGCCAGCATTTAATTGCATGTGCCTTGGTTTTGTTTCAGATTTCCAGCATCGGCAGATTTTCTTTTGATTTACATTCTTGATTTACAAGGGCGGCACGGTGGCGCAGCGGTAGAGTTGCTGCCTTACTGTGCTTGCAGCGCCGGAGACCCGGGTTCGAACCTGCCAAATGGGGCTGGCTGTCTGTACGGAGTTTGTACGTTCCCCACCGTGACCTGCGTGGGCTTTCACCGAGATCTTCGGTTTCCTCCCACACTCCAAAGACGTACAGGTTTGCAGGTTAATTGGGTTGGTATAAGTGTAAATTGTCCTTAGTGTGTTGTAGGATAGTGTTAATGTGCGGGGATCGCTGGTTGCCATGGACATGCTGGGCCGAAGGGCAACATGTTCCGCGCTGTATTCCTAAACTAACATTAATTCCCTGCGGCACATTTCCTATCTGCAACAAGTGTGCCTTTAGTGTAACATTATTCTGTGGGAAAGATTTGCTTCCTAAATGTTGTCATCTCTTTAAGGATTGTTTCATGAGAATGCTGATGTCGCAACAGTCTTTGGTGACGAAAGTTTCCACACAAGTCTGGTTGTGAAGAAAGGAAGCTGGCTGATTCCATGTATGAATAATGTACCTTTGGTGCTAGTTTAAGTTGCGGATCATTTCCAGCTTCTTGGAGAATGAATTGGGGGGACATTATTTACCAGACCAATTCAGCAATCGCACACCGGTCAATGCATTACAATGCTGGGGTGCATAGCAAGAGGGAATTGTTATACAGCTAGTGGTAAGCTCTGTGATGCTGGAAGCAGCTTTAGGATTTGAGATACCTTTATTGTCACATGTGACAAGTCACAGTAGTGAGATGTTTTTTTGCGTACCTAGGCATAGAAAGAGTCAGCACATAGGGGCCAAAGCTGACAGTTACAAATTGGCACAAAATCAGCGGGACAGGCAGCATCTCTGGAGAGAAGCAATGGGTGACGTTTTGAGTCAAGGCCATTCTTCAGGTTAATTTGGGCAACGTCTGAAGAAGGGTCTCGACCTGAAACGTCACCCATTGCTTCTCTCCGAAGATGTTGCCTGTCCCGCTGAGTTACTCCAGCTCTTTGTGTCTATCTTCAGTTTAAAGCAGCATCTGCAGTTCCTTCCTACAAAGTTACAAAGTACTCTTTTTTTGTTCCAATGGTCCCCCCCCCCCCCCCCCCCCCCCTTAGTACCCAATGTCCCCCCCCCCCTTCGGGCTGGGTCCCCTTTAGTTCTCGATGGCGCCCCCACGTCGGGTCGCCCCACTCATTAGTAGTAAGGCTGTAGATTGTAAGGCTGCATCATTCCCTCGCCAGAAACAACAATGTAATTCATTTTCAAATTAGAGTGAGTTCCACTGGCCTCACTGTTATACTGACAGAACTCTCTGGGCCATATAAGAAAGCTGCTCTGTCTATTTCCTCACATATCCCAAAGATGTACTATTAGCAGAATTGGCAAATGTAAATGACTCCTTAGGCAAAATGGCCAAAAGAAAGAGGATTTAATGGGAGGTACACAAAAAAGCTGGAGAAACTCAGCGGGTGCAGCAGTATCTATGGAGCGAAGGAAATAGGCAACGTTTCGGGCCGATACCCTTCTTCAGATTTAATGGGCATGTGCGAAGGGAAATTAATGGTGGGGGCCCAGGGAAATGAGCAGGCGAAGGGAGCTGATGGCATTGATCTCCTGGGAGCTGGCACTGATGAATGGCCTGCTTAACAGCGCAACTCCAATGCAGTGAGAAATCACCGAGGTCTTCTCATGAATGTCTCCTGACGAAGACCCAGACTGCCAGAAACTGAGGTAGGGAGGAAAGATTAGCAGTGTGGTCCGAGAGAAAGTTAGTGTCCTTAAAGATGGGAGAGATGTGGAAAAGTGGAAGGTGTTCTGGAGTTTAGTATCATCGAAGCTGAGCATGGGTTTAGGATGTGCAGTCCCAGTGCTGTGTGGGAGGAGAATGCTGAAAGTTGAAACGTACCGAATAGTGAAGGGCTTGGATAGAGTGGACGTGGAGAGGATGTTTCCACTAGTGGGAGAGTCTAGGACCCGAGGCCATAGCCTCAGAATAAAAGGAGATGAGGAGGAATTTCATTATTCAGATGGTGGCGAATCTGTGGAATTCATTGCCGCAGAGGCCAAGACATGGGATATTTTTAAGGCAGAGATTGACAGATTCTTGATTAGTACGCGTGTCGGGGGGTTTATGGGGAGAAGGCAGGAGAATGGGGCTGAGAGGGAGAGATAGATCAACCATGATTGAACGGCGGTGTAGACGTGATGGGCCGAATGGTCTCATTCCGCTCCTAGAATTTATGAACACCAAGCTAGTCAGAATCAAACAGCAAGTGGTCAGAAAGACAGATAGTTGAACATTTCCAAGAACACATGAAGCTTCAGAAGAAAAGGTTTTGGCCCGAAACGTTGCCTATTTCCTTCGTTCCATCGATGCTGCTGCACCCGCTGAGTTTCTCCAGCACTTTTGTCTAGAAACAGTTATTGAAAATTAGGGCAAAAAATCAACAGGCACAAATTAAACAGTGAACAAACATGATGTGAACCTATATTTTAATGCAGCAGGAGGAGTATACTCTAAGGCTGAGCAGTAATATGTTCTCAATTGACCACATATAACTGGAAGGAAGTGTAATCTAAAATAATGAAGCTACAGTACTGTAAAATGGTTACAACCAGTTCTGGAAACGATAAACCAATCCTGTCAATAATTTTGGCGGGATTTAGAGGTGGGGCTTCTTGTTCTGGCAAATCTGAAAGATGACTTGCTGAAAAATCTTTAAACCCATGAAGAGGTTTAATAGAGTGGATGAAGTGAGGTATTTGTCTTCTGTAGTAGCGATCAAAAGTAGAACATAAATGGAAGGAGAGTCACAGATAAATTCAGTGCAGAATTCAATGGATATTTCTGGAGGCTCCCGACCCAAAACCAGGCCTATCCATGTCCTCTAGAGATCCTGCCTGACCCGTTAAGTTACTCCAGCACTTGTGTCTTTTTTTTTTTGTAAACCAACATCTGCAGTTCCCTACGTGAAAACTATCCTCAGCAAGCAGTGAGGATGTGAAGACCATGCCACAAGAAGGGTAATCTTTAATATAAGTGTACAAAGATGAGGGGAATAGATAGATTGAGGTGAAATGGGCAGAAGGAGGCTCGGACAAAATTGATTGGATCAAGGCATATAATGATAGGATCAAAGGCAGAGGAGGCCATTTGGCCCATTGAGTTAATGCCATCTCTTTATGGAGCAATTCAATCAGTCTTATCCATAACCCCACCAGCTATTTTTCCTCAAGTGCCTTCTATTTATATTTCTCTTTTGAAAATCTTTAAAGACTCCATTTTCACTATCCCTATCTGGAGTGGCTTCAAGATCAGAGCCGTTCAGCGTGAATTATTTTTGGCTCACATGCTTGTTGTGTCTTTTGCCCCAAACATTAAATCATCTCACCTCAGTCAGTGTACTATTCATGAACGGAAATAGCTTCTCCCTTTTACCTCGTCGCGATCTTGCACGTCATCACATTTCCTCTCAACCTTCTTTACTCCAAGAGGAATAATCCTACCAACCCCAGTGCAGGCGGAATTCCCTCATTCCAGAGTTATTCAGCATGGAAACAATCCCTTTGACCTAACTCATCCATGCTCATCAAGCCTACTTCCTTTTGCTCACTTTTGGCCCATATCCACCTAAACTTCTCCTATGTAATGTTAAAATTTTATTTTAAATGTTGTTATTCCACCCATCTCTTCCATGGCAGCTCGTTCCATAAACCCATCAGCCTCCGTGCAAAAAAGTCACCCCACAGCTTGTACTAAATCTTTCACCACCCGCCTTAAACCCATGCCCTCTAGTTCTGGATTCCCCTGCTCTGGGTAAAAGTCTCTGCATTCACCCTAACAATCCCCCTCATCATTTCATACACCTCTATCAGATCACCCCTGTGCTCCATGGAATAAAGTCCTAACCTGCCCAACCTCTCCCTTTAGTTCAGGCCCTCAGGTCCTGGCAACATCCTTATAAATCTTCTCTGCACTCCTTCCAGTTTAATAGCATATTTCCTATGGCTGGGTGACAAAAAATGAACACAATACTCCAAGTGCAGCGGAAAAGACTGCAAAATATTGTGAACACTGCCCAGTCCGTCACCGGCTCTGACCTCCCCACCATCGAAGGGATTTATCACAGTCGCTGCCTCAGCTATGATCATATTGAATGGCAGTACAGGCTCGAAGGGCCGAATGGCCTGCTCCTGCCCCTATTTTCTATGTAAAAGGCAGCCAGCATCATCAGAAACCCACACCATCCTGGCCACACACTCATTTCACCCCTGCCATCAGGAATCAGGAAGAAAGTACAGCTTCTTCCCTACAGCCATCGGGCTATTAAACACTAACCTCAAATAATCTCTGAACTACAATATTATTATTATTATTATTATTATTATTATTATTATTATTATTGTTGCACTATTATACTATTGTTTTTTGAGGATGTGTATGTGTGTATATATATATATTTTTTTAATGTATGTGTGTACTTGTGAGTATGTGTATACTGTAAATACACACTACTTTTCTTTCTCTCTCTATCATATTGTTTACAGTGTACGATGTTTACATATTCCGTTGTGCTGCAGCAAGTAAGAATTTCATTCTTCTATCTGCGACATATGACAATAAAACGCTCTTGACTCTTGACCTGACATCTTGTATAACTGCAATGTCACGTCCCAACGTCTGTACTCAATACCCTGACTGATGAAGGGACCCATCCTATCTACCTGTGATGCCACTTTCAGAGAACGATGTACTTGTACTCCCAGGTAGACAAAAATGCTGGAGAAAAACTCAGTGGGTGAGGCAGCATCGATGGAGCGAAGGAATAGGTGACGTTTTGGGTCGAGACCCTTCTTCAGACTGAAGAAGGGTCTCGACCCGAAAACATCACCTGTTCCTTCGCTCTATAGATGCTGCTTCACCAGCTGAGTTTCTCCAGCATTTTTGTCTACCTTCAATTTCTCCAGCATCTGCGGTTCTTTCTGAAACATACTTGTTGTGCTCCACAACACTCCCCAGGGCCCTGCTGTGCAGATCCTGCCCTGTTTGACTTCCAGCTTCCAGTAAATCAAATGGCCTATTTCTGTGCTGTAACCAATATGCAATTCTATTATGCAAGACTCATTCATTCTCCAGAAAGAAGTGTTACAGGAACCCTCATTATTATTTCAGTAGGTATCCTTAGCTCCTTCGCTGCGATTACGTGACAAGCATTGAAATGTAAAGTACTGCTCTCATATGTCAGCCTTTCAAATTGTATGATTGATCTTATATGAAAGTGCAATGCCCCACGAATGGCACCATGCTATCTTTGTCTGACGTATATGCATGAGATAAGAATGGGTCCTGCATGCCAGCACCACCGATGGAGATACTGCAAGAGGGTTGGGCAACTGTCGGCATGGATGTCAGGCTGAAGTGCCTCTTTGTGCGCTGTATAATTTTATCAGAGCACAATTTCAGTAAGTATTGTTTGGCTAGAAAGCCATCGAAGAACTAGAGCTCAGGCAACAGTTGGACTACAGAAAACAACCTTTAGCCATAACGTGCAGGAAGGAACTGCAGATGCTGGTTTAAACCGAAGATAGACGCAAAATGCTGGAGTAACTCAGCGGGTCAGGCAGCATCTCTGGAGAAAAGGAATGGGTGATATTTCGGGTCTTGACATTTTTTTGTCTATCAACCTTTAGACATTACTTCAAGAATTATTCAGATCATAAGACCATAAAAAGTAGGAGCAGATGTAGGCCATTCAGCCCATCGACATGGGCTCCATTTATTTGGATGATGGTTGATCCAATATTGCTCTTTTCTCCCCATTCCACATACCGCTCCATTCCCTTAAGCGATTGGTGAGGATTTTGTTCTAATTTTATCGCCTTTAAGTTTCAGTTTCAGTCTAGTTTATTGTCACGTACACCGTGGTACAGTGACAAGCTTTTGTTTCGTGCCAACCAGTCAGCGGAAAGACAATACATGATTACAAATCGAGCCATTTACAGTGTACAGATACATGAGAGGGGAATAACGTCTAGCGCAAGGTAAAGCCAACAAGGATAGTCAGAGGGTCACCAATGAGCTAGATAGTAGTTCAGGATTGTTCCCTTGTTATGGTTTCCCCCCTCTCATCTTAAAGCTAAACACTCTATGATATATCCACCTGGAAAAATTCTGACTGTCTACCCTATCTACATCTCCCCTCAGCCTCCAGAGTAAACAATCCAATTTGTTCAATCTCTCCGTACAGCTAATATTCTCGAATCCAGGCAGCTGGATTTCTGGTAAACCCCTCCAGGTAAACCTCACCTGCCCATTTTGGCAGCATCCCTGCACCCATTACTGAAGGCAGACTGTAACATATAAGACTGCGACATTGTTGAGCTGCGGCTACAGAGCGTCCAGCCGCGGGCGGGCGGCACTGGATTTACAACACCGCGGAGCCTGGGATCCGAGATCGCCAGAGTCGGAGGTTCGGCCGGCGCGGCCTGTGAACTTTGGTCATTGCAGTCTTCGGGGAGGAAGCGGCCGCTTCAGTCCAAGCCGCTGAAGGATGTTCACCAGACGCCGATGATCCAGCTTCGCGGCAGAGGGCCTGAAAACACCGGGTTGGCTGAAGAGGCCAGATATAGGCCCCGACCTCGGGTGGACTATGAGGGGGAGAACTGGATATTTTTAGTGCCTTCCCTCACAGTGAATTCTGCTGTGGGGGGACGTTTCATGTTGATTTCTATAGTGTACTGTTCTGTGTCTTTTTTTCTTTTTCTCTTTTTTGTTTTGTATGGATTTATTGACATTTGATCTGTTCAATTAATTTAATCAATCTCTGTAAAGCACTTTGGTTCAAATACTGGTTTTGTTGAAAAGTGCTATATAAATAAACATTATTATATTATTATTATTATTATTATTGGTTTTGTCTGCTGCAGAGGAAAGGCCATTTGGCCCACATGTCCATGCCAGTCAAAAATGGATCTACATATGCCCCTGCTGCACGTAGGTGATTTTTTAGGCGACTGCCGGAGACTAGGCTGTCGCCATATGGTCACCGGGGTGTCGCCTGTACGGTCGTGAGTCGTCTCCTCAGTCGCCGAAGGAATCGTAGCGTTTTTCTGGACGCCGCTGGATTTTGAAATGTTCAAAACGTTTCAGCGACAGTCGGTGACAGTCGGCTTGTCTTAAGTTGTCACCAGGATGACGTAGGTTGTGGCCGGTGCTGACTGGTGAATTCCATTGGCAACTACCTGGGTCAACGTACATCAACCGGCGACAGGGACCGGCGACTGAATTGCCTTCAGTTGTCACCAACAGGGTTGTAGCTTGTCGTAGTGTGTCGTGGGTGGATGTAGGTTGTCGTAGGTGTGTTTGTAGGTGGACGTCCTAATGGGTCGCCGGTTGTCGGTAGCTTGCCGTAGCTAACGTCCACTGGGTGGTAGGTTGTTGTAGACATTGTCGTGGGGGGGGGGGGGGGGGGGGGGGGGGGGGGGGGGGGGGGGGGTCAAGTCGCCAGTTTTTTCGGCCACTTGCTACGACTGTGACAGGTGCTGGCAGTCGCCGAAATAAGCGCCTAAGTGGGACAGGGCCATTTAGTTACTCAGCCAATGGTCCTGTCACTGACCAATGCAGAAACATCAACAGCCAGACAATGAAAGGTACATAAAATTGCTGGAGAAACTCAGCGGGTGCAGCAGCATCTATGGAGCGAAACCCTTCAGGTAGGAAATAGGCAAAGTTTCGGGCCGAAACCCTTCAGGAAGGAAATAGGTAACGTTTCGGGCCGAAACCCTTCAAAGTTTCGGGCTGAAACCCTTCAGGAAGGAAATAGGTAACGTTTCGGGCCGAAACCCTTCAGGTAGGAAATAGGTAACGTTTCGGGCCGAAACCCAAGGGGTTTCGTCCCGAAACGTTGCCTATTTCCTTCGCTCCATAGATGCTGCTGCTGCACCTGCTGAGTTTCTCCAGCAATTTTGTGTACCTTCGATCTTCCAGCATCTGCAGTTCCTTCTTGAACAACAGCCAGACAATGATTGTTCTTCAAAAGTTGTGTCCCACATATGAAGACTTTGAAAACACACAAGAGCTAGTCTAACTGAAGATTAAAACAACTTGCTTGGCATTTACCTTGGTTGCTACGTGGGCATCTCTCTCTCTCTCTCTCCCTCTTTTGATATTTATTTATTTTATATTTTCTCTTTCTCTCCCTCCCTCTCCCTCTCTCTCTCCCTCTCTCTCTCTCTCTCCCCTCCCTCTCCCTCCTCTCTCCCTCCCTCTCCCTCTCTCTCTCTCTCTCTCTCTCTCTCTCTCTCTCTCTCTCTCTCTCTCCCTCTCTCTCTCTCTCTCTCTCTCTCTCTCTCCTCTCTCTCTCTCTCTCCCTCTCTCCCTCCTCCTCTCTCTCCCTCCCTCCTCTCTCTCCCTCCCTCCCTCTCTCTCTCTGTCTATCCCTCTCTCCCTCTCCCTCCCTCTCTCCCTCTCTACATAGAAACATAGAAACATAGAAATTAGGTGCCCTCCATTCTCCCTCCCTGCACCTCCATTCTATGATCATCCCTGATCATCCAACTCCCTTCTCCCTCCCTCCCCCTGATCCCCCTAGCCACAAGGGCCACCTCCTCTTCCTCCATCCCTCCCTCCCCCTCCCTCCCTCCCTCCCTCCCTCTCACTATCCCCTCCCTCCCTCTCTCCCCTCTCCCCTCTCCCCTCTCTCTCCTCCTCCCTCCCTCCCTCCCTCCCTCCCTCCCTCCCTCCCTCTCC
The DNA here is from genome assembly GCF_028641065.1 of Leucoraja erinaceus. Lineage (NCBI taxonomy): Eukaryota > Metazoa > Chordata > Chondrichthyes > Rajiformes > Rajidae > Leucoraja > Leucoraja erinaceus. The sequence goes on along the minus strand of NC_073402.1, from coordinate 28,555,739 downwards.
CTCCCTCCCTCCCTCTCCCTCCCCCTCCCTCCCTCTCTCCCTCCTCCCTCACTCCCTCCCTCCCTCCCTCTATCTCCCCTCTCTCCCTCTCCCTCCTTCTTCCCCCCTCTCTTCCTCTTTCTATTGCTCCCTCTCTCTATATCTCCCTTGCTCTCTCTTTCTATCACTCTCGATCCAATCTTGCTCTCTTGTCCCATTGTTCCCTCTTTCTCGTTATTTTCTCTCTCTCTCTCCTCTCTCCCCCCCCCCTGCCCCCTCCCCCCGCCCCCCCCCCCCCCCCCCCCCCCCACACCCTCCTCCTCCCCTCTAACTGTCTCAATCAGTTTTATTTTTGAAACAGCTAATCTCTTGACTCGCACATGATCGTCACAGATAAGTAGCTAATTTATATTTATAAATAGTACAGCTTTGGCCAGAGTGAATGTGAATGGGTGATAATATGACGTGAGAAAGGAAAATGATCTTGGCAGCTCGCCAGGTCAGGTTGGCCTCACTACTGCACTGAGGGGCCAACAGCGAGTTGTGATTTTTACACAGAGAGTGGTGAATCTGTGCAATTCTCTGCCACAGAAGGTAGTTGAGGCCAGTTCATTGGTTATATTTAAGGGAGTTAGATGTGGCCCTTGTGGATAAAGGGATCAGTGGGTATGGAGAGAAGGCAGGTACAGGATACTGAGTTGGATGATCAGCAATGATCATACTGAACATAGAAACATAGAAATATATAAATTAGGTGCAGGAGTAGGCCATTCGGCCCTTCGAGCCTGCACAGCCATTCAATATGATCATGGCAGATCATCCAACTCAGTATCCCGTACCTGCCTTCTCTCCATACCCCCTGATCCCCTTAGCCACAAGGGCCACATCTAACTCCCTCTTAAATATAGCCAATGAACTGGCCTCAACTACCCTCTGTGGCAGAGGGTTCCAGAGATTCACCACTCTCTGTGTGAAAAAAGTTCTTCTCATCTCGGTTTTACAGGATTTCCCCCTTATCCTTAAGCTGTGACCCCTTGTCCTGGACTTCCCCAACATCGGGAACAATCTTATTGAATGGCGGTGCAGGCTCGAAGGGCCGAATGGCCTACTCCTGCACCTATTTTCTATGTTTCTATGAGAACCGAAATTTCACACCAACATACAAACCAAGTGCAAGGTTTGGGGCATTTGACCCGTCAAGCCACTTCTAGATCTAGAAATAAAGAACTGCAGATGCTGGTTTACACAAAATTTCAGGAGGGCATGGACAGGTGACATTCCGGATCGGGACCCTAAGATGGCATCCAAAAAAAAACTGACAAGGTGGCCACCTGAAATAAACGCAGCAAATGGTCAGACAAGAGCTGAGGAGATAGAAGCAGCGTTAACATTTCTTTTGTCCGAGCTGGCAAAAGTAAAAAATGAAGCAGAATTTATGTTGCAGGGAAAATGGGGGAAGGGGGTAGACTAGGGAGAACAGAAGAAGGGCCCTGACTGGAAACGTTACCTGTCCATGTCTTCCAGAGATGCTGCCTGACCCACTGGGTTTAGTTTAGTTTAGAGACACAGGCCCACTAAATCCACACCGACCAGCGATCCCCGCATGTTAACACTCCCCCCGCACACACTGGGGACTAGTGTTACATATACACCAAGCCAATTAACCTACAAACATGTACATCTTTGGAGTGTGGGAGGAAACCGAAGACCTTGGTGAAAACCCACGCAGGTCACGGGGAGAATGTACAAAGTCCACCCAGACATGCACCTGTAGTCAGGATCGAACCTGGGTCTCTGGCGCTGTGAGGCAGCAGCTCTACCACTGGTTACGCTGGCACTCTGTGTTCTATCTGGTTTGGATGTTGCCTGGTGGATAAAAGCCAATATTCCTCCATTTACTCCATAAAATCATAATGTTTGGAATAATATATAAATCTATTTTTCACTATGTCAGATGATATGACACTTTTTGCCCCTGATACGATAGAAATCACCCTCAATGTCCTTTCCTTGCCCGGCCTTTCTGATTTATGAAATATTGCTTCACAAAAGATTTTCCTGGAACTCTTTGGTAAATGGAGAAGCAATGATACAGCCCAGAATACCTGGAGAGCACCCAGCTATTTCAACAGTCCGTCTGACTCAGCAGTTCCAATGGAGTTACACTTATTGTGCATTGTGCAGGTGGGCTGAGTAATGGTGAATAGAGTTTAAGAGCTTAAAATCATACGTGATAGGAGCACAATTAGGCTATTCGGCCCATCAAGTCTACTCCGCCATTCAATCATGGCTGATCTACCTCTCCCTCCTAACCCCATTCTCCTGCCTTCTCCCCATAACCTCTGACACTCGCATTAAACAAGAATCTATCTATCTCTGCCTTAAATATATCCACCGACTTGGCCTCCACATCCGTTTGTGGCAAAGAATTCCACAGATTCACCACCCTCTGACTAAAGAAATTCCTCCTCATTTCCTTCCTAAAAGAACATCCTTTAATTTTGAGGATGAGACCTCCAGTCCCGGACTCTCCCACTAGTGGAAACATCCTCTCCCACTCTATCCAAGTCTTTCACTATTCTGTGCATTCTTCACAAATCCCAGCGAGTACAGGCCCAGTGCCGACAAACGCTCAGCATAGGTTAACCCACTCATTCCTGGGATCATTCTTGTAAACCTCCTCTGGACCCCCTCCAGAGCCAGCACATCCTTCCTCAGATATGGGGCCCAAAACTGAACACAATATTCCAAATGCAGCCTCACCAAATTACATTTGGTAAATGTAAAAAATTGTCCCTAGTGGGTGTAGGATGGTGTTAATGTGTGGCGATCCCTGGTCGGCGCGGACCCGGTGGGCCGAAGGGCCTGTTTCCGTGCTGTATCTCTAAACTAAACTAAAAGGGTCTCGACGCAAAACGTCACCCGTTCCTTCTCTCCAGAGATGCTGCCTGCCCCGCTGAGTTACTCCAGCATTTTGTGTCTATCTTCGATTTAAACCAACATCTGCAGATCTATCCTCCACATCTGGATGTGAACATTATTTGGTCCGGTTTTCTCTCCTATATCCAGAAGCGCTATGATCTATTTTGGATCTTTGGGTGAAATGGAAGGGTTGGGCGAATGCCTGATTTATAACTGTATGCCGTGAATAATTCTGTTGAAATAGCCCGCAGCTCTTCATGGATGCCCAATCTGAATCAATTCCCTCAAGCATATTGGTCATGCCACCCAATACAGTGGAGAGCACTTCAGTGCAAGGTTCCACCCTGTGCTCCCACAGTCCTGGCAAGGAGCTTTGTGCCATGCCCTCAACTCGATGGTGCATCTGGTTAACACTGCATAATTATCTTCACGTGACCTGCTTCCCAGCCTGCTTGAAAAATTGAAAGCACATTTTATCTATGTTTTATCCACTGGAAATCTTATCTGTATGTAATTTTAACATCATTTCACAGTAGCTGAATGAATCAGAAAGAGTTGCAGCTGCTGGAAAACAAAATATAATGGAGTGTTGAATGGGCCGGGTCTGAGTCAACGTTACAGATCCTATTTGACCAGATCTCACCATAGATTATCACCATGAAATGTTAGCGCAGTTTGTCTCTCCACAAAGACTTGCTGGCCATAGTTTCTTTCCACCGTTTCCTATTTTACTTACGTAAATGCATCATTCATTGACCGACACATTTCACTCCACGGGGCAGAATTCCTCTAACACATGTTGTCCGTGTAAACCTGTTTACTTTTACGCCGTTGACATATCCTTGGGAAAATGTGCAGGTTGCAATTTGCTAACGTTCGAAGTGTTAAGCGATTTGCTTTTCTGGTTTTAATCGGATAAGGCTTTTCATCTTTTGTGTTGGACATAAAGCCATTTGTGACAAATATTTTCCCGGTAGCCCTTCTATCAGTCTTGGCCCTCGTACTCGAATCTGCTCCCCTGCCACTACCAACCCCCCCTCCCATCTCTACCCCTGCCATTCGGACGCACCCTCATTGTCCCCCTCCCCCCCCCCCCCCCCTCTCCCCAATCTCCCCTCCTCCCCACAAGTAATGCGGCACGGTGGCGCAGCGGTAGAGTTGCTGCCTTACAGAGCTTGCAGGGCCGGAGATCCGGGTTCGATCCCGACTACGGGCGCTGTCTGTGCGGAGTTTGTAACATTCTCCCCGTGACCTGCGTGGGGTTTTCTCCGAGATCTTCGGTTTCCTCCCACACCCCAAAGACGTACAGATATGTAGGTAAATTGACTTGGTGTAATTGTGAAAATTGTCCCTGGTGTGTGTATGAGAGTGTTAATACGCGGGGATCGCTGGTCGGCGCGGACCCAGTGGGCCGAAGGGCTGGTTTACGGGACGTATCACGAAACTAAAACTAAAAGTAACAGTCGTAGAGAGCTGGAAGGAACATGAACTCTCTGCCCACCATGCCCACACTGATCACTCAGTCCACTTTTTTACACTAATCTAATTTTTTTTTTAATTACCCCCAGATTCTATCACACCTCTACACAACCTGGAGGCAATTTACAGCGACTATTTATGGTGTCATTGAGTCATACAGCGTGGAAACAGGCCCTTCAGCCCAACTTGCTCATGCTAACCAACATGCCCCATCTACACTAGTCCCACCTGCCCGTGCTTGGCCCATATCCCACTAAACCTCTCCAATCCAAGTACCTGTTCAATAGATAATAGACAATAGGTGCAGGAGTAGGCCAATCGGCCCTTTGAGCCAGCACTGCCATTCAATGTGATCATGGCTGATCATCCCCAATCAGTACCCCGCTCCTGCCTTCACCCCATATCCCCTGACTCCGCTATTTTTAAGAGCCCTATCTAGCTCTCTCTTGAAAGCATCCAGAGAACCGGCCTCCTCAGGCAGAGAATTCCACAGAATTCCACAGACGGACAGTTCAATTGGCTCTTAAAAGTTACTGGACCAAGTGGCCTGAAACGTCACCCATTCCTTCTCTCCAGAGATGCTGCTTGTCCCGCTCAGTTACCCCAGCATTTTCTGTCTATCTGAGGTTATGCTGCTTCCTACAGCACTGCCCATGGCCACTCATTCAGCTGCAGTTTCCATCATCCAGCATAAAGCATATGTAGTACTGTGACCCTGTTCATCTCTAATTCACTTATGCATTGTTCGCAATTGATTAGCTATCTGGTGGAGTAATTTATTTGACACAGCAGTACTTATCTTGAAACTAGAAGAACATTTTGTCTTTTGTTTGAATTGTGATGTCAATGAAATTTCAGAATGGGATAGAATTTTCCCCATAAACATCTATGGCCAATTATCATTTGTATAAAACTATTTCTTTGTATCAGTGAAGTAAAAGTGAAGTAAAACAGTTTTTTTCCACGAGCAGTAACTCTACTCAATAACCAAAAGTCTGTAGCCTCCTTTAGCTCTGGTATTTTATTTCATTCACATGTTTAAACTATAATGTTAACAAATCCCTCCAACTGAGTAAAATATCATTCATTCATTCATTCATTCAAATCCCTCCAACTGAGTAAAATATCATTCATTCATGCATTAATTCATCCATTCATTAATTCAATCATTCATTCATTCATTCATTCACATTCAATCATTCAATCATCATCATTCATTCATCCATTCATTCATTCATTCATTCAAATCCCTCCAACTGAGTAAAATATCATTCATTCATCATTCATCCATTCATTCATTCATTCAATCATCCATTCATTCATTCAATCATACATTCATGCATGCATTCATTTATTCAAATCCCTCCAAGTCAAGCTGTCTGCATGGTCCTTCAGTTCCCTGCCTCTCCTCCATCTCCCAGTCCTCACCATGGACCCCCCAATATACTTGTGTGCTGTCTGTATGGAGCTTGTACGTCTCCCTGTGACCACATGGGTTTTCTCCGGGTGCTCCTGTTTCCTCTCACACTCCAAAAAAAAGTACAGGTTTGTAAGTTAATTGGCTTTGGTAAAGATTGTAAATTGTCCCTTGTGTGTAGGATAGCACTAGTCAGCGTGTTGCTGGTTGGCACGGACTCGGTGGCAGAAGGGCCTGTTTCCGCCCTGTGTCTCTAAATTAAACCAAACTAAAGATAAGGGGAAAAGAGCTGGATTCAGACCTTAATATCCTGGCCATGACTGTGTGTTATTTGTTTATTTATACTTCACATATCTGTCATTGCTGTTACAACAGATTATTGTTCCTGTTTGAATTTAAATCTATTTTTTAAGCTAAATATTTTTTGATTAAACTGGAAGCTCTTGTGACTTAAGTGTAGAGGGTCACAACGTACGTCAGAAGAAAGCACAATAATATCTGTGGCAGCACCGAGCAGAAATAAAAGAGAAATATGGTTTCATAAGGTAAAACTTCCTTGTAATATAATTGTTAGGAAATAACTTATTGGACGAACAGCAACTCGTATTTTGCTTGAGCAGCTTACACCCCAGCGATATGAATATTGACTTCTCTAACTTCAAGTAACCCTTGCTTTCCCTCTCTCTCCATCCCTTCCCCCTTTGTATTGTATTCAAATTTATTGTCATTTTTTCAATTTGAGACAACGAAATGAATTTCCCTTACAGGCAGTATCATTAAAAAAAATCACCAAAAAATAAATAAATAATAAATAAATAATAAAACATATTAAAAATAAAATTGAAATTGAATTAAAAAAATGAAATAAAAAATAATAAAAAAAAAAAAAAGCACAAACACAGAAAGTCCACGACACAACATAACATAAATGGCACCAAGGTGAGGATGGCACCATAGTCCAGCCAGCCTCCCCTCCATGTTCATCCGTGGTCGGGGCCTTCCGAGCACCCGCAGTCCCGATGTTCAGGCCCTCACGCCGGGCTGGTGGAACGCCGACGCCGAACCCCGACGGTGAGCATCCTCCTCCTCAGCGGCCCGGACCTCCTGATCAGCCGCCTCCCGCTGCCGGAGTCTGCAGTTCCTGAGTCCTTCCCAGTTCTCCCACCAGTCTGACTGCCCCCGATTACATTTTATCTCTGTTTGCTTTGCTGTCACCTTCCCCAAGCTAACAGTGATCTATTCTACATTTACCTTCTTCTTTCGTGTGGCGTGCACAGCCTAAAGTTGTAGGACAACTTGTTCTATTTGATCCTCCGTTTGTGCACGTCGAGTTGATTGCATTAGTCCAAACAGGGCGGGCCACGTGAAGGTTGCAATCTTCCACCCCACATTTACCTCGATCGCCATCTCTTTTGATGTCTCAGTTTTCACACCTTATCTCTTTGTCTCTCTCTACCCTGGCTCTCAGTCTGAAGAAGGGTCTCGATCCGAAATGTCACCCATTCCTTCTATCCAGAGATGCTGCCTGTCCCACTGAGTAACTTTATCTTCTGAATCGCTTATATGAAATTGGTAAAGGGGAAATATTTGGACTTTAGAGTTAAGGTTTTGAACTTGTCTTGGTTATTAATTTATTGATTTTTTTCTTTATTACATATTATCTCTGATTTATTGTGTTCACCGGCCTTGTATGCTCCTGCATGTAGTAAAGTCATTGTTCCATTGTTGGTACATATGACAATGAAGCACTCTTGACTCTTGTTCTGTGCACCTGTGCAGAAAAGCCTAAAGTCCTTCGTGCCACCAAAGACAGTCCTTAGAAGTTCATTGTTGAGGTTACTGTTGTGTAGTGTTCAAGTACCTGTTGGTTGTGTGTGGAAGAACCAACTATTGAACCTGGTGGTCATGGTTTTCAGACTCCTGATGGTTAAACCCCTGCCCCACTGTACCAGTTCATTCCAAGAGTTCTCCGGAGTTTGCCCCGATTCGAACTCGGAGATTTACGGTAACGGCCGCTCGTCGGTACTCGGGGCTCTCGTGGACATTTTTCAACATGTTGAAAAATCTTCACGCGTCTTCCCGTGCTTACCTGCCGTTAGCGAGTCTTCCAGAGTACCTGCCGTTAGCGTTACGAGCCGCTAAGAGACGTCCCCGAGCTCCGACGTACCCGCTACGTTCATTCTCCGTGCTTACCATGAGTTCGATTTTTTTTTAAACACGGGAGAGCTCTTGGAATGAACTTGTACCGTGGGACAGGGCCATTAGAGTGAAATCAGATGATGGCCAGGGTGGTGTGGGTCTCTGACCATATTGGCCGCCTTTAGTTTAGTTTAATTTAGAGATACAACGTGGAAACAGGCCCTACGCCCCACCGAGTCCACACCGACCTCAATTACACATACGCTCGTTCTATCCTACACACGAGGGATAATTTACTGAGGCCAATTAACCTACTAACCTGCACGTCTTTGGGTTATGTGTGGAAACCCGTTCCTTGTACGGTTTAATTCAATCAGACAGGTTACCGAGAATGATCTGAGCGCAATTTACTGTAACTAAAGTCGAGTAAATTAACGGCAGGAAGTGTGCGCATTGCTCCTTTAACTTGCATCTATGTAGGGAAGTGAGATATAACGCACAGCCAGGGGGCTGTGAACGCAGCTTCGGTAATCCCCGACCAGTCCACGTCAATCCCCTGATATGATTGAAGCCATCTCACTCCCCCCCACATCTCCGCCTGACCGGTTGGCTGATAATTCATCAGCTCTGACTCTAATCCAGCAGCAGACTGTCCTTCACAAAGCAGGCTGCTACCCTGCGGATCATCCGGTTAGAACAGATTGCTCTGCACACAGGCCTGACGTATAGGGTTCAGGAGCAAAGGAGGAGGATGGGGGGGGGGGGGGGGGGGGGGGGGGACTTATGATGGATTTACCCATTCATAAAATGATTTACCCATTTGTTTTTTCCAAAAATACACTTTATTCGGAATTAAAAATATATATAAAACGGAATACCATGCAAAAACCCTTCAGACATTTTAAAATCAAATCCAACCCCAGCCCAACCCAAGGACTAACAGTTAATGTTGATACCGACCTGATGCGTCTAATCTGGGAGTTTTCCCAATATTCTCTGACCTCTCCTCCCTGCCTGTGCACAGGGCATCTAGGGGACATGGGGAGAAGGCAGGAACGGGGTACTGATTGGGGATGATCACATTGAATGGCGGTGCTGGCTCGAAGGGCAGAATGGCCTACTCCTGCACCTATTGTCTATTGCCTATTGGCACATGCCCCTCCACCCCACACTGCCATGCATGGTTGACATCACCTTACTTCACCAAAGGCCACCGGCACGTCGGCACGGCGGTAGAGTTGCTGCCTCACAGCGCCGGAGACCCAAGTTCGATCCTGACTACGGCAAACCCGACACAGAGAGCACCCGAGGTCAGGATTGAACCCGGGTCCCTGGAGTTGCGAGGCAGCAGCTCTAACCGCTTGCTCCACCATTCCATTGTCAAGGGAACACTCACTGCCAGCCGAGTGATCGGTCTTATGCAATCATCGCCTGTTGACATGACTCAGCTTGTCCCACTCCGCAGATGTCTAATCAGCCGCTTTCTCCCACATTAGATCTCAGGACAATTCCTATTCTCTGCATCACACAATCCTACTTGTTTTTTTCCCCTGTCTGACTGGCCTCGTTCAACTCCTCTGTACAACTCCCTCAGGCCCATCAACTGCGGCCGACACGCATTCACCCACAGTTCTGTGAAGCATTTTGATTTCCAACCCATTCTCTTTGATCTCCCCACCCCTTCCCTTCTCTGCAGCAGCTTCCCATACTTGCTTCCTCACTTCTCCAGCCCTGGCAAAAGATATTCAAACAGAAATATTAGGTGGAGACACAAGAAACTGTAGATGCAGAATCTTGCATAGGACACAAAGTGATGGGAGTGACTCAGTGAGTCAAGCAGCATCTCTGGAGCATATATGGATAGACATCGTATTGGGCTGGGACTCTACCTCTCTCTCCACATATGCTGTCCGACCTGCTGAGGTTCACCACCATTTTCAGTTTTTATTTCAGATTTCCAGCATCTGCGCTTTTTTGTCTTTTGAGCGATTGGCCTCAAAGTGATGTTTCTGTGTGTTTGGAATATTCGCAGTAACGTATGAATGAGGTCCGGCCCGAAACGTCGCCTATTTCCTTCGCTCCATAGATGCTGCTGCACCCGCTGAGTTTCTCCAGCATTTTTGTGTACCTTCGATCTTCCAGCATCTGCAGTTCCTTCTTGAACACGTATGAATGAGGTTATTTGGTTACACAAACCTTGCGATACTTTTGCCTGCAGCGAATGTGTTTGCAACATGTAAGTAGTTTTGCCTTGTTTAATGGATTGCAGAAAAGGAAGGATATCACCTGATGATTGTGGATGGAAGGTTGCAAACGTGTGTTGCCGGAAGAGATGACCGGTGTGCTCCTGGAATTTAGAAGGTTAACGGATCATTTGTTGGACGTCCTTAAGACATTTAGGAGAGTTGGGAGAGTCAATAGAAAGAAACGTTCCCTGTTTGGGGAATCTAGGACCAAGAGTCAAGGTGTAACATCTTGGAGCCACGTCTGCAGGAACTAAATACAAAGTGCTGGAGTCCCATAGAACGTCGAATAGTACAACACAGTAACAGGCCCTTCGGCCCATAATGTCCATGCCGAACATGATGCCAACACCAATTCTTATCTACCTCGTTGGGGATACTTGGACTAACATAGAAACATAGAAAATAACTGCAGGAGTAGGCCATTCGGCCCTTCGAGCCTGCACCGCCATTCTATATGATCATGGCTGATCATCCAAATCAATATCGCGTACCTGCCTTCTCTCCACACCCCCTGATCCCTTTAGCCACAAGGGCCACATCTAACTCCCTCTTAAATATAGCCAATGAATTGGCCTCAACTACCTTCCGTGGCAGAGAATTCCAGAGATTCACCACTCTCTGTGTAAAAAAATAATTTTCTCATCTCGGTCCTAAAAGATTTCCCTCTTATCCTTAAACTGTGACCCTATCCTTGATCAGACTTTACTGGACTTCACCTTGCATGGAACGTTATCCACATTATTCCCTTTGCATGTATCTGTACACTGCGAATGGCTCGATTATGTATTGTCTTTCCGCTGACTGGTTAACAACAAAACCTTTTCACAGATACACCTGACAATAAACTAAACTGAACTGAACTTCGCTCCATAGATGCTGCTGCACCCGCTGAGTTTCTCCAGCAATTTTGTGAACTGAAAGGAAGTCTGATTTCAGATAGTTCGAAGTCTCCAACGAGGTAGATGGGAGGTCAGGAACGCTCTCTAGTTGGCGAGAGCTGAGATCGTTATATTTTTGATCAGTAAACTTATTGAAGGACTTGGTAAATGCCTGGTCACTGCTCAACCGTAACCTCACAGCTGGAGAGGATGTATGATATGAGCTGTAATAACAAAAAGCAGATCTGTGAGAGGGGACAAACACCAAAGTTATGTCCATTCAATCCGATCATTAAATCCGAAATATATTTCCAAGCCTGTATTCTTTTACTTGTGTTCAAATATTGTCGTTGCCTCACTTTGAGAAATGAGCAGATCTGTGAGAAAGGGGACAAACACCAAAGTTATTCAAATCCATTCAATCCGACCATCGTTAAATACACTGGGAAAATTCAGTATTTCCAAGCCTGTGGTTCATGTTGAGACCATTGCACCCTCGAAACCTGTCTACGGAGAGTTAGCAGGTTGAGGACTCGATGGACCGGGGGCCTGTTTTTGATCTTGAAGCCGCGATGATTCAAAGTCCAATGTTCAAACGTTAGCAAGTCTTGATCTGTTCCATCCACAGAGAAAAACAGATGAGATCACAGATTATAAAACAGATGTCAAATTCTGAGATCACTCATGAAGTAAAAATTGAATTAGGTTGATTCAGTTATGGCGGACATTGTCGTAGTTTCTTCAGCAAAAATAGCAAATTAATTTTTCCGTCTGAATCTAACTACTCGGACCTAATTCAACATTGCCTACCAATCCTCACAATGTATATCCTCTTGAGAAAGTAGCATAAGCCTCCTACGTTTATGTGTGAACATTAGAAACATAGAAACATAGACAATAGGTGCAGGAGTAGGCCATTCGGCCCTTCGAGCCTGCACCGCCATTCAATATGATCAAGGCTGATCATCCAACTCAGTATCCCGTACCTGCCTTCTCTCCATACCCCCTGATCCCCTTAGCCACAAGGGCCACATCTAACTCCCTCTTAAATATAGCTAATGAACTGGCCTCAACTATCTTCTGTGGCAGAGAATTCCACAGATTCACCACTCTCTGTGAAAAAAATGATTTTCTCATCTCGGTCCTAAAAGATTTCCCCCTTATCCTTAAACTGTGACCCCTAGTTCTGGACTTCGCCAACATCGGGAACAATCTTCCTGCATCTAGCCTGTCCAACCCCTTAAAGATTTTGTAAGTTTCTATAAGATCCCCCCTCAATCTTTTAAATTCTAGCGAGTACAAGCCAAGTCTATCCAGTCTTTCTTCATATGAAAGTCCTGGCATCCCAGGAATCAGTCTGGTGAATCTTCTCTGTACTCCCTCTATGGCAAGAATAGATACTTATATGTACACATTCTGTATTGAATCTGGTTAGTGCTGAGTTCCCTGTTTTCAGTGGAAAGTATCGCTGCTGCTCAACTTCAGCTCACTTTCTGTTGCACAAAACTGCAATCTTGGAGATGCTGGAGAATCTCAACGCGTCAGGCTGCATCTGTGGAAGGGATGGATAGACGATGTTTCGGTTTGTGATGGCGTATCTGTGACATGGTCCATTGAGTGGGGTAGTGGGAAGAGGCAAGACCCACAAGGAAATCCTTTAAAACCGAGATGAGGAGAACTTTTTCCACACAGAGAGTGGTGAAGCTCTGGAACTCTCTGCCACAGAGGGTAGTTGAGGCCAGTTCATTGGCTATATTTAAGAGGGAGTTAGATGTGGCCCTTGTGGCTAAGGGGATCAGAGGGGTATGGAGAGAAGGCAGGTACGGGCAGGTACGGGATACTGAGTTGGATGATCAGCCATGATCATATTGAATGGCAGTGCAGGCTCGAAGGGCCGAATGGCCTACTCCTGCACCTAATTTCTATGTTTCTATGTTTCTATGTTTCCTGCACCGCACTCACAACAAGAATGGCGGCACGGTGGCGCAGCGGGTCGAGTTGCTGCCTTACAGCGCCGGAGACCAGGGTTCGATCCCGACTACGGGTGCTGTCTATGTGGAGTTTGTACGCTCTTCCCGTGACCTGAGTCGGTTTCCTCCCACACTCAAGATGTACAGGTTTTCTAGGTTAATTGGCTTGGAGTAAATGTAAAATTGGCGCTAGTGTGCGCGGGGATCGCTGGTCGGTGCAGACTCTGTGTTTCCGCGCTCTATCTCTCAACTAAACTAAACTAAAAAAAAAACATATTATAAATGTTGCCAAGGCTGGTGCATGAATCAGCAGATTCTTTTGGCTCATTAAGGCTGCACTCTCAGCTCTGAGTCAGAAGCTTGTGGGTTTTAACTTCACGACTTGAGTGCTGTTGTCTCAGATGCCGTCTCTTGAATGAGACACTAAACTTAATTCCGATGAAGAATCTGCAACCTGAACTGTTAACTCTGTGCTTCCCGTTGAACACAGTATCCACCATTTCATGTTAAAACTCAGGCCCTCTCTAACCCCAAGTAGATATGAAGGATGCCTAAAGTACTAGTCTGACAAGGAGGGGGTGACTACTTCCTGGTCCCGTGTCCGATAGTTATTACTCAGCAAACTCATCAGAACGCACTACATCAGATTGTCTGTTTAAGAAGGAACTGCAGATGCTGGAAATCGAAGGTAGACAGAAATGCTGGAGAAACTCAGCGGATGCAGCAGCATCTATGGAGTGAAGGAAATAGGCAACATTTCGGGTCGAAACCCGGAAGGGTTTCGGCCCGAAATGTTACCTATTTCCTTCCTGAAGGGTTTCGACCTGAAACGTTGCCTATTTCCTTCCTGAAGGGTTTCGACCTGAAACGTTGCCTATTTCCTTCCTGAAGGGTTTCGACCTGAAACGTTACCTATTTCCTTCCTGAAGGGTTTCGGCCCGAAACGTTGCCTATTTCCTTCCTGAAGGGTTTCGACCTGAAACGTTGCCTATTTCCTTCCTGAAGGGTTTCGACCCGAAACGTTGCCTATTTCCTTCCTGAAGGGTTTCGGCCCGAAACGTTACCTATTTCCTTCCTGAAGGGTCCTTAAGGGTTTCGACCTGAAACGTTGCCTATTTCCTTCCTGAAGGGTTTCGACCTGAAACGTTGCCTATTTCCTTCCTGAAGGGTTTCGACCTGAAACGTTGCCTATTTCCTTCCTGAAGGGTTTCGACCCGAAACGTTGCCTATTTCCTTCCTGAAGGGTTTCGACCTGAAACGTTACCTATTTCCTTCCTGAAGGGTTTCGACCTGAAACGTTGCCTATTTCCTTCCTGAACCTGGTTGTTTCCGACCCGAAACATTGCCTATTTCCTATTTCCTTCCTGAAGGGTTTCGGCCCGAAACGTTGCCTATTTCCTTCCTGAAGGGTTTCGACCCGAAACGTTGCCTATTTCCTTCCTGAAGGGTTTCGGCCCGAAACGTTACCTATTTCCTTCCTATTTCCTTCCTGAAGGGTTTCGACCTGAAACGTTGCCTATTTCCTTCCTGAAGGGTTTCGGCCCGAAACGTTACCTATTTCCTTCCTGAAGGGTTTCGGCCCGAAACGTTACCTATTTCCTTCCTGAAACGTTACCTATTTCCTTCCTGAAGGGTTTCGGCCCGAAACGTTACCTATTTCCTTCCTGAAGGGTTTCGGCCCGAAACGTTACCTATTTCCTTCCTCGACCTGAAAGGGTTTCGGCCCGAAACGTTACCTATTTCCTTCCTGAAGGGTTTCGACCCAAAACATTGCCTATTTTCTTCCTGAAGGGTTTCGGCCCGAAACGTTGCCTATTTCCTTCCTGAAGGGTTTCGGCCCGAAACGTTGCCTATTTCCTTCCGGAAGGGTTTCAGCCCGAAACGTTACCTATTTCCTTCCTGAAGGGTTTCGGCCCGAAACGTTGCCTATTTCCTTCCTGAAGGGTTTCGGCCCGAAACGTTACCTATTTCCTTCCTGAAGGGTTTCGGCCCGAAACGTTGCCTATTTCCTTCCTGAAGGGTTTCGGCCCGAAACGCCTATTTCCTTCCTGCCCGAAACGTTGCCTATTTCCTTCCTGAAGGGTTTCGGCCCGAAACGTTACCTATTTCCTTCCTGAAGGGTTTCGACCTGAAACGTTACCTATTTCCTTTCTGAAGGGTTTTGGCCCGAAACGTTGCCTATTTCCTAACTGAAGGGTTTCGACCTGAAACGTTGCCTATTTCCTTCCTGAAGGGTTTCGACCTGAAACGTTACCTATTTCCTTCCTGAAGGGTTTCGGCCCGAAACGTTACCTATTTCCTTCCTGAAGGGTTTCGGCCTGAAACGTTGCCTATTTCCTTCCTGAAGGGTTTCGGCCCGAAACGTTACCTATTTCCTTCCTGAAGTGTTTCGGCCCGAAACGTTGCCTATTTCCTAACTGAAGGGTTTCGACCTGAAACATTGCCTATTTCCTTCCTGAAGTGTTTCGGCCCGAAACGTTGCCTATTTCCTTCGCTCCATAGATGCTGCTGGACATCAGATTGTCTAGTCCTTTAACAGACCTGACTGTGGGATCTTGTCCTGTGTTGTATAGTGTACAACCGTGCCTGACCATCACAAGTGCTTTCTTCCTGTAAAGCACAATGAATGGACTTGGGGATGTGGAAGGTGCCTCAGAAATGGAAGTGCTTTCATTTTTTGAGGCAGTATGGTTGGTCCTCATTAATGGATTCAGTTTCAGTTTAGTTTATTGTCACGTGTACCGAGGTACAGAGAAAAGCTGTTGTTGCGCGCTAACCAGTCAGCAGAAAGACAATATATGATTACAATCGATCCATTTACAGTGTGCCGATACATGATAGGGGAATAACGTTTTGTGCAAGGTAAAGCCAGCAACGTCCGATCAAAGATAGTCCAACGGTCACCAAAGAAGTAGATTGTGGTATCTCCTATCATTCATTAGACAATCACAGCCTCTCTCCCATTTTCTGCTGCATTCACTGAAACATAGAAACATAGAAACATTGAAAATAGGTGCAGGAGTAGGCCATTCGGCCCTTCGAGCCTGCACCGCCATTCAATATGATCATGGCTGATCATCCAACTCAGTATCCCGTACCTGCCTTCTCTCCGTACCCCCTGATCCCCTTAGCCACAAGGGCCACATCTAACTCCCTCTTAAATATAGCCAATGAGCTGGCCTCAACTACCTTCTGTGGCAGAGAATTCCAGAGATTCACCACTCTCTGTGTGAAAAATGTTTGTCTCATCTCGGTCCTAAAAGATTTCCCCCTTATCCTTAAACTGTGACCCCTTGTTCTGGACTTCCCCAACATCGGGGACAATCTTCCTGCAACTTCCTGAACTCTTGCAATATAATATAAATGTAACATTATGGCACGGTGGCGCAGCAGTAGAGTTGCTGCCTTTCAGCGCCACAGACGAGGGTTCGATTCCGACCACAGGTGCAGTCTGTGCAGCGTTTTTGTACGTTCTCTCTGTGACCACGTGGGTTTCCTCTGGGTGCCCCAGTTTCCTACAACATTCCACATGCAGGTTTGTAGGTTAAATGGCTTCTGTAAATTGCCCCTAGTGTGTAGGATGGGATAGTATAGAACTAGTGGACAACGGATGGTCGCTGGTGGACATGGGCAGTGTTGAAGTTCCTGCTTCCATGCTGTATCTCTAAATTCTAAACTCTATACCTTCAGCTTTTCCATTTCATTGAATCGTAGAACACTAGAGCTCAGAAACGGGCCCTTCGGCCCACCACATCCATGCTGACCATTTAACCCATCTACATTCATCCATATATTACTAAGCCTTGACGAAATGTCTCTTAAATGATCAATAATTGTATTTGATTTCACCACCTTCTCTGGCAGTGAGTTCCAGACATCAACCAATCTCTGTGAAAAAAAAACATCTTTCTCCTCAGAACCCCCTCGAAACATCTTCCTCTCACCTTAAACCCTTGAGTTTTTTGCACCACTGCCACAGGAGCAAGATGATACATCTGTCACGATTCTCCTCCGCCTCCTTTGTTCCGGGAAAAGCAAGCACTCTCTCCAGCGTAACCACATCCTTCCCACAGGTGGCACCGTAGAGCAGCGGGTAGAGTTGCTGCCTCACAGCGCCAGAGACCCGGGTTCGATCCTGGCCTCAGGTGCTGTCTGTGTGCAGTTTGCACGTTTTTCTCCCCGTGACCGCGTGGGTTTTCCTCCGGGTGTTCCAGTTTCCTCCCACATCCCACAGGCGTGCGGGTTCATTGGCCCTCTGTATAATGCCCATCGCCTGTGGGGAGTGGATGCAGGTGAGATAACACGACACGGCAATCAGACCTTCACACAGAGCTTCAAGAGCAGTCCAACCGATGGTTTGTAAAACTGCAATGTAGCATCCCAACTTTTATGTGTAGGAAGGAACTGCAGATGCTGGTTTACACTGAAGATAGACACAAAATGCTGGAGTGACTCAGCGTGTTATGCAGTTTTTTTTGTTTTTTTTTCTTTTTCTTTTTTTATTTTGTATGAATTTGTGACATTGAACCTATTCAATTAATTTGATCAATCTCTGTAAAGCACTTTGGTTCAAAGTGATTTTGTTTAAAAGTGCTATACAAATAAATATTATTATTATTATTATTATTATTCTCTGGAGAAAATGAGTAGGTGGTGTTTCAGGTTGTGATGCTTCTTCAGACATGTCTGTATTCTGAAGAAACATCTCGACCCAAAACGTGACATACTCCTGTTCCCCAAAGATGTTGCTTGTCCCGCTGAGTTACTCCAGTATTTAACATCAATCTTCATACCAAATGTTATGTTCTACGCTTCATCTTATGAAGGCCTCCTTCACCAATCTGTCTGTGGCAACTTCCAGGGAACTATGAACTTGAAGCCAAGGCCCATCTGGTTATCAACATTCTTCAGCACCTTTCCACTTATTGTGTATGTTCTACCCCTACCTGACTTGCCAAAGTGCACCATCTCGCATCTGTCCTGATTGAATTCCCATCTGCAAGCACTCTGCCTAACTTTCCATTTGATCTTGAGACTTAGGGAACTGCAGATGCTTGTTTACGGGAGAAAAAAACCCCACAAAGTGCTGGAGTATGTTGCAGAGTCTTTGGAATATGGGAGGAAACTGGAGCACCAGGAGAAAACCCACCCAGGTCACGGGGAGAAATGTGCAAACTCCCCACACAGACAGCACCCGTAGTTAGGATCGAACCCAGATCTTTGTAAGGCAGCAACTCTACCGCTGCGCCACCGTGCCGTTCTTTTTACTGCTTCAGCCTGAAGACAACAGTTGATATAAATGCTTAATAAGCGCTGGCTAAAGGATTTATGCCTTATTTCATATCCATTCATACTGTAGACCCTTAATCCCCCTGGCAGTCTTAAGCTCTAATACTAAATCTCTTCTCCAGACATTCCAGCTCTTATTCTAAGCACTAACATGCATCCTTAAGCACCAGGAAATAATAGATCACCTTTTGATTCTCAGCTCCGAACTATGCTATTGTTTCTTCTCCACAGTAACTTGGAAAATTTAATTTGAACACACTTTGGATTTAAAAGCAAAACACAAAATGCTGAGGTAACTCAGCGGGCCAGGCAACGTCCGTAGAGGAAACGGATAGGCGATGATTCGGGTCAGGATCCTTCGTTGGACTCAAGAAGGGTCCCATGTGAAGATGAGTCCCATCTTCACCACGGATCCATTTCCTCTGTGGATGCTACCTGAATCACTGAGTTACTCCAGCACTTTGTGCTTTGCTCAATTGATTCCAGCATCTGCAATCTGCAGTGGGATTAGGAGGGAGAGATAGATCAGCCATGATCAAATGGCGGAGTAGACTCGATGGGCCGAATGACCTAATTCTGCTCCTATCTCTTATGATCGTATGATCTTTTCTGCCTTTGGATTTAGAAGAATGGATTATGTACACAGTTGCCATGGTCAGAGGAAGCAGAGTATTCAGCCATTATCAATGTTGAAATCAGTCTTTCCCCTAATGGCATCCTGTTCTGTAAACATTATATAGTTCATTACACAACAGGGGAAATGGAAATGTAGGAAAATAGAAACATAGAAACTAGGTGCAGGAGTAGAGGCCATTCGGCCCTTCGAGCCTGCACCGCCATTCAATATGATCATGGCTTATCATCCAACTCAGTATCCCATACCTGCCTTCTCTCCATACCCCCTGATCCCTTTAGCCACAAGGGCCACATCTAAACCCCTCTTAAATATAGCCAATGAACTGTGGCCTCAACTACATTCTGTGGCAGAGAATTCCAGAGAAGTTCCAGAGAAGTCAAACATTTTTATGGTATTTAACGGAACTATTGGAACAGATAGAGAGAAACTAGAAGGTTCACAAAAATGCTGGAGAAACTCAGCGGGTGCAGCAGCATCTATGGAGCGAAGGAAATTGGTAACGTTTCGGGCCGAAACCCTTCAGGGAGGAAACAGGTAAGGAAATAGAAGTAAATAACGTTTCGGGCCGAAACCCTTCAGGGTTTCGGCCTGAAACTTTGCCTATTTCCTTCGTTCCATAGATGCTGCTGCACCCGCTGAGTTTCTCCAGCATTTTTGTCTACCTTCGATTTTCCAGCATCTGCAGTTCCTTCTTAAACACAGAGAGAAACTACTTCTGTTAATTGAGCAGGTCGAGGAACAAGGGTAACAGTCTTAATTTTCCAATGAGACCCTTTAAGGAATGGTTTCATGTACTTAAGTGTCAATAATTTGGAAATCATCTGTTCAGAACAGGTTTAGACAAGTCAATGGACGAAAACGCTGAAACGATGTTGAAACAAAGGACCTGTTTCTGTGCTGCACTGTTCTATGTCTCCATATAATTTACATTAGATGAGGTCACCCCATGAAAAAACCCTTATCTCCTCCTGTCGTCCAACAAGATACAGTTATTCCTAAAATGACTTGGATTAAATGGTGTCTGCAGCTGTCAGATCGATCAATTTTTTTGGACCAGGCAGGCAAGCAAAGATCTTACTCTTTAGTCCTCAAAGTGGATTTCTTCAGCTCACTTCTCGTCGGATACTAGCCAGTAAATACGGCTCTGGTCACATAGAAACATAGAAACATAGAAATTAGGTGCAGGAGTAGGCCATTCGGCCCTTCGAGCCTGCACCGCCATTCAATATGATCATGGCTGATCATCCAATTCAGTATCCCGTACCTGCCTTCTCTCCATACCCTCTGATCCCCTTGGCCACAAGGGCCACATCTAACTCCCTCTTAAATATAGCCAATGAACTGGCCTCAACTACCCTCTGTGGCAGAGAGTTCCAGAGATTCACCACTCTCTGTGTGAAAAAAGTTCTCCCTCATCTCGGTTTTAAAGGATTTCCCCCTAATCCTTAAGCTGTGACCCCCTTGTCCTGGACTTCCCCAACATCGGGAACAATCTTCCTGCATCTAGCCTGTCCAACCCCTTAAGAATTTTGTAAGTTTCTATAAGATCCCCTCTCAATCTCCTAAATTCTAGAGAGTATAAACCAAGTCTATCCAGTCTTTCTTCATAAGACAGACCTGACATCCCAGGAATCAGTCTGGTGAACCTTCTCTGCACTCCCTCTATGGCAATAATGTCCATCATGTATTAGTAGTTTAAATTGCACCCATAATAATAATAATAACAATAGTTTGTTTATTCATTTCCTGCCGTGGTCCATCTCATGATCATCATTCATTCTTTGCCATGAGGGAACTGCTTACAGTTTTTTGCTTAAAATTTTTTTTTTTAATGTGCTTGAAATAAAAGCGTGTTTGTTTCCCAGCACTTGTGTGCAAGGTTTCACTGAGATGGTAACCAGCTTTGGCGGTGGTGCCACCCCGATTAGACAGTCTTCTGACTTTTGGCCACAGTGGTGGAGCTGGTAAAGCTACTGCCTCACAGCACAAGAGACCTGGTGGCACAGTGGTACAGTGGTAATAAAATTAATAATAATAATAAATTGAATTTATATTGCGCTTTTCAAGGACTCAAAGCCGCTTCACAAGGCAAGGCAAACAAAAAACAAAAACAAAATCAAAAACAAAAACAATACAAAACAAAAAACAGAACACAAACAAGAACACAAGAGGCAATAGCAGATGGAGAAGCAGCGAACAAACAGCGCCAGCGTCGTCTCCGTGCAGCGTCATCTCCGTGCAGCGTCCTTTCAGCTAAAACATAACAATAATAAAGATCTTTAACGTAAAAACATCCCCCCACAATGGTTCCCATTATGAGGGAAGGCACAATGTCCAGTCCCCATCCCCAGTTCACCCATAGTCGGGCCCATTGAGGCCTCCACAGTTGCCTCTACGGAGGCCGTTCTAGCTAGATGATGGTGCTTCGGCGTCGGGAGAGTCCTCTCAGCGGCTTGGGACACCTGGAACGACCGCCTCCTTACCGGAGACCGCAGCTTCCGAAGCCAACAAGGCCGCGCCGGTTGGAGCATTTCCACTGGCGATCTCATCGCGAGATCCCAGGCTCCCGGTGTAAAGTTCGGCGCCGCTGCCTGCGGCTGGCCGCTCCACAGTCCCGCAGCTCCGCAATGTTTTTTCTCAGCAGTTCTTTAGTTCACCGGAGCTCCAGCACGGCGACCCGGGCAGGGCATCGCCCGCTCCGCTCCGCGATAGCGCTCCAGCGCTGTGCCGCCGCCGAAGCCGAGGTTCTGGGCGGTCCCCGACAGGAAAACACCGCTCCAGGCCCACTGGTAGGCCGTGAGGACAGATCGACGGTGCAGCCCGGAGAAAAGCCGCCTCTCCGACCAGGTAGAGACCCTAGAAAGATGTTTCCCCCTTCCCCCCACATAAAAAAGTCTAGACCTCCTAAAACCAAAACACTAAAAGTGAAAAAGACAGACAGCTGCTGGCTAGGCAGCCATACACAGGTGGGGGTAGAGCTGCTGCCTTACAACAGTAGAGACCCAGGTTCGATCCCGACTACGGGTGCTGTCTGTACGGAGTTTGCACGCTCTCCCCGTGATCTGCGTGGGTTTGCTCCAAGATCTTCGGTTTCCTCCCACACTCCAAAGACGTACGGGTTTGTAGGTTAATTGGCTTGGTTATCAATGTAAAATTGTCCCTGGTGTGTGTAGGGTTGTGTTAATGTGTGGGGATCACTGGTCGGTGCGGACTCGGTGGGCTCAAGGGCCTGTTTCTACACTGTATCCCTAAACTTACCTAAACTAAACTAAACCTGGGTTCGATCCTGACCTCGGGTGCCGTCTGAATGAATGAATTATACTTTATTATCACATGCGACATGTCACGGTGAGATACTTTGTTTTGCATGCACAAGGTCCACAAAGAGTCATTACATATAAGGCGCCGACAAATGTGTGGAGTTTGCACGTTCTCCCTGTGACCGCGTGGGTTTCCTCCGGGTGCTCCGGTTTCCTCCCACGTCCCAAAGACGTGCGTATTTGTGGGATAACTGGCCTCTGTAAATTGCCACTAGTGTGTTGAAAGTGGATGTGAAATAGAACTAGTGTGGACGGATGATCAATGGTTGGCATGGACTTGGTGGGCCGAAGGGCCTGTGTCCATGCCGTGTGCTTCAATCAATTCAATCAAAAGCCAGCAAAATGGAACTGCAGATGCAGGAACCTCGAGTAAAACACAAAGTGCTGGAGTAACTCAGCCATGCTTTGAGGAGATTTTGGCGTTGGGCATTATGGGCGCCTGGGCAAGGAAAATAGACCTCAAGAAACCAAATCCCACAAGGTATCAGACCTTTTTGGGCCGGAAGATGTCAGGAAACAAGGGGAAAGATGCAGCATGAACAGGGAATAAATTCCTCACTTCATCAACGTCCTCAGAAAGTCTCTCCGCTGTCAAAAGTGTCTCGTCTAAACCAATGGCATTGCCTCTTCCATAACAAGGCCAAGTGGCCAGTTAAAAAAAGATGACCTTGTACAGCCAAGACCATTTCACCAGTCAGCGAGATATTCTCCAGAAATAAATAGTATAATGCTCTTAAAATCAGCTTTTGTTTTTTTTTTTTTGCTGATCTGGTTTGTTAATCAATGAAGTCCTTGAGGATGCAAAGCTGTCCAAATTAATTAACAAAAGTCAGCATGCAGGTCTGGGTATGTTCACCCTGTATTTTTATCTTTAAGCCTTCGTGTGACCTGCGATCAACCTTGTCAGATTATGACTCAAATGCCAAGACTTCATTCTAGTCATCTATGTTCCAGGGAGTTGATTAAAGAAGACTGTAGCTTAGTCTTAATGTGGCCCGCGTCACTTTGCGGCATCTTAGTCCAGCAACCTTTTATGGGTGACATTCTGACCAGTTTTTCAGTGGGAAAATTCTCCATGGAGGTATTCCTAAGATACAGTACTTCTCTGCTTGAGAGGACGTTTATTAACAGAGGCCATGGGGTGGGAGATTGCAACCTTCACGCGGTCCACCCTGTTTCGACGAATGCAATCAACCTGGCGTGCACAAACAGAAGATCAAACAGAAGAAAGTTACGCAAAAAAAATCTGGAGGAACTCAGCGGGTGAGGCAGCATCTATGGAGCGAAGGAAATAGGCAACGTTTCGGGCCGAAAACATTCAGGAAGGAAAGAGGTAACGTTTCGGGCCGAAACCCGGAAGGGTTTCGGCCCGAAACGTTGCCTATTTCCTTTGCTCCATAGATGCTGCCTCACCCGCTGAGTTTCTTCAGCTTTTTTTTGCGTACCTTCGATTTTCCAGCATCTGCAGTTCCTTCTTAAACATGAAACAGAACAAGTTTGTCTTACAACTTTAGGCTGTGCACGCCATACACAAGATGAGGAAGTAGAACACTGATAATAATCTAACACCTATAGGGTAGGATCAAGGAACTGCAGGTTTCCCGGTTTACCAAGGAAAGACACAAAATGCTGGAGCAACTCAGTCAGCGTCCATGGAGAACATTTGATAGGTGTCAACAAAATAGAGAGAATGTCAACAAAATTGAGAGAGTACAGAGGAGATTTACTAGAATGTTGCCTGGGTTTCAGCAACTAAGTTACAGTGAAAGGTTGAACAAGTTAGGGCTTTATTCTTTGGAGCACAGAAGTTTAAGGGGGGACTTGATAAAGGTTTTTAAAATGATTAGAGGGATAGACAGAGTTGACATGGAAAAGCTTTTCCCCACTGAGAGTAGGGAAGATTCAAACAAGGGGACATGACTTGAGAATTAAGGGACTGAAGTTTAGGGGTAACATGAGGGGGAACTTCTTTACTCAGAGAGTGGTGGCTGTGTGGAATGAGCTTCCAGTGAAGGTGGTGGAGGCAGGTTCGTTTTTATCATTTAAAAAAAAATTGGATAGTTATATGGACGGGAAGGGAATGGAAGGTTATGGTCTGAGCGCAGGTATATGGGACTAGGGG
This sequence comes from Leucoraja erinaceus, assembly GCF_028641065.1. Classification (NCBI taxonomy): domain Eukaryota; kingdom Metazoa; phylum Chordata; class Chondrichthyes; order Rajiformes; family Rajidae; genus Leucoraja; species Leucoraja erinaceus. Next base: position 28,531,341 of record NC_073402.1, on the reverse strand, counting down.
AGAATATGTGTTCGGCACGGACTAGAAGGTTCGAGATGGCCTGTTTCTGTGCTGTAATTGTTATTATATGGTTAGATGGTGTCGTTCCTTCTTCAGATTGCAGGGGAACTTCTTCTTCAAAGTCGACCACGAGTAGATTTTGCAGCAGGACAGTCAGAATGTAGAAACAAGAAACTGCAGACGGTGGTTTACCGAGGAAAGACACAAAATGCCGAACTAACTCCGGGTCAGGCAGCATTGTTGGCTGAAGAAGGGTCCAGACCCAAAAAGTCACCTATCCATGTTCTCCAGGAATGCTGTCAGATCAGCTGAGTTACTCCAGCACTTTGTGTCTAAACTAGCAACTGCAGTTAGGTTGGGGTTGGTTTATAATTAGCTGCTTAAACTCTTCACATTCCCCTTGTACCCCCCCCCCCCCCCCCCCCCCCCCCCCCCCCCCCCCTCTCATCCACAGCACCTAATAACAATGGAAGCACAATGAAAGAACAAGTTCCTCTCAAAATGTACCAAGTTCCCACTGAATGTTCCATTCAAAGGTGAAAACATTGAGAGCCAGGAAAGCATGATTATTTCGTTATTGACCTGTTCTTTGGCCAAACTAAACATCCAAAATCCTCTCTTGGGCCCCTCAACGCCACATTGTTGGACAATCAAGCTTCCCCTTCAAATAATATTCAGCATTCAGCAAAGCTGTTGCTGGCTGTGGACTTTGCTTTGTAGCCACGGGGTGTAGGAACCACTGTTGTCAGTTCTCCCCTCATCTTAGCTCTGCAATGGTGGTTCAAAGCACCAGGGTATGAAAGACACTGAGGAGATAGATACCAGAAGGTAAAAATCCCTTGCTATTTATTCATTTGCTGAGAAAAGGGGTAAGCCATTTCTCTTTCCGTTATTATTTACAGAATCAATACTGACTGCGTCATCGGTATTGGAGAGAACTGAGCGGAGAGGTCTATTAGAGGTCTTTTTCCCCCGACACAACTTTGGCATAAAAGTGATTTTTTTTTTCCCCAGTATAGATTTTGGGCGGTACAGTGGTGCAGCAACACGGCTGAAGACATGCGAGTCTGTGGGTTGATTGACCTCTGCAAAATTGTCCCCTGATGCAGGGGGAATGGATGCGAATGTGGAATAACATGAGACTAGTGTAAGTGAGTGATTGATAGTTGGTGTGGACTCAGTGGGTCTGTTTCTGTGCTGTATCAATCAATTCAAACTAATCAAAGCATATGTTCACTGTATGATGTTTGTAGCAAGTGGGATGGGTAGCATTAAACACAGAACATGTCCAGTGTATAATGTTAGTATTACACAGAAACAAGCAGAATCTCATTTCTAGGTATCTTTGTTTACAAGGTTAGATTATAAACATAATTGGATGGCAATTATATAATGAATGGTAATTTCTTAAATTAAACTCAATTTCAAATATTCTACAGAGATGTTCATTAACGCTATAATTGCAATGATTTATGGAGTCACAATAAATGTTCTGGATAGCTTGAATGATAATATGTGACCCAAAGGGACGTGTCTGTTTCAGGTAAGGCATTCTGAATGCGTGCTGATGTGTGAGACATGGACAAGGCACAGCTGTGATGAGAGGCCAAGTCTCTGCTTCACATCGACCCACCTCCACCTCCACCTCAAACACTCCGGGCAAAAGCTGGTGTGAAAACCGTTGCCGATGACAACAACCCAGCCAGGGTCATCAAACTTTATATTGTGAAGTATCATGTAGTCATAGAGAGACATACAGCATGGAAACAGACAGGCCCTTCGGCTCAACGTGCCCACTCCGACCAACGTGCCCCATCTACACTAGTCCCACATTTGGCCCACATCCCTCTCAACCTATCTACTTACTGTACTTATCAAAATGTCGTTTAAACGTCATGATAGTATCTGCTTCGACTACCTCCTCCGGCAGCTTGTTCCATATAACTACCACCTTTAGTAAGATAAAGTTTCCCCTCAGGTACCTATTACATCTTCCCCCACCCCTCCTCACCTTAAAACCTATGTCTAAGAGGGAATTGCAGATGCTGGAGAATCGAAGTTTACACAAAAAAGCTGGAGAAACTCAGCGGGTGCAGCAGCACCTATGGAGCGAAGGAAATAGGCAACGTTTCGGGCCGAAACCCTTCTTCAGACTGATCGGGGGCGGGGGTGGGTGGGGACAAGAAAGGGAAAAGGAGGAGTAGCCCGAAGGCTGGGGGATGGGAGGAGACAGCAGGGGGGCTGAGGAAGGGGAGGAGACAGCAAGGACTAACAAAATTGGGAGAATTGGGAGATAAAACCTATGTCCTCTGGTTCTTGATTCCACTTCTCGGGTGCCTACTTATATCTCTCATAACCTTATACACCTGTAGAAGAACACCCCTCATTCTCCCCATACGAAGGGATATGGGAAGAAGGCAGGCACGGGTTATTGATAAGGGACGATCAGCCATGATCACAATGAATGGCGGTGCTGGCTCGAAGGGCCAAATGGCCTCCTCCTGCACCTATTTTTTATGTTTCTATATTTCTATCCTCCTACTGATAATAGTAGATTAATGATGCTTGAATTTGCCTGGATAAATATCATTCATTCAATTTCTATTCATCACTGAAGTTCACGTCCATTGTAATCACTCAAGCTCCTGAATTGTGCCCTACTAATTTTTTAAAGGTTATTTTAGTGTAGCTGAGTCTAGCTGTGTTTTGTTTGGAGATACTGCATGGAAACAGGCCCTTCGGCCCACCAAGTCCACGCCAACTTTGACACTCTTAAGGGCCTGTCCCACTACACGAGTTTACCCAAGAGTTCTCCCGAGTTTAAAAAAAAAAATCAAACTCCTGGTAAGTAGGTAGAATGTACGTAGAGGGTACATCGGAGCTCGGGACGTCTCTTAGCGGATCGTAACGCCAACGGTAATCGGGAAACGCGGTAAGCTCGTGAAGTTTTTTCAACATGTTGAAAAATATCCACGAGAGCCCCGTGTACCTACAAGCGGCTATTACCGTAATTCTCCGAGTTCGAATCTGAGGAAACTCGGGAGAACTTTTGAATTACCTCGTACAGTGGGACAGGCCCTTAATACTTTGTGTGGTTGTTGCAACGGACACCCCTGCAACGGACTGTTCCAGCTGCTACAGTCAGGCAAACGCCTCCGTTGCCATGCGGTGAGAACAGAGAGGTTGAGAAGGAGTTTCTTCCCAGAGGCCATTCGGACTGTAAATGCCCATCTCACCAGGGACTAACTCTACTGAACGTTTTTCCTTCCATTATTTATTATATAAAGGTATATGTGTGTTATGATTGTGTTTATAGGTTGTTTGTCTTTTTGCACAAAAGTCCGCGAGCATTGCCACTTGCATTCCACTGCACATCTCGTATGTGTATGTGACAAATAGACTTGACTTGACTTGACGTTGGTTGAAGGGATCCAATTTGCGACTCCAGAGGTGGGCACGCATGTCGCAACAGAAGCCATTGGGCGGTGATGTGGGTGTGTAGGGAGGTGTGGCCAATATTAACTCATCTTCCTAAATTCAAGGCCACTTTACTGTCCTTAACTTTTAGACCAGCTGACGCCAACTGCGAAAGTCACCAAACTTGAAACATTCCCTTCCATTGGCTTCATCCCAAATCAAACGTGAAGCTTCCCCAATGCAGTGTGAGTGATCCATGGTGCATTGTTTCTGTTTGTATCTTCACTTACTGCAATTGGAGTTTAGATTGGCCGCTGATGGTCTGTTTAACCTCAGCCACTGATCAGCAAAACACACAGAGCCAGACCTAGACAAACATTCTCCCTCACACTAACCCTCTGTTGCCTGACTGCTACTAAACACAAACTGAGAAAGAGAGAGGTTTTGAAAGTATCTTCATGGTGATAATTGGGACAAATCTCCGCGATTTCAAGTTGAAGAGCGCCATGAAATAAAGCTCTGTCCTGTAAAAATTCTATCCATTGGTTTCAATGGATGGAAAATTGCAACTTGTGAGCTGTAATTTTCCAAGCTGCAGTTCCCGTGAATGTTGAAACCTCTTAGATAATTGATTGATTGAATGAATCGAAAGATTACGAAATTGAAACAGGCCAATTCAGCACAATTTTATAGAAACCAATGATCCCACAACCCGCAAGTCTTTGGGATGTGAGGGGAAAGTAGAGCGCCTGGAGGAGACCCACGAGGTCGCAGGGAGAACGTGCAAACTCCACACCGGCAGCACCCAAGGTCAGAATCGAACTACCCGTGTTATTTCTTCTCTCTATCTTCAATTTGATTGTAGTGAATCACAAAATGTGTAGAACATAGAAGAGACCAAACGCATCGTCCCTCCAGTGTGTCCAATGTGGAGGCTTTGTTCACCCTTTTGGACGACATATTGTGGAGAAGGCAGGAGAATGGGGTTAGGAGGCGACAGATAGCACAATGGGCTAAGATTTCGGCTGGCGGGAAGGTGGCTTGTTCAAATTGTTGGAGTGCATATTATTTTTTGTCCTTGGGCAATACATTTTTTAATTAAAAAAAAAAAAAAATGTCAGGCGGCACTACGCGGGCACATTTCTTCTCCCTGTGTCTCTTCAAGGGAGATTGTAAAAATGCATTTCGTGTGTAGTCTCTAGTACTGTACAATGACATCGTCCCTAAAGTGTGTCAAGGTCAAGGCATTTTCACCCTTTTGGACGACATATTGTGGAGAAGGCAGGAGAATGGGGTTCAGGAGGGAGAGATAGATCAGCCATGATTGAATGGCGGAGTAGACCTGATGGGCCGAGTGGCCTGTTTTTCTGCTCCTGTCACAGGATCTTATGACTGGCAAGACATTGGTATTCACCATTTTGTGGTGCATTGACTGGGCACTGAGCTTGGCATTAATATCAAGGTGGGCCATTGCAAAAATACTTTTAAGAATTGCCCAAAAATAATTCTACATTGGCTTGGTGAGCAATCATGATGGGGTTTTTTTTTAACATCGAATAGTCCAGTAGAGCAATAAAAAAAAAACAAACAGGCCATTCGGCTTATAATGTCGGAGTCAAAACATGATGCCAAGTTAAACAAGCACGCAGTAGAAGGTAGACAAAAGTGCTGGAGAAACTCAGCGGGTGCAGCAGCATATGTGGAGCGAAGGAAATAGGCAACGTTTCGGGCCGAAACCCTTCAGGAAGGAAATAGGTAACGTTTCGGGCCGAAACCCTTCAGGAAGGAAATAGGTAACGTTTCGGGCCGAAACCCTTCAGGAAGGAAATAGGCAACGTTTCGGGCCGAAACCCTTCAGGAAGGAAATAGGTAACGTTTCGGGCCGAAACCCGGAAGGGTTTCGGCCCGAAACGTTGCCTATTTCCTTCGCTCCATAGTTGCTGCTGCACCCGCTGAGTTTCTCCAGCACTTTTGTCTCCCTTCGATTTTCCAGCATCTGCAGTTCCTTCTTAAGCAAGCAGTAGAGATTATTTTAACTTAACGTCATGTTCGGCATGGACATTGTGGGCCAAAGGGTCTTTTCCCAGGCTGTACTGTGCTGTTGAATGTTCTATGCTCTACAAGGCCATTTCAGGCAACGTTTCGGGCCGAAACCCTGGGGTTTTGAACAGTAACAGGTTTTCACAGCCGCTGGTCTGCACCCATCTGTACTGTGCTGTACTGTGCTGTTGAATGTTCTATGCTCTAGGAGGTCATTTCAATCTATCAAGTCTCTGCTGGTTTACAGAACTATCCCGATTACAGTTATGGGAGTCACACAGTGTGGGAACAGGCCCTTCGGCCCGACTTACCCGAGGCAGGAGAATGGGGGTGAGAGGGGAAAGTAGATCAGCCATGAGGTGAAACAGTCACGCAGCGGTAGAGCTGCTGCCTCACAGCGCCAGAGACCCACGTTCGATCCTGACCACGGGTGCTGCCTGTACAGAGTTTGCACGTTCTCCCTGTGACCTTGTGGGCTTTCTCCGGGTGCTCTGGTTTCCTCCCACATTCCAAGGACGTGCTGGTTTGTAGGTTAATTGGCTTGTGTGTAAAACGGCCCTACTGTGTAGGGTGGAACTAGTGTACAGGCACGGACTCGGCGGGCCGAAGGGCCTGTTTCCACGCTGTATCTCTAAAAACTAAATTAAAACTAAAACGAATGATCGAATAGTAGAGCAGACGCGATGGGCTGAATGGCCTAATTCTGCTCCTATCTCATGGAAACATAGAAAGTACGTGCCAGCACCGCCATTCAATATGGTCATGGCTGATCATCCAGATGCAGTGCCCTGTTCCTGCTCTTTCCCCATATCCCTTAATTCCATTAGCCCTAAGAGCTAAATCTAACTCTCTCTTGAATACATTTTAGTCATTGGCGTATGGTCCTGAGAAGTGATTCAGCTTCTTCAATCACAAAGGCTCACCAGCGTCTCTTCTTCCTGAGGAGACTGAAAAAGGTCCATCTGTCTCCTCAGATCCTGGTGAACTTCTACTGCTGCACCATCGAGAGCATCCTTACCAACTGCATCACAGTATGGTATGGCAACTGCTCTGTCTCCGACCGGAAGGCATTGCAGAGGGTGGTGAAAATTGCCCAATGCATCACCGGTTCCTCGCTCCCCTCCATTGAGTCTGCCCAAAGCAAGCGCTGTCTGCGGAGGGCGCTCAGCATCGCCAAGGACTGCTCTCACCCCAACCATGGACTGTTTACCCTCCTACCATCCGGGAGGCGCTACAAGTCTCTCCGTTGCCGAACCAGCAAGTCCAGGAACAGCTTCTTCCCGGCGGCTGTCACTCTACTCAACAACGTACCTCGGTGACTGCCAATCACCACCCCCCCTGGACACTTATTATTATTTATTCAAATAATTTGCTATGTCGCTCTTCCATGGAGATGCTAAATGCATTTTGTTGTCTCTGTACTGTACACTGACAATGACAATTAAAATTGAATCTGAATCTGAATCTGATAGTATTGAAGGCAAACGCCTCCGTTGCCATGCTGTGAGAACGGAGAGGTTGAGAAGGAGTTTCTTCCGAGAGGCCATTAGGACTGTAAACTCCTATCTCACCAGGGACTAACTTTACTGAACATTTCCACTGTTTTTTTTTAATTGCTGTTTTTTTCCTTTTTCTTTCCTCCCATAACATGTAATATGTGAATATGTGATTCTGTTCCATTCTGTTTGTAGTTTGTTTTGTTTTTTTGCACAAAGTCCGCGAGCATTGCCACTTTTCATTTCACTGCACATCTCGTATGTGCATGTGATGAATAAACTTGACTTGACTTGACTTGTATGTGGGGGGGGAATATCAGACGGAAGTGCCCCTTCATTAATTTCTTGGACTCTGTTGTCATTTTCAGCATTTTTTAATCGCCAAACCCCTGACCACAGGTCATTGACATTAGCTGGCAACACCACACATTTCCCTGTTGTAATGTAACTAGCTATTCGTCGTAAAAAATAATAATTTGGTAATACTGTATTGCTGTTGAAATATTGCACTATTTCTATCTGAGTTTTCTCCCTCTCATTTCCTTTACTAATTAAGCTATGACGGCCATAAAGTTCAGTAATCAGCCGAATCGATGCTGTTTGTTCCCATTAGTCCCCGAGCATTTGATTTAATCGGGTAGCTGAGTCAATGCCTCTGAGAATGTCGAAACAAAACACTGCAGATGCCGGTTTGTACCAATGACAGACACAAAGTGCTGGAGTGACTTAGCGGGTCAGGCAGCATCCCTGGAGAAAACGGATGGGTGACGTTTCGGGTCGGGACCCTTCTTCAGGCTCAGTGTCTCTGAGTTAGAAGCAGAGCCTGATTCCAGTAACTTGAACATAAAAATCGAAGTCGGCCAGTAACTCTGAGGGAGTTCTGCACCAACAAACGTTCTGTCCTTCGGTTAAGATTAAACTGATTTTTTTTTTGTTTTAGAGATACAGCTGGGAAACAGGCCTTTCGGCCCACCGAGTCCGCGCCGACCAACGATCCCTCCACATTAACACTATCCTGCACACACTAGCGACAATTTACACATACACCAAGCCAATTTACCCACCTACCTGTATGTCTTTGGAGTGTGGGAGGAAACCGAAGATCTCTGAGAAAACCCACGCGGTCACGGGGAGAACATGCAAACTCCGTACAGACAGCACCCGTAGTCCGGGTCGAACCCGGGTCTCCGGCGTTGCAAGCGCTGTAAGGCAGCAACTCTAGCGCTGCGCCAAGTTAGGTTTATTATTGTCATGTGTAACAATGTACAGTGAAAAGCTTGGTTCTATCCAGTCATATCATATAATATATCTACAATCAAACCAAACTCTCAAGTACAAGAGGTAAAATGAATGGAAAGATACAGTGTGCACAACATAGCTCTCAGCAATAAAGTGCACCAGTTCCGGAGACAAAGTCCAATGTCCGCAATGAGGTCGAGGAAAATCCCTAGCTTATGGAAGGGCTATTCAGAAGCTTGATAACTTTTAAAATATATTTGGTCAGGCACATGGATAGCAAAGGTTTAAGGGAATATGGGCCAAATGCAAGCAGATGGGACTAGTGTAGATGGGGCTTCTTGGACGGCATGGGCAAGTTGGGCCGAAGGGTCTGTTTCCGTATTGTAAGACTCTCTGACTAACAAAGGAGAAGAAGCTGCAGGGATCTCGCTTTCAAGCTTTCTCTATTCCTTTTACGTCAACATAAAAGATTCTATGGTATCATTTTGGAGAAGTCGAAGATTTATTCTTGCCATTTTCGACAATCACATTGAAAAACCATTTCAGCCTCTCTCCCCTCTCTCTCTCTCTCCCTCTTCTCTCTCCGCTGCTTCTACCTACAATTACTAAAACAATCAGATAATGGTATAATGTTAGTGTTAAATATGTATGGATGTTTGTGTGAATTGTGTGTCTTGTTTGTTTTCGTGTTGTATGACTGCAGAAATCAAATTTCGTTTGAACTTCATTGGAGGTTCAAATGAAAATAAATGGTATTGTATTGTATTATCAGTGGACCTTTTGCACTTCAAGTGCCCGACATTCATAGCAAAAGGATTTGTGTATAAGAGCAGGGAGGTTCTTCTGCAGTTGTGCAGGGTCTTGGTGAGACCACACCTGGAGTATTGCGTACAGTTGTGCTCTCCTAATCTGAGGAAAGACATTCTTGCCATAGAGGGAGTACAGAGAAGGTTCACTAGACTGATTACTGGGATGGCAGGACTGTCTTATGAAGAAAGACTGGATAGACTCGGCTTGTACACCCTAGAATTTAGAAGATTGAGGGGGGATCCTATAGAAACTTACAAAATTCTTACGGGGTTGGACAGGCTAGACGCAGGAAGATTGTTCCCGATGTTGGGGAAATCCAGAACTAGGGGTCACAGTTTAAGGATAAGGGGGAAGTATTTTAGGACCAAGATGAGAAAATCATTTTTTACACAGAGAGTGGTGAATCTGTGGAATTCTCTGCCACAGAAGGTAGTTGAGGCTAGTTCATTGGCTATATTTAAGAGGGAGTTAGATGTGGCCCTTGTGGCGAAAGGGATCAGGGGGTATGGAGAGAAGGCAGGGATGGGATACTGAGTTGAATGATCAGCCATGATCATTTTGAATGGCGAATGGTGCAGGCTCGAAGGGCCGAATGGCCTCTACTCCTGCACCTATTGTCTATGTTTCTATGAGCTGGGCTCTAACTCTAAGCTACGGCATTTCTGCACGCTTCTCCATTCCCTCATTATAAACGTCACGCTAGTATTTATTGAAGTAGCCGCTGCTTATCATGAGAGGTTAAATGGCAGACGTGTTGTGAGGAGGGAATGGAATTACATCTCAGCGCACCGTACCAGCCCAGCTTAATCCTATCTTCACCCAACAGGCGATATGCGATCTGGACTGATCAGTGAAGAGCAAAATAAGTGGCAGGAACACCATTTGCCCCATGTCCTTGCTGCAGATGTCAGAGGGGGAACTAAGCTCTCGATGTTGAACGCTCACTAATTGATCCAAGTAGATGAGAAATCAAGAGGTTACGCTTCACACACCGCTGAGTGATGCTTGGCTCTGCATTATCGCCACTGCCACAGCTTTTGTTTCAACACATGGGTTCATTCAACCAAGCCTAGGCCCAGCAAAGTATACATTATCAATAACAAAATCCTTTTTAATTAGTGCAGTTTTGCTTAGAGATACGGCATGGAAACAGGCCCGGGGTTACAGTGGCGTAGTTTCCACTCTGTATCTCTAAAGTCTAAAGGCCCTTCAGCCCATCAAGTCCACACCGACCAGTATACTCGTTCTATCCTACACACTAGGGATATTTTGCCGAAGCCATTTAAGCTACAAACCTACTCGTCTTTGGGATGCGGGAGGAAACCGGAGCACCCGGGGAAAACTCACCCGATCACAGGGAAAACTTACTAGTTGTTAATAGTGGCCCAGTACTTGTTGACAAGGTGGTGTTTCAGGTCGAGACCCTTCTTCAGACGCTGAAGTCTGAAATCTGAAGGACCTTGACCCGAAACGTCATCTATCCATGTTCTCCAGAGATGCTGCCTGACCCGCTGAGTTACTCCAGCACTTTGTGTCCTTTTGTGCAGTAACCAGCATCTGCAGTTCTTTGTTTCTACCTGCTGACAGAGATGCTGCCTGACCCATCCTTTCTCATCAGAGACTCTAGGTGAAGTGAAAGTTAGAATTTTGCAGAAGTAGGCCATTCAGCCCTTCGAGTGCACCGCTTTTCAGTATAAAGTGGCTGATCATTACAGTCAGTATGCCCTTAAATTCTCTGGATACCCCCTTTTCCCCTTAGCCACAACGGCCACATCAAATGCCAGGTAATATAGCCAAGTGCTGGCCTCAACTACCCTCGGGTGGCAGCAGCATCCATGGAGCACCAGGAAATCTGCGTGAAAAAAACGTTCTTCTCATCTCCGTTCAGGAAGGAAATAGGTAACGTTTCGGGCCGAAACCCGGAATGGTTTTTTGCCCTACCTGCTGCCTAAGATTTTTCCTTCGCTCTCATAGATGTTGCTGAAGTGCCGTTAGAGTTTCTCCAGCAAGGAGTTTTTCCAGCATCTGCAGTTCTAGCTTTGTTGTTAAAGCAACCTTACAGTAGAGATGGTTGGAGGATTTTTAACATGCATACGTGAACAAATTCCAGGTGGACAATTGTGGGCCGAAACTCAGCGGGTGCAGCAGCATCTACTGTGCGAAGGAATGGTCTATGCTCTACAAGGCTTCATTTCAGGCAACGTTTCGGGCCGAAACCCCTGGGGTTTTGAACAGTGACAGGTTTTCACAGCCGCTGGTCTGCACCCATCTGAGACATTCTGATCTGTCGGTAAACGCACACCACTAGATTCAGGGACGGTTTCTAGTAGACGACAAGCCCATGACCACTCCCTTCTCTCCCATCAGACAAAAGGTACAGAAGTGTGTGAAAACGCATCCTCCCCCCCCCCCCCCCCCCCCCCCCCCCCCGCCCCCCCCCCCCCCGATTCAGAAACAGTTTCTTCCCAGCTGTTATCGGGCAACTGAATCATCCTACCACAACCAGAGAGCAGTACTGAACTACTATCTACCTTATTGGTGACACTTGGACTACCCTTGATCGGACTTTGCTGGCTTTACCTTGCACTAAACGTTATTCCCTTTATCATGTATCTGTACACTGTAAACGGCTCGATTGCTGACTGGTCAGCATGTGACAAATGCTTTTCACTGTACCTCGGTACACGTGACAATAAACAAAACCGAACTGACATTTACAGCACTGCTGGTGAGTTTTAGGGAGTTTGGCCTCACATTATGAACATATATCTCAGTCTCTTGTTTCTAAGCGGGGATTCCATTGAAGCGTGCGTCAGAGAGTCTGATCTTAGTTTAGTTTAGTTTTAGTGTCACGTGTACAAACTAGAACTTGGACCTGGAAATTTACCATCTAACTGCACTTCACACAGATACAGCGGGGACGGGAGATTGCAACCTTCACGTGGTCCACCCTGTTTCGACTAATGCAATCAACAGAACGTGCACAAACAAAAGATCAAATAGAACAAGTTGACCCACAACTTTAGGCTGTGCACGCCATGCGCAAGAAGAAGAAGTCACAGGTACAGTGAAAAGTCTTTTGGTTGCATGCTAAACAGTCCAAGGAAAGACTGATTGTACATGATTGCAATCAAGCTGTCCACAGTGTACAGATACAGGACAAAGGAGATAACGTTTAATGCAAGATAAAGTCCATTAAAGATAGTCCAACGGCCTCCGATGAGGTAGATGATAGGTCAAGACCGGTCTCGAGCTGGCAATGGGATGGTTCAGTTGCCTGATAACAGCTGGGAAGAAACAGTTCCTGAACTGTGTGGGGATAGTGCCTAGTGTTCGGGGATTCAGTGCGGGTTCAGTGGGTCGAAGGCCCTGCTTCTGTGCTGTATCTCTAAACTAAACTAAACTAAACTCATATGGAGGTGTGAGTTTTCACACTTCTGTACCTCTTGCCAGGTGGGAGAAGAGGATGTGTCCAGGGTGAGACTCGTCCTTGATCAAGGCCACTTGAGGCAGTGTGAAGTGTAGATGGAGCTTTAATTTAAAAGCTTTGACCTGTTGTACTGGCAAATTTAAGAAACTAGCCAGGCACTGAAATATAAGCATGCTTGATGACTGACATTCGGGATCCTCGAGCCCCAGTCTTGATATCTGAGAGGATAGACATGAATGCAGATATGTGAGACAAGCAGAGGAAATAAATCAAGGTGCATTACTACCAATTATCACAATTCACTTGTGCTTTGGGCCCATAAATCTGGCAGTAACAGAGCTAAATAAAAATTGCCAATTCATAAAATCCTTTGTATTACAATGACCCTGTTGGAATATAAAACATCCGGGAAACAGCTGAATTATTCACTGAAGCAAATTCCTTTACATTTTGTCAGACAGTTGGACAGAATATATGGTCATGTTTTCAGAAATGTGCAAACCTTCATCCATCCATTCGAAAAAGTCATAAAGGTCATAAGGTCATAAGTGATAGGAGCAGAATTAGGCCATTCGGCCCAACAGGTCTAGCATTCAATCATGGCTGAACTCCTGCCTTCTCCCCATAACCCCTGACACCAGGTCAGTAGATCCAGGACGCACTAATTTACAACTAAATATTGATTAGTGTCAAAAATTTTGGTTTAAATCCCCAAATGGCCTGCATGGCCAATGGACAATAGACAATAGACAATAGGTGCAGGAGTAGTAGTGGGAGTAGTTCAGTATATATATATATACTGCTTTTGTTTATATATATATATGTTTATATATATATATATACACATATATTGCTATATATACAAACACACACACACACACATATACACGCACACACACGCACACACGCACACACACGCACAAACACATACACGCACACATACAAGCACATACACACACACATACACGCACACATACACACACGCACACACACGCACACACACGCACAAACACATACACGCACACATACAAGCACATACACGCACGCACACACGCACAAACACATACACGCACACATACAAGCACATACACACACACACACACACACACACACACACACACACACACACACACACACACACACACACACACACACACACACACACACACATATATAAAAATAGACACAAAATAATGGAGTAACTCAGTGGGTCAGGCAGCATCTCTGGGCAGCAATGGGTGACCTTTTTGATCAAGACCCTTCATCAAACTGAGAGTCAGGCGAGAGGGAGATAAATATATAAACAAGCAATGATAACGCAAAGTCATAAACTAAGCCCCCCAGCCAACATAGTTTGGAGTCTATTTGGAGGTTGTTGTGTGTGGAGGATTTGACAATGATGTGCCTGTGGACCCTTGCAGGGACTGTGGATGATGTTGGAGTGGGGTTCAGCTGGGGGAGTGGGTGGAAATGAGGCTTGGCATTTTGTGTCCTTGTCCAGTATAAACCAGCATCTGCAGTTCCTTGTTACTCCAGTAGCCCATCAGGGCTACCTTGGGATAATTGGGATCATTTCCTTGTGGGCAGTTTGAACGGTGTGTAGAAGGGGGCAAGTTGCAGCTCAGCCAGTCGATATGCCACCTGGCTGGCAGCTCACGTTTCAGCAGGTATGGCTGTAATTTAACTTGCGGAAAACAGTCTTCTCTCTCCACTCCCACCTCGACATTAAACTCACTTTTACTGTTCATCGGGAGCATGGTGAAAGAGGTCACAAATATAAATAAGGGCTCTGATTGGGGACTTTCTGTAAGAACCTAATAAGCGGAAGAGAGATTGGACAGCTCAGCCCTTGGTGTGTCACAGCTGATCATTCGCCAGACAGAGATTTTGTTCTGAAGAGTCAGCATCCATTAATAGCTTATTTCCATTATGGAGGCCCTGACCCTCCTTCGACCGACCTCTGGGTTGCCTGAGGTTCCTTCACTTGAACTCCTCCACCTCCTCCACCATTAGCCCAGCTAGACATCAGGACAACTTCAAACAGCAGTCTGGAGAAGGGTCCAAAGCTGAAACGTCATAGAAACATAGAAAATAAGTGCAGGAGGAGGCCATTCGGCCCTTCTAGCCGGCACTGCCGTTCATTGTCATCATGGCTGATCGTTCCCAATCAATGCCCCGTGCCTGCCTTCTCCCCATATCCCTTGACTCCACTAGCCCCGAGAGCTCTATCTAACTCTCTCTTAAATCCATCCAGTGATTTGGCCTCCACTGCCCTCTGTGGCAGGGAATTCCACAAATTCACAACTCACTGGGTGAAAAAGTTTTTTCACACCTCAGTCTTAAATGGCCTCCCCTTTATTCTAAGACAGTGGCCCCTAAGATTCTAAGATGTGAAAGATATCGATAGGTAGGTGAATGCAGAAAAATAGTAAGATTAAACGAGAACTTACCAGTTTGAAGTTTGATCTGTATTTTATGAGGAGTTACGATGAGGGATTACGTGAAGAAGCCCGCTTCCACGCATGCGTGTCATACTTCAAAGCAGCGGTGTGAGGTCACAGGAACCTATAATGATCTAACATAGTAAGATTACCAAAGAGATACCAGTTTTTGATATGATCATACGAGGGGGTGGGAGCGGAGGGCACGTAATCCCTCATCGTAACTCCTCATAAAATACAGATCAAACTTCAAACTGGTAAGTTCTCGTTTAATCTTACTATTTTACTTCGGAGTCACGTGAGTGACTACGTGAAGATTTCAAAGCTCTGTGACCTCATGCCGTGGAACGAGTCCATGCTTCACAAACTGCCTTGGGTATTGGGAGAGAGCATCATTAGTAATTTTAAACACAATTATACAAAGAGTTGTGTGGTATAACGAAAAAAAATATATAACATGTTTTAAAAATTTGAGAATCATAGCCCTGTAACCTTTCGGGCAAATTATTTTGTTGAACATAAAATGTTTTTCTTAATACAATGATGGCTCCAAAAAATAACTGGTTTATTATAAAACCTGTGGAAAACCCTTTTTTAATGACCATCCTGCCATTCTGAGGATTTGGTCTGTGGGTACCTGTACAATTTTTGCTGCGGATGTTGCTGCAGCCCTGGTGGAATGAGAGTTAAAACATTAGTGTCTATTTCTGCCATTTTTAGGAACTATTTGAGCCACCTTGATATAGTTTGAGTCATGACCCTTTCATGCGGTTTCTTGTAAGAGATAAACAACTCCATTCTCTGACCTCGAATGTTCTTAGTATATTCTATGTATTGTTAGATGTGTCTTGCTATACAGTCGTTTGCCATATGGGTGTACCATAAATTCAAACACTTGACCCGAGGAACCCGATCTGTTTTCTTTTATTAAATCCTGTATGACAACACCAGTTTCTCGGTGAGATGATCAGGGAGTCCAGGCTCAGTTTGCTTAATGGCTGGACTTGTTGTGCGGTAAATAACACCATGAGCATAACCATCTTCCTGGACTGTTACTGAAGTGACAACGCTGTTATGAGCTACAGGCTCCTCAGCATGTTGAGAAACGACACCCACGTCCCAGATTTCGGAGTACCTGGTTTTCTTACCAGGGGTGCGTTTCCACCGCGTGCCGCTCCGTTCCTTGTGATAGGTAATTGGAGAGTGCACTTGTGGCACTATTGAAGGCACTGTAGCTCCATCGATTATCCTAATGGAGGCTTGTAAAAATTCCAATACGGCCAGAATGTTCTTGGCCTTTTGGTCGAGATTGTTGTCCAAGCAGTATATGCCCCATTTCTTGATGTGTCCAAGGTACTGCTTCCGTGTTGACAGTCTTAGTGCAGATGAGATGAGATTCATCGTCCTGTCTGACAGTGTAGTGGGTCTGTTAGACTCTACAAATCAATAAATCCATAGTGTTATGGCATGGATGACTGCCTCCAGTCACTGGATAAATCAATAATTTTTTGGCAATGTTCATAGGGAACATGGTTCTAACACCATCCCCTGTAAGACTGAAATACCATGATTGAGAAGGTCAGTCGGGTACTCTGAAAATTCCAGATGCCGAGTGTGGTTGAATTATCCCTAGTACCCCAATGATGGGTCCGAACGGGGGAAAACATCACCCTATGGCTTATTTACATAACAATGCCAAGCTGGTTTACGAATTTTAGTACATAATAATGGGGCTAATGATTGCCCCTTATGTAAGCTCTATATTGCCAAAGTTCCTCTATTGAGTCAATGCCTGCCATATAGAAACCCGCAACTGACACCAAGTCTATATCAATAATAAGAGCATCCATCTTAAAATGAATATCTAAAACAAATGTGTTTAGGGTTAAAATCAATGATAATCCTGCAACCCTACTCTATCTTATATTTAATAAATATGTTCAATCCCATCTTTTGTGTACAATTCTTGTAGCACCATGTGGGTTTTAGATTGTTTGGTTTATGTAAGGACAAAATGCCCTTCTGGTGTATGATGTACTGTGGTTAATGGGATGAGAAAAACCCTATCAGATAACCCTGAATACTGCTGAGATTATATGAATCTGTAGTGATTATATACCATACATAACTGTAGTGTTGCAACCTCCCCTACCCTCGTAGGTCCCTATTTTAACAGAAGAAAACCCCACCCACCTACCTCCCTGGTTACCGGTGGTTTTGTTATTTCCTTGGTTTTTTGAAAATAAGGTTCTGGTTTAATATTTCTTGTTCGGGGTTGTGTGGGAGGTTGAGGCTTCCGCATCTTCCAGGGTGGCCGCCCTGGCCATACCCTAAAACGGATCCTGCAGGTTATATTGATTTCTGACCCTGCTACTGGTATGAGCCACATTTTTTATGGCCTTGCCTGTGGCTGGTATCATGCTCCAAAATAGGCCCTTGCGCTGGCCTTGATGAGCCCCAGTGTCTTGGCTTAGTCCACACACGGTTTTTATTTGCAAATGGTAGCATTTTTGGGGTCCTAGTGCTGGCTGAATGGCCGCCTTCCACGTGTAGTTCAGGTTATATTGCATATTATTAAACAGATCTAGTGCGTCTTGATGGTCTTTGGTTACCTACGTTTAGTCCAGGGTGCTGGTGTGTGCTATGATGCCTTCCGTCAATCCCTTGAAGGTTCTCTGGATCTTGAGGTCCTGGTTCCTGATGTTCGTCCATATGCTGCCAAATGCATTGGTTTACACTGGGCACCTGTAATGCCTCACCGTTGCCAGGTGGCAGATGTCTGGCCAGTGTTTGTAAATTTTTCTTGTTGGCGTTTGTGGCCAGACATATAGTAATACTATTGCCATCCTGGATCCAAGTCTACCCATGTTTGACTTGGCTAAAGTAATCGGCCACCATGTCCAGCAGAGTCCCTGCTGTGTTAGGATCATGGGACGCTGTATTACCAGGCTCTGGCCCATCAGGGTCCTGCCTACTCTTTTTTATAGAGTTAGAGATCTCTAGGGTCCCACACGGGGTACCCATGTGGGGCTTAACTGCTGCCCACTTGTCTTTTGTTCTGCGGACCCCTCTTGCAGGTCAGCCCAGAACTGACCCACAGTGCTCCCCTCTGATGGGGTAGAAGCACTGTGCAGCCCTCAAAGAGGTACTGCTGTGGTTTTATCACGTTGGAGCAAGGCTCCATACACCGCTGCTTCCCGCTCCAGCCCTCTCGGGCACTGGTTGCCGGCGGTTTTATGCAAAGTCGGACCCTTCCGAGTCCACTACCTTGTTTGATTTGTGTCTAGCCTACCGCTCGGTCACATGGATCTGGCCGGTGCGGGGCCGACATCGGGCACAGCTGATCCCACTACGGTTGATCCAAGTGCCGCTGGCTGCTGCTGGCTGCCCGCTGTTCCATGGTCCTCCTTCTCCAGTTTTGTCCTTCCTTCCGTGAAGTGGATATGGCCGGTGTGGAGGATAACTGGCACAGCTGCTTCCATCTATTCCTTTAACCTGACTTCAACGCTCTCAGCACTCCTGGCTGCTCCTTTATCTTAGACCCCTGGGACCCACCCCCGTACTGACGGTACTGGTCCCTTATGGTCGTTGCAGCCGGTCAACCCCACTCTAATGCCCTCAATTCTGGGCACTCCTACTTATATGGTCCTTAGATAAGGGACATATAAGACATTAAAACTGATGATAACAGCTACTATAGTTTTTATATAATATATAGTCCCTAGATAAGGGGTGTATCAGATATTAAACTGATAAGAACAGATACTACACTTGATCTTAGCCAAAAAGCCGAGAAGCGATTATTGTAACTAAAACCCCGCTGGGACCGATCCTGGTACTCACATACTGGTCCCTTGTAGTAGATTGCAGCCAGTCAACTGCAAAGTCCTTTGCTGCCGAGAAATGAACTTTCTCACCATGCTGGAGCGAAGTTGGGCACAGGTGTTTTTCCCCCTCCGGGAATCGATGTGCCCATGCTGCTCCTGCCGTTGCCAGCTCCTCACGAAGTGCCAGCTGCCACTGCTGCTGTCTGTGCTACTGCAACTGCCGGCTGCCACTGCTGCTGCCGCTGCCGCTGCTGCTGCTACTGCCGCTCCTCCGCGGTTCTCCCGCCGGCCTTCTGCACCTTACATGGACCTGGTCCATGTCTGCACCTAGAAAGGTAAGTTGAAGGAAACGCAGGGTCTCTTACCTGCTGTTCCCGACTTTCCTTCTCCCGCCGGTGACCGTCGTTCCCTGTGTCGGGTTCGAGCCGCTTGGACCGACCCCGGTGTTCACGGGCCTGGTCCTTCGCGGCAGTTCCGCAGCCGGTAACCCCGGCTGTTCCTATAGATCCCCTGGACCCTGGTGCTTACCTTGTGAACAAGGTTTTCAGCCCGAACGTCCCGTTCCGACTCCATAAGTGCCGCTGCACTCGCTGAGCGTTTCGAGCCCCGGTACCGCTGGTCCGAGCTGTCCCGCAGCCTCTGTGCTGGCTGCTAGCGACTGGTCCCAAGCCAGTCTCGTTTGAGACTGGCATAGGGACCTTTTTTACTTTGCTTCCCGCCCGGCCGAGAGGTGAATTTTGCCGGTGCGGGAGCAAAGTCGGGCTCAGGTTGTTCCCCTCCAGGGAAACTCGTGCTGTTGCTGCTGCTGGCTGCTCGCCCTCCACGGGTCTCCCCACCAGCTTTCCGCAGCAGCCTCCTAAAAGTAAGTAGTAAAAAGGAACGCAGAGTCTCTTACCTGCTGTTCCCGACTTTCAAATCTCCCGCTTGGGGAACGCCGTTCCCCCTGTGTGACTCGTTGCAATGCGTGTAGCGATATGACACGCATGCGTGGAAGCGGGCTTCTTCACGTAGTCACTCACGTGACTCCGAAGTAAAATGTTAAATGTTCTAGTTGAAGGAGTGGGGGGGGGAGGGGGGAGGGGGGGTGGGGAGAGAAGAAGAAAGGAAGAGTAGGGCTGAGGGAGAGCTGAGAAGGGGAGGAGACAGCAAGGGCTACCGGAAATTGTAGAAGTCAACGTTCAGGCCACCAGTTGTCTGTGTCAAGGGTGCCTTATCATTTCAAACTCTTCTTTCTCCAGATCTAATACAAGTGGCAATTGCTTCGTACGATAGGAAGTTTTTTTAAATTTCCTGTTCCAATAGAATGTCATTGGGTTCTTGTTGCAGCTGCACAAGATTGGCAAGTCAGCTGGGCCCTTATCGTAGACTTTGGTCAAACAGTGTTCATGCTTCTTTGCACTGCACCGTGTGGTGACTGCGACGTAACCAACCCCACCTTCACCCACACTGCGTCATAAGATGTCAACATCCATCTATTCCTTGTTTGCCTGAGGCTTAGTTGACCCAGCTCAGTGACCAAGTTTACTCTCTCTGGTAGACAAAAATGCTGGAGAAACTCAGCGGGTGCAGCAGCATCTATGGAGCGAAGGAAATAGGTCGAAACATAGAAACATAGAAACATAGAAACATAGAAATTAGGTGCAGGAGTAGGCCATTCGGCCCTTCGAGCCTGCACCGCCATTCAATATGATCATGGCTGATCATCCAACTCAGTATCCCGTACCTGCCTTCTCTCCATACCCCCTGATCCCCTTAGCCACAAGGGCCACATCTAACTCCCTCTTAAATATAGCCAATGAACTGGCCTCAACTACCCTCTGTGGCAGAGAGTTCCAGAGATTCACCACTCTCTGTGTGAAAAAAGTTCTTCTCATCTCGGTTTTAAAGGATTTCCCCCTTATCCTTAAGCTGTGACCCCTTGTCCTGGACTTCCCTAACATCGGGAACAATCTTCCTGCATCTAGCCTGTCCAACCCCTTAAGAATTTTGTAAGTTTCTATAAGATCCCCTCTCAATCTCCTAAATTCTAGAGAGTATAAACCAAGTCTATCCAGTCTTTCTTCATAAGACAGTCCTGACATCCCAGGAATCAGTCTGGTGAACCGTCTCTGCACTCCCTCTATGGCAATAATGTCCTTCCTCAGAAACCCTTCTTCAGACTCCACTGCGAAATCCCCTCTACTTTGAAGAAGTTCTCCTCCTCCTCCCTCCGGAGACATCCTTCGCTCCATAGACGCTGCTGCACCCGCTGAGTTTCTCCAGCAATTTTGTGTGCCTTCGATTTTCCAGCATCTACAGTTCCTTCTTAAGCTTACTGTCTTTGGGAAGGAACTGCAGATGCTGGTTTAAACCAAAGATAGACACAAAAAGCTGGAGTAACTCAGCGGGACAGGCAGCATCAATGGAGAGAAGGAATGGGTGACGTTTCGGGTCGAGACCGAAAGGTCTCGACCCGAAACATCACCCATTCCTTCTCTCCAGTGATGCTGCCTGTCCTGCTGAGTTACTCCAGCTTTTTGTCCATCTAAGCGCACTCTCTTACCTTTCACCCTTAACATCACAGGCTGGAGATGTGGAACAAGCCTAGGTTTTGATCTCAGTGAACTACTGTGGTCACTGTGCTGGCAATCATGATCTTTGCAACTATTTCCATCCAATCAGGTTTTATAACAAATCGTTGCAAATGAAATAGAATCTAACTTAAATGTAGTATTATTCCAGGAATATTATAATAATTCGAGGTTTAAATGTATGTAATAATTTAACTAAAGTTAACAACATAAACAAATTCGGGGGGGATTGTGTAAAGCCTTCGAAGGTATCAACTGGGGGAAAACATTTTTCACAGATACCCTGGCTCTGGTGTATTTTGTAAGCTTTAATAACAGATACCCTGGCTCTGGTGTATTAAAGCTTACAAAATTCTTAAGGGGTCGGACAGGCTAGATGCAGGAAGAGTATTCCCGATGTTGGGGAAGTCCAGAACTAGGAGTCACAGTTTAAGGATAAGAGGGAAGTCTTTTAGGACCGAGATGAGAAAATCATTTTTTACACACAGAGTGGTGAATCTGTGGAATTCTCTGCCACAGAAGGTAGTTGAGGCCACAGTTCATTGGCTATATTTAAGAGGGAGTTAGATGTGGCCCTTGTGGCTAAAGGAATCAGGGGGGTATGGAGAGAAGGCAGGGATGGGATACTGAGTTGGATGATCAGCCATGATCATATTGAATGGCGGTGCAGGCTCGAAGGGCCGAATGGCCTACTCCTGCACCTACTTTCTATGTTTCTATGTTTCTATACCCTGGCTCTGGTGTATTAAAGTACGAATCACCACCGACCTCCCTTTCCCGTCTCTCACTTCATCTTTTTCTTCATCCCTCTCTCCCCTCCCGTCTCGCTGCCCTCTCTTCACCCCTTTGTCTTTTTTTCCAGCCTCCCTGTTCACACTCACCCTCCTTCGCACCCACTTCCTCGTGGCTTCTCTTCAAGATGGATTAACAGTCTGACAGTTTTGTGTGGAACTGACAACAAACAAAGGTCTAAGCGGAAGCTCAGAGGGGATAGAGCCTTTTCTGTTGCTGCTCCGGCACTCTGGAACACCTTGCCGTTGCACATCAGACAGGCCCCCTCACTGTCCATCTTCAAATCCACCCTAAAAACTCATTTTTATTCTCTGGCTTTCGACACTGGCTGAGACATTGCTCCTGTTTTTAGTGCTTTTAATGTCTTTTAATTTTTACTGTTTTATAGTCCTTTGTTTTACGGTTTTTAATGGTTTGTAATAACTTCTTGTCCATGAGTTCTCATGTACAGCACTTTGTGGCAACTGCAGTTGTTTAAAGTGCTTTATAAATAAAGTTATTATTATTATTATTATTAATTAATTATTATTATTAAAATCCACGTCTGTCTCGTTGTTAACTGCTTCTTCTTCTTGCGAATGAAACATAAACCAAAGGAATAGTCTCCTGATAGATAAACAAGACCAGTTCCGAATGAGTTGGTCCCCATTGATAGAGTTCTTGGATTCATGTGGTGCCATAGTATCGTGAAAATCAAAAGTTTCAGGTATGGGTGAAAGATGATCTAGAATATAAAAAAATTCATCTCCTTGTGGCGATTGAATAAACTCCCTCCTGCTCTCCCTCTTCACATTCTTTTCCTCACTACTTTCTTCATCTTCCTTTCACTCAAGCTCACTAACACGTTCTACAACTTATTTTTCCTTTTTCCCCTCTTCTTACTTTTTCTTTAAAAATAAAAAAAAGGAAGTCATACAGAGAATGTAATATGGTACAGAGAGTGGTGAATCTCTGGAACTCTCTGCCACAGAGGGTAGTCGAGGCCAGTTCATTGGCTATATTTAAGAGGGAGTTAGATGTGGCCCTTGTGGCTAAGGGGATCAGAGGGTATGGAGAGAAGACAGGTACAGGATACTGAGTTGGATGATCAGCCATGATCATATTGAATGGCGGTGCAGGCTCAAAGGGCCGAATGGCCTACTCCTGCACCTAATTTCTATGTTTCTATGTTTCTATGGTAACATAATTTTGGGTACCTGTAAAAAGGTACTACTGTATTGTACTTACTTCTATTAAATAAAATTATTTTAAAAAACCCAAAAAAACACACAAAGGAATAGTTAGATCTCAAGCCGTTGTTGAGCAGCCAGGTTGTTGTCTCTGTTGGCGTCAATGTCTGCCAGGCCCTGAGCTCCATTTGGTGGGTGGAAGAGCGGGCACCCAGAGATGACATGGTTGGCTGTCTGTTGTTCTGCTCCGCTATCAGGGGCTGGGCTCTGGCGGAGGGAGCCCCCATCTCCACACGCTGGCATTGAAACTCCAGTACAAAACTCCAGTTGTTAACTGAGCTGTGTAGTCTTAATTATCTTAATTCTTCAAGATGTAAAATAAAACTCAATTTGTTTTCTATAACAAATAAAATAAGAGCAAGTAGGACACGCATGAAGGGGTGCAGAGTGGGGGGGTGGTGGAATTGTCCGGGAAACAGTTTTTATATCAAGTTTCACAAAACAATTAGAGACATTCTTTGAGGTGTCCTCTCTTCTTTCCCCTCTCTTTACCTTTCACTCTCCCTCAATGACAATGACCTTGCAAAGTACCATCCATGAAGCAAGTTCTACTTTAGTTCACTGAAAGGTATTTCACTCTGAATTGATACAACTGCTGAAGTGGTTACACAGGTGGCAACTTGGAAAACACAGGAGTCGCGTGGGGGTGCAGTTATCTCACCTGTTTCCTTTCCCTTACTTACGTTAATTAGACCCCGTGGCCATTTGAAACTGGAACACTGCCAATAAATGCGACGATGTATCTCTCAGCCTCAGCAAAGAACTCCTTTCCCTTTAGCAAATGACGCTGCCAAACTCTTCTGACTCATCACTGCGATGAAGAATTAATCATGGGAAAATTGGCATTCATTGTTCTTGAGGAACCCTTGGAGCAGAACCTACGTAATACACGAGCCAGAACTGCAAGAACAGACATGTTTCAACGAGAGAGAGGTGTATCATAAATATATCTTATCGACGACATGCTCCCAGTGGTGTACATGGGCGAGTCCAACACAGCTAGTTCACACAGCTAGTTCCAAAGTCCAATATTCAGAAGGTGGGCACTCCTTCATGAGGCCACAGGATCTCATAACTCTCTTGACTCTACCCCACCCAGCCTGCATCATGTAAGGTTTCCATGGCTTCACTCAGTTCCTTTGTCTCCGTTACTATTGTTCAAAGGACAAGACGCCTCATACAGGTGCCTATTGAAATGGCTCCCTTTCTTCTTGGCAGTGGCTTCCCACTTACAATAATCGACAGAGCCCTCTACCACACCCTAAATTTCCCACCTATTCCTTCTCTCCTTCCTTCTCAAGGTTTCCGTGCGGTTCCCGGAGGTTTTTGTCACTCTCCCTCCCCGCTTCCACTACCTGCAACCTCCGGCAACCACCTGCAACCTCCGGGAACCGCACGGAAACCTTGGGTGGGGCGCAAAGTCTCCAGAGGTTTCTGTTCAGGTTTCCTAAGTGGGACAGGGGCATAAAAGGGACCATTTACAGAAGCCAATTAACCTACGTGTCTTTGGAATATGGGAGGAAACCGGAGCACCCAGAGAAAACCCACGCGGTCCCAGGGAGAACATGCAAACACCGTCCGGACAGCACCCACAGTCAGATTTTTTTATTTGCTGTCGACAGCCAAGATACAAGATTCAAGTTTCAATTTAATTGTCATTTGGACCCCTTGAGGTCCAAACGAAATGCCGTTTCTGCAGCCATACATTACAAACAAATAGACCCAAGACACAACATAATTTACATAAACATCCATCACATCGCTGTGATGGAAGGCCAAAAAAACTTATTATCTCTCCACTGCACTCTCCCCCCCCCCGATGTCAGAGTCAAAGTCAAAGCCCCCGGCTGGCGATGGCGATTGTCCCGCGGCCATTAAAGCCACGCCGGGAGGTGCAAGGTCGCACACCGGGTCTTGGTGTTGGAGCCCCCGGCGTGCGCTCGCAGAGTCCCGCGGCCATTCCAAGCCGCGCGGGGCGGTGATGTCAGGCCCCGCTCGAGGAGCTCTTCGACCCCGCAACTCGGGCGGGGGAGAAGTCGCCGTTGCGAGAGCCCTGAAAAGCGGTCTCCCTCCAGGGACCCGCGGGCTCCCGGTGCCGCCGTCCGCCAGACCCACAGTTGCAGCCTCCGAATCTCCGGAGGTCGGGCCACAGCAGCAGCAGCGCTCCTCCACCGCTCCACCCGCTCCGGACTCGGCCAGCTCCGCGACGGTGACGGTGAGTCGTCGGCACCAGAGTCCCCGGTCTTCTCCTGTTGGAGGCCGCTCCTCGTTGCAGCCCCAACGATAACGGAGACCCGACAAGAAAAGGTCGGGTCTCCCGTGCAGGGAGAGATTTAAAAGTTACCCCCTCCCTCCCCCACACACACACACCCCAACAAAAAATAACAAAAACTACACAGAAACATAGACAAAAAATAATAAAAACGCGGACGGGCTGCAGAGGCCGCTGCTGACGAGAGCCGCGCCGCCATATAGTAACTATCTTTTCTCTCAGTTCCCTCCATCATATGTGTGGGAAGGAACTGCAGAGGCTGGTTCACTTCGAAGATATGCACAAAATGCTGAAGTAACTCAGCGGGACAAGCAACATCTCTGGAGAGAAGGAATGGGTCAAGACCCTTCTTTTGAAAAAGTGGCTTGACCCAAACGTCACCCATTCCTTCTCTCCAGAGATGCTGCCTGTCCCGCTGAGATACTCCAGCATTTGGTGTCTATCTCCCATAAGATGACTGGGTTGTTTATTTATAAAAATCATTACCTTAGATGAAACCTCATTCTGCAATAACAGGAAGTTCATCAGTTAATGGACAAGGATCTGTAAAACATTTCAGCAATGCTGGCTGTTAATTAGCATCTCGTCCTGTGTGGTCTATTATTAGATTGTATTGGAGTCCAATTACCCCTGCCCTCTGCCCTCTTATTCACCAGTTTATCTGTCCTTAATCTCCAAGCCGTTTGTTGATCTCCCTGTACTTGATGTCATGTGAATATAGAGGCACAACACAGCACAGAAACTGGCCATCGTGTCCATGCCAGTGGGTTTTTTTCCATTCTAATTCTGCATTCACTAGAGTTTAGAAGGATGAGGGGAGATCTTATAGAAACATGTAAAATTATAAAAGGACTGGACAAGCTAGATGCAGGAAAAATGTTCCCAATGTTGGGCGAGTCCAGAACCAGGGGGCCACAGTCTTAGAATAAAGGGGAGGCCATTTAAGACTGAGGTGAGGAAAAAAAAATTCACCCAGAGAGTTGTGAATTTGTGGAATTCCCTGCCACAGTGGGCAGTGGAGGCCAAGTCACTGGATGGATTTAAGAGAGAGTTAGATAGAGCTCTAGGGGCTAGTGGAGTCAAGGGATATGGGGAGAAGGCAGGCACGGGTTATTGATTGCAGACGATCAGCCATGATCACAATCAATGGCGGTGCTGGCTCGATGGGCCGAATGGCCTCCAACTGCACCTATTTTCTAGCCCTTCCACACCTTGTCGATTTCAGACTCTGTCTAAATGCCCCTTAGATGTAGAAATTGTATTCAATTCCACCACCTCCCCTGGCAGGACATTCTAGGTAGCAAATACTGTCTGTGTTACAAATATACCTACCCTGCCCCAGGTAACCCTTAGATATCCTAACTCTCAGAGGAAGCAAGTCACGGAGGCAGATATGAAAGTGATAGTTTAAGAGCGCATGAATGTGCATGGAATGGAATGATATGGTTCATATGCAGGCAGAGGGGATTACTTTAATTTAGCACATGATGGGCCAACGGACTTACATGGTTGTGTTTTATGTTCCACCCTGGATCTCAAGGAACTGCTAAAAGAAGAATATTTGTGGTTGGCTGTCAATTTTCATCAGGTCATCAGATCATAAGGAGTAGGAGTAGAATTAGGCCATTCGGCTCTTCAAGGTTAATTGGCTTCTGTAAATTGTCTGTGAAGTGTGCAGGATAGAACCACTGTCGGGTGATCGCTGGGCGGTGCGGACATAGATCAGGGCTGATCTATCTCCACCTCCTAACCCCATCCTCCTGCCTTCTCCCCATAACCTCTGACACCCGCACTAATCAAGAATTTGTCTATCTCTGCCTTAAAAATATCCACTGACGTGGCCCCCACAGCAATTTTCACTGCTGTATGGAAATGAAAGATGGTTTTAAACAAAAAAGCAGAACTAAAGGGCAAATTGTGCCAAGGAGAGGAGAAATATTTATTCATGAATGCGTGAAAACAAAACTAATCCAATCCAATCCAACTTTATTTGTTAAGCACTTTAAGACAACCAATGTTGAACAGAGTGCTGTACGGTGGAATAAACAAGACATCATAAACAGACAACATAACAGAACGTAACATAACAGCTCACATGAAGCGCAAAAATACAACAATAAATGAAAAGACATAAAACGTGAGTAAAAATAATAACCACGCAATAAAGCAATCAAAAAAGAAATTAAATCAAGTAAATAAAGTCGACTTCTTACTGTGTATCAAAGGCCACGGAGAAGAGATGGGTTTTTAGAAGTGACTTAAAAACAGAGAGTGAAGAGGCCTGTTTAATGTGGAGAGGCAGATCGTTCCATAATTTTGGTGCCGACTCAGCAAACTAGACACGCACAAAGGTCATTGAATGGGATAATGAGTGGGTGAGTTTTCTTCATCTATCATTTCCTTCAATTAAAAGAATTATTACCGCAGCAGAAATAATGTTTTTACTTTGCAGTGTGTCGCTGTTGACATATTTGGAAGATATTGGATTAAAGAACATTCCACAGATTATTTAATCTGGTGATCACATGAATAGTGTAACTGGCGATTATTCCGATTCTTTTGCTATTCGTGTGATCACCAGATTAAATAATCTGTGGAATGTTCTTAGCTCCGAGCTGAGAGTTACATAATAGCTCACCCACTGTTCATTGGGGTGAACATTAGACTCACCCTTCTGGTATTAGCGTTGGGAAACTCACAAAGTGCAATAACACCCTTTTCTCCCAGGGTGGAAATACTAGAGTGCAAAGCCTGAAGGTGAGAGGGGCAAAGCTGCATGTGGGGGGGGGGCATGGTTTTTCTTACACAGCCAAAAATTCATATTCATCAGTTTCATCAAATCAATTAAATTCATCAAATCAATTAAATTCATCTAATCAATTAAATTCATCTAAATCCAATTACGAGATCTAAACATTCATCCATTTCTTAAGAAAAGGCTAATATTTTTTAACCAACCTAAGTATCCAAGTAACAAAGAACAAACTGATCCCATTCACACAAGAATTCATAATATAGCATGATTTTTAAACCTAACCTTGTCATGAATTTATATGCCAAATGGAAGGAAAGCGCTGCCAAGGGTGGCAGTGGAGGCAGATTCGATAGTATCATTTTTTGACATAGGCACGAACGCTGTGGGCTGAAGGGCCTGTTCCTGGGCAATATTGTTCCAAATTGAGAAACTCATTTTTTCCCTGGGTGGAAATGTCAAAGTCTAGAGAGCAGAGACTTAATGATACGATACAATAGCACTTTGTTTATACCAGGAGGGAGACAAAAATACTGGGGGAGCTCAGCGGGTGAGGCAGCATCTATGGAGAGAAGGAATAGGCGACGTTTTTGGTGGAGACCCTTCTTCAGACTTCACAGCTCAGTCTGAAAGGCGGTCTTGACCCGAAACATCACCCATTCCTTATATTCCAGAGATGCTGCCTGACTCGCTGAGTTGCTCCAGCATTTTGTACCTATGTTTCGGGTCGAGACCCTTCTTCAGACAGATGTCAGTGGGGGGAAGAAAGGGAGAGGCGGAGACAGTAGGCTTGTGGGAGAGCTGGGAAGGGGGAGATGGGAAGGAAGGAGAAAGCAAGGGCTATCTGAAATTAGAGAAGTCAATGTTCATACCGCTGGGATGTAAACTTCCTAAGTGAAATGTGAGGTGCTGTTCCTCCAATTTGCGCTGGGCCTCACTCTGGCAATGGAGGAGGCCTAGGACAGAAAAGTCAGATTTGGAATGGGAGGAGGAGTTTCTCTACATAGATGCTGCCTCACCCGCTGAGCTCCTCCAGCGTTTTAGTCTACCTTCGATTTTTCCAGCATCTACAGTTCTTTCTTATACCAGGGAAATTGATCTTGGATACATAAAGTTCTGTCATATCATATCGTTAAGGCTATGCTCTCTAGACTTTGACATTTCCACCCAGGGAAAAAGGATTTTATTGCAAAGTTGAGGTGAGAGAAGCAAGGTTGCATGGATGGGGCATGGTTTTAGATAGGAACAAACATTATGGGCTGAAGGGCCTGTTCCTGTGCGGTGTTTTACGATACGATATGATACAATACAATAGAACCTTATTAATCCCAGGAGGGAAATTGGTCTGCCAATATAGTCATAAAACACAAGCTACATGAAAGATGAAATTAAAATGACGAGTGGAATGACCAGGATTGGGGATGCGCAAAGATTGGGGAGAGGTAGGAGGGGGAAGGGGAGTCAGTCTACCCCACGACAGAAAGTTGTTCTATATTCTAATGTGACATCTGAAGGTTGACTCTCAATTCATGAATACAGTATAATCTCCCTTCAGTGGGTAGCTTCACCAAGATGGGTTTGAAAACATCCTGCAGTTCCATGGAGCAAGGAGGGTCGGACATTAACCACCAACATAAGACACATGAATCAACCACATTCCTTCCACCCGGGTCAGCTTTAAACATGCTTGACCTCAACAACACAGATAATACTCAGTCATGCACCCTGAGCCAACTCCTTTTTTATGTGTAACATCCATTATCCATTTACAAAGACAAACAACCATCCCGTGCCTCTTGGCCACCTCAGCAGCTGCAGGCGACACAATGGGTTGACTCATAAGACAGTCAAGAAGGAACAGGAAGGCAGATGTGGGAAGAAACGTTTGAAAACATCAACAGGCAGCAAGTTAGAAGGAAGACAAGTGAAAACTAACCCTAACCCCAACACATTCACTTTAAGTCGGAATGTTACGGAGTTTTGAGATTTTAAAAATCAAGCCTGTAATTTATCCCATCAGATAAAGCATAAAAAGAACTTTAATTTGATACCTAATTCACTTTCATATCTTCAATATTAAAAAGGTTATGGTAATTTTCATACTCGGAAATTAGCATCTTGTTCCCTATTGCTTTTCCATTGACTTAACACAAAAGCTGTGATCGAGGACAGTCGAAAGCCCATAACTTTCTTAAAAATTAAGAGAATTGAATGAAATTTGTTATAGAATGAAGCATTCTGAAACAAATATGAAACATCTTACTTGGACGACCTGAAATTAAAGCATATAATTAGTTAGTTACCTAATTGTAGCTAATTACAAAATTGACCGTTGTGACGGAAATAGTCATAAACACCCAGACTGCCTTGAAAATTCAAAAATGTGATATTCTCAAGATCAGAACTTTAATATTATTGTATTATATGTTGTAAGTCTGTAACGGACAGGTAAAGAAATTACAATTTCTAGCAAAAGACCAAGTCTTTATGGAGAAGATCTAGCTGGTACATTGGCATATCATAATCAGTTGCAATCATCATACTCCTCAGAGTGTAACCAATAAGCAACTCTGTACACCTTGTTTTTCTTCAACTTTTCAATTTTGGCATTGTAAACTACAAGTTTTTGTTTTTCAAAACACGCGTGACATGCCTTTCTGCCCACTACTTTCCCATTAAGAATGTCCTGTAGATCATCACATTTGGAGTAGTCCAAATTCGGATAATCTCTGCGAATGCTGTCTAAATCAGTCTCTGTTGCTGGGCATTTGGATTGACAATTTTGCATTTCTTCTTCGGAGACATCTGTTTAAAATGTAAAGAAAAAAAAACACTGAACAGCATTAACATTTCTTAAGAAAAGGCTAAAATTTTTAAACAACCTAAGTATACGTGTAATCAGCATAATCAGCAGTGTAATCAACGTTGCGGGGGAACAGTTTGTGTTAATAAATTATAATTTTGAAAATGAGGAGACGATCTTTCCCAAGTAACTTTTATTTTTACGAGGATGTTTCCGTAACCGGCTTCCGTCTCTGCACTAGTATCCTACGGGATCTTTGGTGCCGAGACGGAAGCCGGTTACGGAAATGGGGTCGAAAATTACCCATGAATCTGCCCATGACCGTACTATGTCTTTTTCGTCGAGTGGACTATCTTGCTCGCTGTAGGATCTTTGCTTGAAAGTGCGCACCACCAGACTCAGGAACAGCTTCTTCCCCTCTGTTATCTGGCTTCTGAACCTTCCTTCCATTAGATAAGGTACTGTCTGATTCATCTCTACCCACTGCATACATTGGACTCTGGCATAGAAGATGCTCCAAGTATATTCTGCACTTTGTACCTTTCCCTTTACTCGATTGTACTTAGTTGCATCTGTGTGTAATATTATCTGATTTAATTGGATAACAAAGCTTTCACTGTAGCTTGCTGTGAGATTACAAAACCATAACTAAATATAAACCAAAACATAGGTAAGGAAGAGGAAACTACAGAGGGGGGTCTGCCCTGTCGAGTGTTTCCATATTCAGATGGACAGCCAGAAATGAACATGACCTCAGATATTTACATCGGCCTCCTTATAAAGTTACATTTGAAAGGTTAGTATCTGGCTGGCCTCACTAGATTGCACATAGCAACAGGAGAAGGCCCTTCAGCCCAACATTTCCATACTAGCAACCAAGGAAGCAATCCCCTGAATCCCATTTCCCCCGCCTGATATTCCGGTACAATGTAATTTAATCTTTCCCCCATGTACCCATCAGTTTAGTCTAGTTTAATTTAGTTTAGAGATACTGCATGGGAACAGGCCCTTCGGCCCACCGAGTCTGCGCCGACCATTGATTCCTCTACACCAGCACTATCCTACACACTGGGGACACTTTGCAATTTTTATAGAAGCCAATTAATCTACAAACCTCTATGTATGTATTTGGAGTGTGGGAGAAAACTGGAGTTCCCGGGGGAAAACCCATGTAGGTCACGTGGAGAATGTACAAACTCCGTACAGACAGCGCCCGTTGTCAGGATTGAACCTGGCTCTCTGGCGCTGTGAGGCAGCAACCTATTGTTGCACCACCATGCCACCCTCAACTCTCCTTTCGTTCTTCTCACGAAAAGCCTGCACCAAGACAACAAGTTAATGTAGCTGTGCTGCCTTGGGATGTTGGGGGAAACTGGAGCACCCAGAGGAAGTCAACAAGGGCCAGAGAGAAAACATGTAACTAGGGTACAAGCACAAGCTGAGGTCAGGATCGAACCCATGTCCCTGGAAGTGTGAGGCAGCTGCACTAGCTCCACACTGTGTTGACCAAGACCCTCGCCTTTGTAACCACCCAACAAGCAGCATGTGGTGGCAGTGCCATCTGATGGGGTAATGGCAGATCTGAGTGCCACGCAGCTGGCAAAACACTAGCAAAACTTCAGTTTAAAAAATATTCCCACTCGCAGCGCTCTCGGACCAAATGAAGCCATGGATGGAATTGCTGCCAATGCGAGCATGGGTGCGGGGCCTCTGATGGTGTTGCCAACCCTGTCAGTAACTGATCTTGCACGCTTCTCAGGAGAGTAGGAAACATGATCTAAAGTCACAAGACCATAGACCAATAAGAGATAGAAACAGGAGCAGCACATTGAGTCTCTCATCTCTCCTCCATCACCCCGAAGGTCAGGGTTCATCCAACATTCCTAGTCCTCTCTCTTGCCCGTCCCCTCCAACCTATGATTTCCCACCAGATACCGATATCAGCCTTAAATATACCCAAGGACTCTGCTCTCTGCTCTCTAGGGCAAGACTTTGTAAAGACTCAGAGCTCTCTGAGAGAAGCAGTTTCCATCATCTCAGTCTGACATGGGCACCATCACCCCAATACTCTGAGACCATGCTCGATGGATCTGGACTCTCCCACAAGTTCTTCTTTGCTTTCAACTCCTTTGGTTCCATGTTCCTCTAACTCTAGCAATAGGTAGAGCAAAGGGGTTAGATACACAGTGCAGAATACAGTTCTTAGCATTGCAACGCACCAGTTCCATCGACAAAGTCCAATGTCCGCAATGAGGTGGAGGTGAATCAGACAGTATCTTAGCTTATGGAGTCTGTTATCATATGACAATAAAGCCATTTTCTAGTCGTTCCAGGTGCGACAGAGGTTCACCTGCATCTCCACCAACCTCATCTATTGCAACCGCTGCTCTAGATGTCAGCTGATCTACATCGGTGAGACCAAGTGTAGGCTTGGCGATCGTTTCGCCGAACACCTCCGCTCGGTCCGCATTAACCAACCTGATCTCCAGGTGGCTCAGCACTTCAACTCCCCCTCCCATTCCCAATCCGACCTTTCTGTCCTGGGCCTCCTCCATGGCCAGAGCGAGCACCACCGGAAATTGGAGGAGCAGCACTTCATATTCCACTTGGGCAGCCTGCACCCTAGCGGCATAAACATTGACTTCTCCAATTTCTGGCAGCCCATGCTGTCTCCTCCCCTTCTCAGTTCTCCCTCTGTCCGCTGGCCCCTCCTCTTCCTTTTTCCTTTCTTCTCCCCTCCCCCCACCCTACATCAGTCTGAAGAAGGGTTTCGGCCAGAAACGTTGCCTATTTCCTTCGCTCCATAGATGCTGCTGCACCCGCTGAGTTTCTCCAGCACTTTTGTCTACTGACAATAAAACACTTGACTTGAACAGAGGGGAAGGCATAGCCCAGCAAAAATCTAACAAACTCAATATTGAAATTAAAAATTCTTGCCCGATCTTATTCAGGGCTCAGAGTTCTCAACATCGACTCTCCTGTGTGTGAAGACGTACTTACTGACAAACCCCTGAACACTAATTCTCTAATGGCTGTCTGTTTTATTCTCCTACATCAGAGGAAATGGTCTTGGTTTATCCATTCTACGAAATCCCTTAATCATCTTAAATGCTTCGATTAGTTCTACCTTTAATATCCTGGGCTCAGGAGAATCCACCCCTGGCCTCTCCAACCTGCTCTTATCATTTCATTATCTCGGTCCCAGCGTGTGACAGGGACCTCAGCACTCCATGGCCCGCCTACAATGTTTCCTGTTGCCCCTCAGCATCGACTTGAAGCTGCACTGAATCAGATGTAAGTGGATAACACTGGGAAGTGATTTAGTCAAAACCTTTCTGCAGTCATCAGCGATCCCCTTCACAGTCCCTCTCGGCAGCCCTGCTCACTATTTCTTTGCCACATAAAAACTATTTCTTTTCCAACTGTTTGTCAAACTGAAATGCCATCTCTGGCTCACCCCTTCACGGCTGCTGACACGACTTGCTGAGTAAAACCAGGAGTTGGTTTTTATTTCAGATTTTCAGCATCTGCGGTATTTTCATTTTACATTCAGTTGCCAGGGCTGATCCGTCAAGGGCTGACAGGCAAAAGCATACCACCCAAAGGAGGCCACTCAGCCCATCTATCAGCCTCATTAGGTGATGGTCGCACGGCACTATGAAGAGGAGCATGGAAAACTGAGGGGTAACATTTTACACAAAGGGTGGTGGCTCTATGGAACAAGCTACCAGAGGAGGTAGTTGAGGCAGGTACTTTGGTTTTTAATTTAGTTTAGAGATACAGTACGGAACCGGAACCGGAACTGAGTCCACACCGACCAGCGATTCCCGCACATTAGCACTACCCCCCTACACACATGCTAGGGGCTATTTACACTTATACTAAGCCAATTAACCTACAAACATGTACGTCTTTGGAGTGTGGGAAGAAAATGATGATCTCGGAGAAAACCCACATGGTTATGGAGAGAACGTACAAACTCCATACAGACAGCACCCGTAGTTGGGATTGAACCCGGGTCTCTGGTGCTGCAAGTGCTGTAAGGCAGCAACTCTACCGCTGCACCACCATGCCACCCTATCACAACGTTTTAGAAACATTTAGACAGGTACATGGATAGGGTAGGTTTAGAGGGATATGGGCCAAAAGCAGGGATTAGTGTAGATGGGGCATGTTGGTCGGTCTAGGCGAGTAGCGCCGGGTGACCTGTTTCCATGCTGTATGACTCTATGACCAAGAGCAGGGGATTTATCCTGGCCAAACTCTTATACCCAGTGTTCGATAACGATCTACACAAGGAACTGAAAGACAAAGTGCTCGACATGTCAAGCAGCATCCCTGAATAACATGGATAGATGATGTTTCATCATCACCTATCCATGTTGTCCAGAGATGCTGTCTCACCCGTTGAATTACTCCAGCACTTTGTGTCCATTTTTCACAAACTAAAGGTCACCTTACTGCATTCACACTGCTGTTTATAAGAGATGACAACGATAAATTTTCTGCCATATTCTACACTACAGCAATGACTACACTTCAAAACATACTTAATTGACCATAAAGTCCTGTGGAACATCTGAAGGTTTGTGAAGTGCTTTGCAAACACAAGTCTTTCTTTCTTTGCAATTATTTTCCTCACTCCTGTTCTTTTCAAAATGTTGCTTATTTTATTTTTTATTAAGAGATACAGCACGGAAATAGGCCCTTCGGCTCAACAAGTCCATGCCAACCATCGATCAACCGGATGTTCACACTTGTTGTTGTCTGTTAACCTACATTCTCATTCGTTTTCAAATGTCCACCCAGTTCCATAATAAAAATAGATAGATTTGGCATATGAATCAGCATGGATTTTTCTGCTAATTCCTATTTTGTATTTAACAACCACGTTGCAACTGGTCTTTTTTAAAGAGCTACTTAGTCAGTCCATGCTAATAACAGGGACAGGCCGGCAAAACATGAAACGGAACAATTTGCTCCGTACAACTGGTTAAAACGCAGGAAATAACCCAGACAGAGCAGTTGGAAAGTATCATGAAACCAGTTAGTATAAAATCATCCTTCGGTTATTTTGCATTGGGATTTACATATTTCTGACACGTTGGCTTTTGCACAGATATATTTAAAGAACATAATAAAATAAAATGAGCAATCACTTTTAAAGGCCAGAAACAAGGAACTGCAGATGCCAGTTCACACAAAAAAAGATACAAAGTACTGGAGTAACATAGCGGGTCAGACAGCATCCATGGAAAATCACAGAGATGCTGCCTGACCCATTGAGTTACTCCAGTACTTTGTGTTACTTTTAAAGGCGGTCTTACTCTGTTTTGTGTCTGTGAATTATTTGGTGCTCTTTGTGATCGCAAGAAGAAGAATTTGTCAAACGTGAAAGACAAACTCAGGTTCCTGATGTTTTGTTTCGACGTGGGCTGATTACACTCAACGCAGTATTACACATTCGCAGTAGTCAAAGTAGTTGGAAATGTTTTTATTCATGAGTTAGAATACAGTAGAGTGTTGAGATATACTAGGCAGAGATTATGCTGCTGGTTTCTACAGGATTACTTAAGTTATCCTAATGAGATATTTGATTTAAATGCAAGCTGCTTTCAACAAAAATAGACAGGGGACAATACATTGATTCAGGAAAAGTATCAATGAAGAAGTAAAATTAGATGCAAACGCTGGCTCCTTTGGCAGTATTGCATAATTCTTCTGGCTGATCGAGAATTGACCTTCTCAAAGGCTTTTATTTTGCCTCGTTTTGGATTACTCAGTACTCCAGTAAATTTCCATTCCACAGACCTTGAACACATTTCCCTTAATAGAAGCCACTGCCAGAGTTTATGTGAACTTTGCCCACAGGTTTTGATGTTAGGAATTGCAACATCTGTTCTTCTTATAATTCCTCAAAACTGTGCATGTGGCAATGGGCCCTTCTGCATATTGTCTTCCAGAAAACTGGACAGCATAGAAGAAAGAGACCTCTCTCCGATGAGAATTGTGCACTGTTTCCTTTATCATCGTTACTTTTTTTTGCATATTTCATTCATTTGTTCTATAACTCTCTGTATCTCATTTCCTTTTCCCCTGACTCTCAGTCTGAAGAAGGGTCTCGACCCGAAACGTCACCCATTTTTGCACTCGTTATGTTTGTGGCAGTGTGGCTGTGGTGTTTTCAAGAACTGCATTAACAAGATTATAAAGTGTACCTGTCTCAATTATTTTTAATATATGAATGTGACCTATCGATTAGTACGGGTGATGGGGTTAATGGCGAGAAAGCAGGAGAAACATAGAACATAGAAACATAGAAATTAGGTGCAGGAGAAGGCCATTCGGCCCTTCGAGCCTGCACCGCCATTCAATATGATCATGGCTGATCATCCAACTCAGTATCCCGTACCTGCCTTCTCTCCATACCCCCTGATCCCCTTAGCCACAAGGGCCACATCTAACTCCCTCTTAAATATAGCCAATGAACTGGCCTCAACTACCCTCTGTGGCAGAGAGTTCCAGAGATTCACCATTCTCTGTGTGAAAAAAGTTCTTCTCATCTCGGTTTTAAAGGATTTCCCCCTTATCCTTAAGCTGTGACCCCTTGTCCTGGACTTCCCCAACATGGGGATGGGGTTAAGCGGGAAGATAGATCAGCCATTGTTAAAAGACAGAGTAGACTTGATGGGCCAAATGGCCTAATTCTGCTCCTATCACTATGAACTATTGTTTTTTTTTCACCCGACCTGAAACATCACCCATTCCTTCTATCCAGAGATGCTGTTTACCTGTTGAGTTACTCCAGCATTTTGTGTCTATCTTTGGTGTAAACCAGCATTTGCAATTCTTTCATGGACACAAAATGCAGGAGTAACTCAGCGGGACTGCCAGCATCTCTCGACCATCAACCTTATCTCTGCCCCTCATGATTCTGGTTGCTTGGCCATTACTTTCAGTGGCTTGGTGTTCACATCACTCCTTCTGCTAAGATAGACACAAAATGCTGGAGTAACTCAGCAGGTTAGGCCAAAGATCCTATAGCTTTGGGTTAGGCAGCATCTCTGGATAGAAGGAATCATGGGTGACGTTTTTTGTCGAGACCCTTCTTCAGACTGAGCGTCTTCAGGGGAGAGGGAGGCACAGAGATCCTTCCTACACATTTAAGAATGTTGATGTTATACCCTGTGCAGGGGTTAACAAATGTTTTTCTTCGACCAGTTCTATAATCACAGCCTAGTGTTTTTTAAACAAATACGTAGAAATGCAACCACGAGTCCAGGCGCCAGGCTCCCGTCCCCCGGGGCGCGGGCAGACTCGGTAATTGCTAATAGAAGTTAGACACAAAAGGCTGGAGTAACTCGTGTTAAAGAGGGAACTGCAGATGCTGGAGAATCGAAGGTTACACAGAAAAGCTGGAGAAACTCAGCGGGTGCAGCAGCATCTATGGAGCGAAGGAAATAGGCAACGTTTCGGGCCGAAACCCTTCTTCAGACAGGCTGGAGTAACTCAGAGGGTCGGGCAGTATCTGTGGAGGGAAGGAATGGGTGACGGAAATTGCTACACTGCTCTGCTACATCTTTGCCTTGAGTGACAGGGTCTGGAACCAATCAAGCTCGGGGACTCCCTCCGGCCTCCGCGTCATAGAGTGCGGTTGCCCGGGCGACGATTGTGACGCACGGAGGGGGGCGGGACATGGGGGCGGGCCGCGGCCGCGGTATATAAGCGGCAGCCGGGGGAAACGCCGGGTGTTCAGACCGCCGCTCCCGGGTCCAGCAGCAGCAGCAGCAGCAAGAACAACAACAGCGCGGCCAGAGAGGGTTAAAAGCTCATTATTAACACCAGTAATTAATTCCGCACTATCCATTGACCCTCCCGCCTTGTTGCTCCCGTGGATTGATACCACCATGGCCATGACTGAAACCCCAACCGACTTCACTTACTCCAAGATGAGAGGCATCGTGGTCTTCCTGTCTGGTATGTTCCACTGCATCTGGGCTCGCGTTTCCCCTGCAGCCCCTTCTCGGTGTCCCACTCACTGCCTTTAGTGTGTTGGGAAATCCTTGTCTGGGTGGGTAAGGCAAAGTTGTCAGGCTCTGGTACCGAAACCTTGCGTGATGAGTGGTGGTGATGTTGACTGGGACTCCAGGCAGATAGATATTCATTGCTCTCATAAAGAAGTCTTCAGCCGAGGGAGCACATGGGTCCTCAGTTTGCAGCCCCACTTCCCGGTAGCAGCACAACGGCCATTCTCTCCAGAGATGCTGCCTGTCCCGCTGAGTTACTCCAGCATTTTGTGCCTTGCACAACGCTCGTGTCAAATACGCCGTGTTGCATTGCAGAATTTATTAGCGTTGAGGCGCAACTAATATTATGCGTTGCTATATTTGGCAGAAACTATGTTCTACCCTCTGATATCTACCTCTGCACTGCAGTATCTTTCTCTTTGCTCTTCCTTTTGTACTCTTTTGGTTTGAGTGTATTAATGTTAGCATATTGTATTTATCTGATTAAATTTGAAATTAATCAGTGGAGTACCACCCTTGTGGTCAATGGGGCGACTCGTCCCCAACGGTTCAACGGACAATGTCACTAACGCATCCGTTCTTGTGTTTTAAATGAGTGCCGTTATTTAAATGATTAGCAACATTGCACCTTTGAATGAGTCTGGAAATGCCAACCATTCTCTGCGGTTGATATTTGAGGTGTTTGTTTTAATGCAAGTGTGAATGTTGATGGCAATGTCCCTGATCCTGCTGCAAACAAGATTTTCTTTGTACCTGTACCTCTCCCTACTTCTGTATATGACACTAAACTCGACTTGGATGTAGCCACACTATGTGGTAACAGGCCCTTTGGCCCAACATACTCAACCTCTTCAGATTCTTCTGAAGTTTGTGTGCGTATCAGCCATAATGTTATGAAAAAGGTTAAAATTTGACATTTCCTGGTTTGTAGATTTTAATGTGTATGAGGTAACTGCAGGTGCTGGTTTACATTGAAGATAAACACA
Organism: Leucoraja erinaceus; assembly: GCF_028641065.1. Taxonomy (NCBI): domain Eukaryota; kingdom Metazoa; phylum Chordata; class Chondrichthyes; order Rajiformes; family Rajidae; genus Leucoraja; species Leucoraja erinaceus. The sequence continues at coordinate 28,491,210 of NC_073402.1, read as the reverse complement.
AAATGCTGGAGTAACTCAGCGAGTCAGGCAGCTTCTCTGTAAAGAAGGGAATGACTAACAGTTGCTTAATTTGGGAATGCAGTTATTTCTTAATCACCCCGAATATAAAACTGGTTATACCATTAGCATGCAGGTTTGCATAAGTTACCTGGTAAATTATGTGACGCATGATTAGACAATGTTATAGTGTAATGTAATACTGTGTTGTAAAGTTCCCTCTGTGCACAAGATTTTATTGTGTGGAGACTGGGAGATGAAGAGAAACATTCCATCTGTAGTAGAGTGCTACTTAAAAGGACCCCCCACAACAGTACAAGTTTAAATCATAATTTAAAGGGTGTTCTGTTTACTTTTAGCTTTCATAAAACAACGGAAAATGGGCTTGAATGACTTCATTCAGAAGTTGGTATCCAACCCTCAGATCTGCCAGCAGTAAGTACATTTTATTATAATTTACAGTTGAGAATGAAGTACATTTGGTTGATTTTATTAACAGTTGTGGATTGAGATGAGTTACCTCTGCATATTTGGTATGGAGTACAAGCGGTGTGCCCCAATTTGTCTGAGCTGGACATGATGCTGAATAAAACCCCCCCCCCCCCCCCCCCCCCCCCCCCCCCCCCCCCCCCCCCCCCCCCCCCCCCCCCCCCCCCCCCCCCCCCTTGTGTGCATTTTCTACATATCCCACTGTACCCTGTATATTTGTATGAATACCTAAAAGCTTAAACACAACTAGATTCTGTCTCCACCACCATCTCTGCCGGCATTTTCCCATCTAGGCTTCTTTTAACTTTATAAAAGTCTGTTGTCTTCTCTCTGCTTCTAGTACTTTGGAGAAAACAATCCAAGATTGTCCACCCCCTCCCCTGGGAGGAGGGAGGAGTAGGGTCCCGACCAAAACGCCACCTATCCATGTTCTCCAGAGATGCTGTCTGGCCTGCTGAGTTACTCCAGAAGTTCCTTTAACATCCTGGTGATGCTCTTCTGCACCCTCTGCAAAGCCTCATTCTTTCTAACTGATGCATTATTAATGATGTTAAGCTTGACTAACCCAAAATACAATGAGGTGATGACACTAGGATGTCATCTGGTGGTAATTTTGAAATTTCCCCGTAGCTGTGACACGATGTCCTGCGCTCAGTTTCCACTTTTTTGAACCACCTGTCATACTCCTGAATGGTTACATTACATTATTGCATTCATGTGTGGAACAATCTGCCTGGACAACACGTGTTATATCTTCTCCGTGCACCTGACAATATTATACAATACCAGTTTGCTCTGTGGTTGAATGATTCTGGTACAAGATGGCGTAAGGGTGCCATCTGGTGGTAGCTTTAATTTTTTTCCCCCACCGTGTGTGTGCGTGTTCACTTCCAGCCAGGGGATGTTCATTCTTAAAAATGCACTTTTTAGTGTTTGGTTTCTGAAAATAAGCATGTGGAAAGTGTGTTTAAAAAGCTTTGTCTGACTGCCCTGGCCAGTGAATTTCACTACACCAATTGCTGTATGCGACATTAAATGAACCTTAATAGCTCATTTTTTTCATTCCAAATGCTAAAATGATCATAATATCAATTCCATCGCACGGCTGTTATTAAATTAAAATAAATGTTTTGTTTTTCAGCCCAGATGTTTGTGTTTTCTTGCAAATTGACCAAAACCAACCACAGGAAACTGAAACCTATTCAGATGTGAGTACATTATTGACATTTGCAGAGGTGCACAGTTCATGATGACTAATTACAAATTCTAACAGTATTGTCTTCTCTCCTTTCCAGTCAAATATTGATTCAGCAGAATTTGACCTTCCTACATCAAACAGGTAAGAGCAATATTTGTACGACTCCAGAATGATTGTCACTTAGCCAGGCAGGGCCAGCTTGACTCCATCTACTTTGCTGGTCTACTGTATGTAGGTCAGATTATTTAGGCTTGGGTCCGGCTCGGGGTTTGAGCTTGTAATCTAGACCAGTGCTTCATAAATTGGTGAATGAAATGATTTTGGAGTAAATTAGTTAATTTATGTGTTGTCGCTCATGTGACAAAATGAATTATCTATAAAATGATACACGATGGAGAATAAGATGAATTACAAAAAAACATAAGAAAATTTAGTTGAGGGTGAATGAAATTTTGTGATAAAGACTTGAGGGTGAATGACACTGAAATAGTTTGAGAAGCACTGATCTATACTATTGATAACAAGGAAAGATGTCATGGAGTTATTTCTGTGGGAGATCCTTATTCTGCATCAAGCAAGCACTAGTGGGATCATTTCAAGTGAAGCTTCATGGAGTATGCACTGAGTTTCTGAAAGCTTTACTGCTTGTCAAGTAGGGGTTAAACTTGAATTATGATGGTGGGGGTCAGTTATACTTTGCTCTATTCTTGGGGAATCGAGGAACAGCAGCTGCTGGTTTATAAAGGAAACATTCATGTCGTAACTCAGCGGGCTAGGCAGCATCTCTGGAGGACATGGCCAGGTGGCATTTTGGGTCATGACCTATCCATATCCTCTGGAGATTCTGCCTGGCCTGCTGAGTTACTCCAGCATTTTTTTTTCCTCTATTCTCTTCCCAATGTAAAATAACTTTTTTAATTTTGTACAAACAGTGCGAAACCATCAGACTTTGACTACCTTCAAATAATTGGGAAAGGAAGTTTTGGAAAGGTTAGTGCAGCCTTTTGATTCATTCCAATCATGGAATTTAATGATATTGGTTAATTTTATGTTCTACCTACCTCCCTAGTGGCTACCACTAGCACTCGGCTTCCATCATTGAATCTGTCGTAGTGATGGGGAAGTGGCACTGTACTGTGGGTTTTGAGTATGGCCATTATTTATTTCAGGTCCTTCTTGCCAAGCATAAAGAAACAGAAAACTATTTTGCTGTAAAGGTTCTGCAGAAGAAGATGATCCTGAAGAAAAAGGAGGTAAGCTTAATTTTTATTGGCATGCAGAAAAAATGATGCACGTTGAAGGGAAATTTAACCGAGCAATGAACTTTGTTCCCCTGTGTATAAGAAGTTTAGAAAAGTCTTGGTCGCTGGGTCACAGTTAAAGCAGTACAATCTTCTTGGTGACTCATTTCAGTCGGGTGTAGATTTATTGTCATGTGTACTGAGGTACAGTGAAAAGCTTTGTTTTGCATGATGTCTAAACGGATCACATACTGTACATGAATACTATCAAGTCAAATTCTAGTACAATAGATGGAGCAACGGGAAAGATAGGGAGCAGAGTATAATTCTCGACATTGTAGCGCATCAGTTCCATTGACAAAACTCAATGTCCACAATAGGGTGGAGGTGAATTGGACAGTGCCCTGGGTTATGGAAGGTCCATTCAGAAGTGTGATAACAGAGGAAGCTGTTCCTGAGTCTGGTGGTGCATCCATCAAGCTTCTGTAGCTTCTGATGGAGAAGAGCTCCACCTCCCCGAGCGCCCCCCCCCCCCCGCTAACTGGATAGCGCGCAACAAAGAAGCTTCTCGCTGTACCTCGGTACATGTGACGACAAAATCAACTAACAATGAAACTTTAACTTGCAGTTGGAAATATTTTGTTGCCTCACAGGATGTGGGCACCATGGGCAAGGCTGCCCTTGCACTGGTCTAGTGCTGGGCTAAGTGTTTGTCTTCTTTTTCAGCAAAAGCATATCATGGCAGAGCGCAGTGTACTCTTGAAAAACATCAAGCACCCTTTCCTGGTGGGGCTTCACTACTCCTTCCAGACCACAGACAAGCTCTTCTTTGTCCTGGACTATGTGAACGGCGGGGAAGTAAGTAACATTTCATTGCAACATTCGCTGAAATTTAAAAATTGATTAATTATTAGTGGTCCATTCTCTGGGCTCTGTGTGCAGAGTTGGGGCTGATCGTGATTTCAACTCCCTTTGTTACTGTTGCTAGTACACAGAGCACTACTGGCAAGTCGGTCGTACAGCTCTGAAACTTGCTATTTGGCCCAACTTGTTCACGCCGACCAAGATGCCCAATCTAAGCTAGTTCTGTTTGCCAGCATTTGGCCCATATTCCTCTAAACGTTTCCTACAAAATGTAACTGCTCAAATGCTATTTTAGTCTCTAATTCGACCATCTCCTCTGGCAGCTCATTCGATGTACCCAGCACCCTCTGGTTCCTGTTAAATCTTGCCCCTCTTGCTTTGAAGAAGCCATGATTCTCGGTTGAATTGATTGAATAAAACTCATTTGAACTGAGCTGCAAGGGGATATATTTAGAAGTTAAACTCACAACACCCGAGACACTGGTTTGATCCTGACCTCTAGTGCTGGTAGTGTGGAGTGTGCATGTATTTCCCCTGGATGCTCTAGTTCTAGGTTCCCATCACATCCCCCAAAAATGTTTGGGGTTGCAGGTTAATGGCCTTCTGTAAACTGCTCCTAACATGTGGGAAATGGATGAGAAAGTGGGATAACATGGAACTATGTGAATGGGTGATCACCAGTTGATGTGGGCTGAAGGGCCTGTTTCCTTGCTGTATCAATCAGCATAGGATCTGGATGTGGACATCACTTCCAAATTGGTGTCAATTCATTGCAAATTCTCCTGGGCAAATGGGGTTTCTGCTACTTTTGTCACTTGCAGTTAAAGGGAATACATTGTGTAAACTAACTGTTGGATTTTCCAGCTGGTTGGAACTTCTGCCATTGTTTCCCAGTCTCTGGCATTCTACAAACATGCCGCCAGTTCCTGTTTAACCTCCAACCTGCAAATTTGCTGGCTAGCATTGATAGAATGGGCTCCACACAATTCAAGGTGTGGTCTTTGTAGTACCAATAACTGAAGCAACCAGTTAAAATAAATCTGGTTTTTGTTTTTTTACTCCCTCAGTTGTTTTACCACCTTCAGCGGGAGCGCGTGTTCCTGGAGCCTCGAGCTAGGTTCTATGCTGCTGAGATTGCCAGTGCCCTGGGTTATCTGCATGCCTTGCACATTGTTTACAGGTGAGTGTGCAACCAATAATGCTAGCTTGCAACACTGTCCAGGCCCCTTCTGTGGGTCGGGACAGTTAATGATTCAGATTGGGGTTGGTACCCACAGATGTAGCCTGGCCTAGTCTAGGGAGGGCTGGTGAAGATTGGAGATGAGAAAAGATAAGATTAGTCCTGGTCTTTTGCTTCTAGTTATCACCCCCTACTTTCCGACCCAAAACATCACCCATATCATTGTCCCGGTGGCTCAGTGATAGTTGCTGCCTGCCCCTGTCCCACTTAGAAAACCTCTGGAGACTTTGCGCCCCACCCATAGTTTCCGTGCGGTTCCCGGAGGTTGCAGGTAGTGGAAGCATGTAGGGAGACTGACAAAAACCTCCGGGAACCGCACGGAAACCTTGGGTGGGGCGCAAAGTCTCCACAGGTTTCCGTTCAGGTTTCCTAAGTGGGACAGGGGCATAACGGCAAAATGCAACGCCAGGGACCCGGGTTCGATCCCGACTACGGGTGCTGTCTATATGGAGTTTGTACGTTCTCCCCGTGATCTGCGTGGGTTTTCTCCGAGATCTTCGGTTTCCTTCGCACTCCAAAGCCGTACAGGTTTGTAGGTTAATTGGCTTGATAAAATGTAAAATGGTCCAAGTTGGTGATATGTGAAGTACTGCCCTGCCGACTACAAAATTCAGAAGGTTCATTGGTATAAATCAGCATCTGCAGTTCTTTGTTTCTACCGCTCAAGATGATTGTTTTTTTTCCTCAAGTTGTATAGATAGTCCATCTTGCATTAACTGGTATTTATGTCCTTAACACAGAGACTTGAAACCCGAGAACATTCTGCTGGATTCTCAAGGCCACATTGTGCTAACGGACTTCGGGCTCTGCAAAGAAGGGGTGAAACCAGACGGGACCACCTCCACCTTTTGTGGCACGCCGGAGGTAAGCGAGACGATGGATGTTGAGTTGTGACCTTCGGCTAGGGAACAGCCTCGCATCTGGCCAGCTTTGGAAAAATTGGACCAAGATTAGTTCCCTTGCACCAGTTATTAAAAATAATGTTGGGGGAGAACAGGATGCAATTGTTTCCTCTTGGACTGTCTTCCCCTTATTCCGTTGATTAGTACAGGTGTCGGGGGGTTATTCAATTCAATTCAATTCAACTTTAATGTCATCGCACAAATACAAGTATGAGTACAACGAAATGCAGTTTTGTGTCAGTCCGTAGTAGTTGTACATATGTGTGTTATGATTGTGTTTATAATTTGTTTGGTTGTTTTGTTGTTTGTCTTTTGCACAAAAGTCCGCGAGCATTGCCACTTTCATTTCACTGCACATCTCGTATGTGTATGTGACAAATAAACTTGACTTGACTTAAAGAAAAAAAAAATAGAAAGAGAGAAGATACAGAATAATCAAGAAGGGGTTATGAGGCGTAGGCAGGAGAATGAGGTTAAGAGGGAAAGATAGATCAGCCATGATTGAATGGCGGAGTAGACTTGATTGGCCGAATGGCCTGATTCTGCTCCTATCACTTATGAGCTTTTCTACTTGAACGAGCGATCCAACATGGAACGAGCGATCCAACATGGAACGACTCTTTTTGCCCAGAGTCCACGCCAACCAGCGATCACCCGTTCAGACCGATTCTCCCATCCCACTTTCTCATCCACTCCCCTACACACGGGACAATTTACCGGGGGCACCCAGAGGAAACCCAAGCAGTCACAAGGAGAACGTGCAAACTCCTCACAGACAGCCTCCGAGCAGCGTTATTATTGTCACATCTACTGAGATGGTGCTAAGCTTTTGTGTTACCCAATCAAACTGGGGATAATACGAAACATAAAGACAATCAAGCCTAACATGAGGGAAGGGAACAATCTTGGTACAAAATATAGTTTCTCAAATCGCATTGTATGCACTGCTTATAGAAATGTATTGGAACATTATAAACCATGAAAGTGGTAATTAAGTAAAAAATCTATTCACTTTAAAATCACTTTGTACATGGTCAGGCTGCTTTCAAATATATTTAATCAATGCTTTTTTTTTTAGTATTTGGCTCCTGAAGTATTACAGAAGCAAGCGTATGATCGGGCAGTTGATTGGTGGTGCCTGGGATCTGTGCTCTATGAAATGTTGAATGGACTGGTAGGTATCTGTCTTAAATCCTACAATGGGGTGTGTTGAAAGCCCAGCTTTGCATGTAATGTGGCAATAGACAATAGGTGCAGCAGTAGGCCCTATGAGCCAGCACCGCCATTCAATGTGATCATGGCTGATCATCCCCAATCAGCACCCCGTTCCTGCCCTCCCCATATCCCCTGACCCTGCAATCTTTAAGAGCCCTATCTAGCTCTCTCTTGAAAGTATCCAGAGAAACTGCCTCCACCACCCTCAGAAGCAGTAAATTCCACAGATTCACAACTCTGTGAGAAAAAGCGTTTCCTCGTCTCTGTTCTAAATGGCTTGCCCCTTATTCTTATTCTTATGGCATTTTGGAAATATTCCTCCTTGCGTTGTTATACTGCAACGTGCTTTGTTTGTGTTCCAAATCGAGTTGGTTATGGTTTTGGTGTGTTGGTAATCTGGTCCTTTCTCTCTCTCTCAGCCTCCATTTTACAGTCGGAACATGGCTGAAATGTATAACAACATCCTGCACAAGCCACTGGTCCTGAAACCCAACGTGTCGAACTCTGCCCAAGATCTCCTGCAGGGTCTGCTGCAAAAGGACCGGCTACAACGACTGGGGGCCAAGGATGACTTTGTAAGTGCTTCTTTAAAGGAGATTGCCACTTGCTCACCTGCCCAAACCTTTCAATATATTTTTCATAGCAGCCACCATTCATTGGTACACCATCTTTGGGCAAGACAGCTGTTTATTGATTCAGAATTTCCCCAAGCAAACTGGAGGCAGGTGAAGGTCTGTGGGTCTGACCAGAACAGGATGTGTTATCTTTCCTTGGGCTCCCAACCTCAAAAATCACATATCCATGTTATCCAGAGATGCTGTCTGACGTGCTGAATTACTCCAGCACTTTTTTGCAAGCCAACATCTGCACTTTCTCCTTTCTAGAGGTGCTATCATGCTGTCTACTTGCATCTATGTGCTGGGCCCAGGACAGTGGTGCCTACTATTGGGTTCTCCCTACCCGATGGATCCTAGTTTAGGTATTAGTTCAGTAACTGAGCAATTCAATTATCCCATGTGCCTGCACTATATTAAATTTGCATTGTGGCATCATCCAGTTTATCTCCAATTACTTTCAAGTTTATCATCTCCAGTTTCCATTCATGTATTCTCAGCCTTCAGAGCCACTTTTTTCTCCAGATATGCTGCCTGACTCTCTTTTTTTCTCCAGATATGCTGCCCGACTCACTGAGTTAAATCAGCTCTTTGGTATAAATCAGCATCTACATTTCCTTTTCACTACCTACACATAGTGGTGCATTACAGATTGATTGCTGAATGGTGAAGGGGAATTCCACACTTGCTTCCTATCCTGGGGTCAGCCAGCTAACTGGTCAATGGTTGGGTAACCCTATCAAGTTCCAACTGGATTTTAACTTTTTCCATCTTTGCCTCCACAGCTGGAGTTGAAGTTCCATTCGTTCTTTTCAACAATTAACTGGGACGATCTCATGGCCAGGAAGATCTCTCCTCCATTTGTACCAACAGTGGTGAGTATTATAAACTTTGACAAAATGTTCAATTGGGACCTTTCAAAGGCTACTCTTTTTGCTCTAATGTAAACAATTCTGCGATTGCTATTTCCTCAGAAGATACTTGATTCTAATTGTGTAAGACAAAGTGCTGGAATAACTCAGCAGGTTAGATGGCAGAAATGAGAGGGGGTCTGAGAGAGGTCCTGTTGGAGAGAGGTAGACCTACTTGGAGGAGATGTTGCAGTGGAATGGAGACCCCACTTCTAATTGTGTAGTTGTGAAGTGCAAGAGAAACCAGGACCTTCGTGCTATACACAAGAAAATTCAAAGTGCTGGAGAAATTTGGCAGATCAGGAGGGAATGGACTGGCAACGTTTTGGACCGGGTCCCTTCACATCTGCTGATTGAGTTCTTCCAACACTTTGTGTTATGAGTTATGACATTAATGGTACGTTACACTTGTGTAAAACGTTTGCATTTTAAGAGGCACAGAGTACGAATGACCTGGCCATCCCAGTCATCCAAAAAAAAAAAGAACTTTGAATGAGCATTTAAAGATCAGCAGCCCGCTGCTGAGAAACAACAGTAGGATCCTGATAGTGTAAATTGGCCAGTTGACGTACTTTCTTAGAACAATCTTGGGGCTTTCAGCTTGTCACTCGTCAGTCTCCAGGGAACGTGAATTGTCTGCAGATCCCTGATAAGTATGCTCTTGCCATGCCCTTAGTGAGAATAGTGCTGATTGTTCTAGGAACTGTGACCTTCACTGGTTTGACTATTTGATAGTTCAGCTTTAACCCCAAGTGTTTAACAAAATTAACATTCAATATTACAATTTGCTTTTTTCAATGGTCGCTATCATTTAAGGAGAGTAATGTAGTGGGATAAACATCTTGCTTCTTGCACATGAAATGAAGATTTGGTATGGAAGTACAGGGATTATGAAGCCAAAAATGTTGAACTTTGCATCAAATGTAGAGGTAAAAAGTTAGTGCACCCAGAGTGGGGGACAAAGTTTGTCGTCATAATGATGGAGAAATATACTTGCATTGAAAACAGTACAGGAAGTGTTCACTAGCTCATTCTTGGCAGAAAGGAACTGAGCACTTGCCTGTATTCAGTAAAGTGAATAGTGAGAACAAGGAACTGCAAAAAGGGCAGCGCTGGAATAACTCAATGGGATCAGGTAGCATCTCTGGAAAACATGTATAAGCAGTGTCACCTGACCATCTTTTCCAGAGATTTTGCGCGACCCACTGTTACTCCACACTCTGCTTTTTTTTTTAAAGAAAATATTGACTGATTCTGAAGGAGATGGACAAAAGTTGAATGTGGATTTTCCCAAGAAAATATGGCCTATTAATGGATGAAGTGTGTTAACATTGTATTCCAGAGCTGTAGGTGCAGATTATGTATTCCCGGTTGATATTTTGGTTTAGATTTATTGTTACTTGTACAGTGAAAAGCTTTGTTTTGCATAATGTCTCATTAATCGGAAAGTGCTATACATATAAAATTAAGTTGAACTCTAGTACAATAGATAGAGCAAAGTCAAGTCAAGTCACATTTATTTATATAGCACATTTAAAAAAACAACTCTCGTTGGCCAAAGTGCTTTACATTTGTTATAAGAATAGTATAAACAAACAAACTACATACATATATACATATAGCCCTCGCTCAGGAAAGGCTTGGGAGTATAGATAACTATCTTCCAAAGGGGAAGATAGTGCCGAATATAGTTCACAGCACTAGCACATCAGTTCCATAGACGAAGTCCAATGTCTACAATGGGGTAGAGGTGAAACAAATGGGGGACTGAGGGCTGTGGGCAAGATATGAAAATGAGATGAGCCAAAGTTTGGTTTGAGCCAAGTTATAGTGAAAAGCATTTGTTGCGTGCTATCCAGTCAGCAGAAAGACTATACATGATTACAATTGAGCTGTCCAGTATACATATACAGGGTAAAGGGAATAACATTTGGTTTAAGGTAAATTCTGATTAACGATAGTCCGAGGGTCTCCAATCGGGTAGATGGTTGGTCAGGGCTGCTCTGTAGTTGATGCTTGAATATTGCAAGATCTTGTGGAAAGATGGAGCAGGTTTGATACTGTTGGACTACTCTGCACTTGAATTCTTTAAAGAATTCTGTATGAATGTATGCTGTATATTAATACCCACGAGTGTTACAAAATTGACTGGTTTCTGATCTACATTTCTTTCAGACTGGACCCACTGACCTGCGACACTTCGACACTGAGTTTACTCAGCAACCAGTTCCAAACTCTGTTGCAAACTCCCCTGAAGATTTTCCAATTACAGCCAGTATACAAGAGGCTGCTGAAGCTTTCCTTGGCTTCTCATATGCACCCCCTGATACTTGTATATAATGCCATACAATTTTGTACTCTATTCAAACAACACTGGACAGCTGAGGTTCCAGCCTGCACATTGGTGCACCTTATTCTTCATGCACAAGTTGCTCCATCCATGATGAGATCTTCTTATGAGGAAGGCACATTCCCCTGGAAGTTGCGAGAGAACATCTAAAGATCCAGGTCGACTCTAAAATGTTAATTTTTGTTTGTCGGCTTTTCCATACTTTTCAGTAAGGTCTTGTGGCAGACTCAAATCTAATGTTAACCAACTAAACCTCGACCTCGTTCTTCAGAGCCAATCCTGACTGTATTAAACAATCTCCAGCAACTCTACTCAGTTTTAACAACTCTGGTTTTAAGAACAAATTTCTATGAAAACAAACATGTACATCAATAGTTGAGATGTTGCTCCTGTGAAGTGATTTCTGGCATGGAGAGTAAACTATGCTGCTATTTATCAAGAACTTGGAGGTGATTCGGACATCTGCCCGATACAGATCAAATCTTCAAATATCTGAAATTGCCAAAGTACTACATTCCATGCAAGGTCTGAACTGTCAAGGTCTCCAGTGATTAAGGGTCATACAGTTGGGACCATTAGGGACATGAATCTTTTTTCCAGCAGTTAGTTTCTGAATATATTTTCCTATTGTGGCATAGTATTAACTGAAGATGTTTGTCTTCATTTTAACCGAGCAAATAAATGGATTTCCAACCCAGCTTTCAATGTGAGTTCTTAGTCCCAGACCAATTAGTTTCTGCATCAAAGTTGAACGCACCTGTTCTTCAGATGAGATATTGTGAATGAATTGTCGTCAATTAATTTTAAATTAAAATTTGAAGGCCAAGTATGATGTAGAGGCTTTAACTGCATGACTGACAACGGTTTGATTGATCGGAATGGCTGGTTATGTTTCTGGGAGGAAAGACTTGGATGGTTATTGCATTTTCTTCACTTGGAACTTTGAACTGGAGCAAGTCAGCATTTTGGGGTTGGATAGTTCTTTGCATAGTGAAGGGCAGAGGTATTGAAGATGCTGGAAATTGAGTTTTTTATTAAAAACTGCTCAGAATTAATCAGGTTAGGCAGCATCTGATATACAGTGAAATTGAAGTCTTGTTCCATCAGAAGCCACTAAATGTGATAAAATGAAATGTGTATTTAGTACCAGTTGATACACTCCTGTGTGAGATAGAAGTGATATTATCCCAGGCATCTACAGGCATATCAGCCAATACTGCTCGGTTAGAAAATTCAGTGCACAATGTTAGATAACTGAATTGATATTTCTTTCATATTTGGAAGATTGTATTTCTATTTACACATTTTAGACGGATGTTTAAAGGGCACGGTGCAGATCTTTAGTTTTAAAAAAAAAACTATTTTGTAATCTCAGATGTACTGAATTTGACAGGAATGTACAGTAAATGTCACATGCTGCTTCAGTTACATTGTCAATGTGTTACAAAGTGGAAAGTTTAAGAATGGTTTCAGTTATAGCTGGAATTTTGTTCATGCAGTAATATGCATGACTTATTAAAGAATATCGATGAAGCCTTTTGGAGTGTGGATCATCATCACTTAACATTGGGCTTAAGTATTTCTGTTGGAGGTAATGAATTCAGAGGATTGAGCCATCCTCTCATTTGTCCCTAACCCAACAGTGTATAGGATTTGTGTAATAAGGAACTGCAGATGTTGTTTTATATCGAAGATAGACATAAAATGCTGGAGTAGCTCTCAATTAGATGAAGTGTCTTGTCCCGAAACATCACCTATTCCTTTTCTCCAGAGATGCTGCCTGACTTGTGAGTTACTCCAGCATTTTGTGTCTATCTTCAGAGTGTAGGATTTACCAATTTAAGTCCATGGCCTGGTATGGAAGTATCGGCCAATTAGGCAGAGCTATCTGCTTGTATTGATAGAATTAATTGTAAATTTGTTCAAAGGCTTTGCACGGCATAGCTCTTCCTTGTTCTAAATTAGAAGCCCATTTAGGTTGTTTTACACAAGTTTGTGAAGCCTTGTTCAATTTGACCGACTAATATTCACAGTGCAAGATTGGACTATTTATTATAGAGTTTACTGATAACTGAAACTTATTTCTAAATTTAATATAAAATTTTGACTTGACAATAAACAATCTATTTCAATAACCATGAGCTGTTTTTTGTTTTTTTTAATTTCAAAACGGTCTGTCTCTGAACCTGTTCCAAAAATGGGGAAAGTTACTTGAGGTGCAGATTTTGATCTATTTAGAACATACTAATGGCCAGTATCAAAGCAATGTGAACATAGGGAAAGGTGGAGTGGATGGAGATAGACAATATTCTGTCTAGTAGAGAGAATGGATGGGCTGGGATTAGTTTTCTTCAGAGGTGAGGGGCCCAGAAACACAGGGCTAGAAATAAATTGCTTCATAAAATCAATGTCAATAATCATTCACCATTCAGATTTAGATTCGAACTTTATTGTCATTGTGCAGTGTACAGTACAGAGGCAATGAAATGCAGTTAGCATCTCCCTGGAAGAGCGACATAATTATGAGCAATAAATTAAAGTAACTAGTCAAATAATTTTGGTTAGTCAGGGTGTCAGGGGTAATGTATTCCAGAATTTTAAGTGGTTCGATGGATTCATTTCATGTGAAAAGCATCAAACCAATTAGATTTGAAATCGCATCCTCCTCCTTCCTCAGACGGCCCTTGGGATCGAGGATAACCTGCTTCCACTCTGGTTCCAAGTTCAATGAGGGGCCAATAGACTCTTCCGCTGCAGGTTGTGTCTGATGGAGCTGGCAGTGGGTTGTGTATGACAATCCATGCCTGCTGTCTTTTTAGTTTAGAGATATTGCCTAAACTGATCATTTGGTCAACCTCATCTGTGCTAACTAATGATCACCCATACATTAGTTATATCCTGCACAGTGGGAACAATTTGCAGAAGCCAATCGATCTACAAAACTTCATGTTTTGGGAATGTGGGAGGAAACTGATGCAGTCATATGAAACATGTACAAACTGTACAGATGGCACCCATAGTCAGGATCAAACCCAGATCTCTGGCACAGTGAGGCATCACCTCTACAGCTAAGCCTCTGTTGCGTGCAACAGGCTTCCGTGTGATCCCATTAATGGACATTATAGTTCTCAATACCATCCTGAAAGCTCTTCCCTGCATTTTGAGCAGTCAAAGGCCAACAATTCCTCTGTGACTGTGGCCATATTGTGTTCCTTCAAGCATGCCGTGAGCACCTCCTTGAATTCTTGCTTGAAGTCCCAAACCGCTGAGTTCAGGAACAGTGGAGGAAGAGCTTTCAGGATGGTATTGAGTTCTCTGGTGTTTCCTCGATGTTCCCAAACCACCAAGTTCAGGAATATCACCTTTTCTACAACCAGAAGATTCCTGAACCAACTTGCATAATCCTGATCCTATCTCGGCAAAGGAACACCAGATCACCTCTCCTGACATCAAGTGTTTAAGAAGGAACTGCAGATGCTGGAAAATCGAAGGTAGACAAAAGTGCTGGAGAAACTCGGCGGGTGCAGCAGCATCTATGGAGCGAAATAGGCAACGTTTCGGGCCGAAGCCCTTCTAGGGTTTGGCTTTCAACACACTAGGGGCAAATTACAGAAGCCAATAAACCTGCATGTCTTTCAAATGTGGCAGGAAACTGGAGCACCCGGAGGAAACCAAACACACGGTCAAAGGGAGAATGTACAAACTCTTAGTCGGGATTGAACCCAGATCCTTGACGCTGTAAGGCAGGAACTCTAATACTGCACTGCTATATTTGTATGGGGCCATGTCTGAAGAAGGGTTTCGGCCCGAAACGCTGCCTTTTTCCTTCGCTGCACCTGCGCTATGAGTTTCTCCAGCGTTTTTGTGTACCTTCGATTTTCCAGCATCTGCAGTTCCTTCTTAAAAACATAATTTTTTAACAATTTGATCATGATTTTTCTTGTGTTATATACTGCCTATGTGTATTTCTTTAGAGTCCAGTTATGCTTCTACAACTAATTATCTGTAATAATAAAGAACTTGTGGGTAAATATGACAATTAAGCATTCTTGAATCATGTGCAAATTGTTGACGACGTTTATCAACTTTGCATCGGTGACTATGTTACAAACAAAACTAGTTCAGGGGAGTGGTGGGGGGGTGCAAAAGTAGCTGGTGTAACTAAGGGGTAGGACAGGCTACATGCAGGAAGATTGGTCCTGATGCTGGGGAAGTCCAGAACAAAGGGTCACAGTTTAAGGATAAGGGGGAAGTCTTTTAGGACGGAGATGAGAAAAACATTTTTTACACAGAGTGTTGAATCTCTGGAATTCTCTGCCACAGAAGGTAGTTGAGGCCACAGTTCATTGGCTATATTTAAGAGGGAGTTAGATGTGGCCCTTGTGGCTAAAGGGATCAGGGGGTATGGAGAGAAGGCAGGGATGGGATACTGAGTTGGATGATCAGCCATGATCATATTGAATGGAGAATGGTGCAGGCTCGAAGGGCCGAATGGCCTACTCCTGCACCTAATTTCTATGTTTCTATCATATTGAATGGCGGTGCAGGCTCGAAGGGCCGAATGGCCTATTCCTGCACCTAATTTCTATGTTTCTATCATATTGAATTCAATATTGCGGTGCAGGCTCGAAGGGCCGAATGGCCTACTCCTGCACCTATTGTCTATGTAACTAAAGATACTAGAGGATATAATCTTTGGGCGTAACAGCAATGCAACTTCCAGCCCCCATGCTGTTGCCTTTCTTGGCGGGAAGCGGCGCTGGGACCACGTGGTTCCCATTTACGGCCGGCGTTGGCGGGAAGCGGCGCTGGGACCACGTGGTTCCCATTCACGGCCGGCGAGGAGGGAGGGAGGGGGGGGAGCGGAAGTCCCGGCGGGCAGTGCGGCGCTGCAATGGCGGCCAGCGACGGTCGGGCCCCGCCGCCAACGGCGTGATGGACGAGGCTGCGATCACGGGGCCGCTTGGTGTGTCTTCATTTGCGCTCGTCCTCTCCGCTTCTGACCGCCGGCGCCGCTGAGCACGCTGTCCGCTTCCCTTCCATGCGACGCTGAAGCGATAGGAGCGGGCGGACGGACGGAGTTTCAGCGCGGGGCCAGCGGGCTCGATGGGGCAGCGAGGACGCAGGGCCCGAGTGCGCCCTGCCAAATAGTGAGTACCCACCGCCGCCTATGTAGGGGGCGCCGCTTCCTGCTAAATACTGCTCCATCCACACTGACAATACAATACCGTTTATTTGTCATTTGAACCTCATATAAAGTTCAAACGAAAGACTGCCAATGAAACATAGAAATTAGGTGTGCAGGAGTAGAGGCCATTCGGCCCTTCGAGCCTGCACTGCCATTCAATATGATCATGGCTGATCATCCAACTCAGTATCCCGTACCTGCCTTCTCTCCATACCCCCTGATCCCCTTAGCCACAAGGGCCACATCTAACTCCCTCTTAAATATAGCCAATGAAGTGGCCTCAACTACCCTCTGTGGCAGAGAGTTCCAGAGATTCACCACTCTGCGTGAAAAAAGTTCTTCTCATCTCGGTTTTAAAGGATTTCCCCCTTATCCTTAAGCTGTGACCCCTTGTCCTGGACTTCCCTAACATCGGGAACAATCTTGATGAACTTACCTCCTGAAGGTAAAGTCCGATCGAAGATCGTCTGAGGGTCACCAGTGAGGTAAATAGTAGTGTTCAAGAAGGAACTGCAGATGCTGGAAAATCGAAGGTAGACAAAAATGCTGGAGAAACTCAGCCGGTGCAGCAGCATCTATGGAGCGAAGGAAATAGGTAACGTTCCGGGCCGAAATCCTTCTTCAGACTTCTAAATAGTAGTTCTGGACTGCTCTCTGGTTGTGGCAGGATGATTCAGACAGGGTGTTTGCGATTTACAGGGAGGAAAGGAACATCCATGCTTTATCCTAGCGTTTTAATTTTTTGTTACGCTGCATCTTAGAATAATGGGGAGGTCATTTAAGACTGAGGTGAGAAAAAAACTTTTTCACCCAGAGAGTTGTGAATTTATGGAATTCCCTGCCACAGAGGGCAGTGAAGGCCAAGTCACTGGATGGATTTAAGAGAGAGTTAGATAGAGCTCTAGGGGCTAGTGGAAACAAGGGATATGGGAAGAAGGCAGGCACAGGTTATTGATAGAGGACGATCAGCCATGATCACAATGAATAGCGGTGCTGACTCGAATGGCCTCCTCCACCTATTTTCTATGTTTCTATGTATGTCTGGCGAAAGGGAATGGATGATGTTTTGGGTCGAGACCCTTCTTCAGTCTGAACTAAACTAAACTATTATCTGATCCGATTGGATGGCATGCAAAAGAAAGCTTTTCACTGTACTTGTGGCTAAGGGGATCAGGGGGTATGGAGAGAAGGCAGGTACAGGATACTGAGTTGGATGATCAGCCATGATCATATTGAATGGCGGTGCAGGCTCGAAGGGCCGAATGGCCTACTCCTGCACCTAATTTCTATGTTCCTATGTACCTTAATAAACGTGACAATAATTAACGTAAACCTAAACTAACTGTAGCACTTGCAAAGAAGAAGGGTCTGACACAGAACGTCACCCATCCCTTCTCTCCAGACATGCTGCCTGTCCCGCTGAGTTACTCCAGCTATTTGAGTCTATCTTCGGTTTAAACCAGCATCTGCCGTTTCTTCCTACACATTTCATCTGCTCCACTGTGAAATCTCCTCAAGGTATATCTACTTTGAGGAAGTTCTCTCTCTGACAAGAGTTCTGCAACATCTTCTCTTGCTGCTCCCCATCTGTGATTCCTCCTGCCTGTCTCGTTGAGTTACTCCAACTTTTTGAGTCTTCCTTAGGTTTAAACCAGCATCTGCAGTTCTTTCAGACACATATGTCCTGGCATGTAGTCCGTATCCATATCTCTCCATTTAATAACTAGTTAATAACCATGTTAACAATGCCTTATTTGGTATGGCTTGATTTTTAACTGAAGCACATCAATATTTGAGAAAGATATGCATAGCCTAGAGGAGGGCTGGCATGCTGTTCCTGAAACATTTTTGTTTATTTGAAAGAATGTTGAACACGAATAATGGAAAGGTCAGAGTAGAATGCTGGTGTGGGGTTGGAGTGAAGGAGGCATTGTTAACTAGGGCCAACAGGAGATGTGGGACATATTCACACATATATTCATAAGGTTGTTTGTAACCTGTGTCTTTAAAAATCCACCATGCTACGAACATTGCAACATGGGTAGCTTTTACACAGTAGTCATGTAAATCTAACTTCAGCCTTTGCGTATTTAAGATGCGGTGTTATCAAAAGCTATAAAAGCTGTTTGAATAGTTAAGAAAATCATGACAACAAGAAGAATCCTGACCTGAAATGTCATCTCTCCATGTTCTCCAGAGATGTTCTCCAGGAATTTCTTAAAGCACGTCTTTCGAAAACATTGGCTGTAAATAAATCAGTGTTTTTCAGCTGAAACTTTTGGCTGAAATTTGTTCATAGTATTTTGGTAATGGGCTAATAATATTGTTCTTTGTGTTAGTAAATTAAATGGAAATATTTTCAAAGTATACAGACATTCCTGTAACTTCCTCAAAAATCATCCTGAATAGACTGTAGTATGAAGCTTTTCTTGATCATATGAACACACAAACAGCACAGGAACATAAACTCTGGCCCACAATGTCAGTGCCCACCATGATGCTATTCCAGCCAATCCCCATCTGCCTGCACATGGTCGGGATCTGTTGATTCCCTGTCTGCTCATGCGTCTAATGCCTCTTAATATTCCGCTGGCAGAACGCACCCGTGCGAAATAAATATCTCATAAACCTTTAAACTTTCCTTCTCTCACCTTAAATCTATGCTATCTAGTGCTTGACATTTCCAATCTGGGAAAAAGAATGACTGTATAGGATAAACACGAAATGCTGGTGTAACTCAGTGGGTCAGACAGTATTCCCGGAGAACATTCCTGTTCTTCAAAGCTGCTGCCTCGCCTGCTGAGTTACTGGACCATTTTGTCTTTCCTTGGTAAACCTGTATCTGCAGTTCCTTGTTTCTACACATGCTGACGCTATTTCACCACAGTATAATGCTAAGTTTAAAGGTTTATAGTTTAACGGCTCTTGTTTCTCTATTAGGAAAAAAAGTTAAAAGATTTCTGTCAATTTATAATTGAAAAATGCAATTCTATAGGAAATGAAGTGATGAAGGAAGTATTAAATATGTTTTTCAAATTTTTATAAATGGTGATAGTGTGGATGCGAAGGATTTAGGCAGTAATGTGTTTTGGGTATTTCAGCTGTCTCACAATTCCAGCAACCTGTGATTGATTCTCAACTCCATTGCTTCCTGTGTGGTAATTTCATGTTCTTTCTGGGAGTGTGTGGATTTCCATCGGGTTCTCTAGGCAACATGAAATCTAGATGGAGTCAAAGGGAGGTTAGCATGATGCTCTGGGCAGTGACCACAACTTTCTTGTGGTCTTGGATGGAGCTGCTCTCAATCCAGGCTGTAATGAACTTTCTACAGCACATCTGTAGAAGTTGGTGAGGGTTGTTGGGGACATGTTGAATTCCCTAAGCCTTCAAAGGAAGTAAAGGAATTGGTGTGCTTTCTTGCCCATTTGCTTCAATGTGGCTGGTCCAGGACAAATTTCTGGTGATATTTATATCTAAGAACTTGAAGCTTTCAACAATCACTACTTTGGTGCCATCAATGTATTCCGGTGTGTGTGTATACCGCTCCGCTCCCTGAAATAAATCACAGTCTCCTTTGTCTTGCTGACATTGAGGGAGAGGTTGTTGTCTTGGCACCAGGTTACGAGGCTCTCAGTCTCACTCTTGAACTCTTGTCTCGTTATTATATGATATCCGACCAAGTACGGTGGCGTTGTCTGCAAATTAATACATTTTTGATACGTGGCTGCACCGTCATGAGTATATAAGGCATAGAGAAGGAGGCGGGATCGTCCAGGGAGTAAAAAGCTGTTTTAGCCATGTACATTTTGTACATGGCTAAAACAGCATCTTCCCCAGATAAAAAATCATGGTTCTTTTTCTCGGTTTATAACATTTTAAGACAAATCAAGTCGAGCGTCAAGAGAGTTTATTGTCATGTGTCCCAGATAGGACTATGAAATCCTTGCTTGCTGCAGCCCAACAGAATATTGTAGGCATAAGTACAGAACAGTTCAGTGTGTCTATATACCATAGACCATATATATACACATAAATAAACAGATAAAGTGCAATAGGCTGTTATAGTTCAGAGTTTGTTTGATGTTGTGTTTAATAGCTTGATGCTGTGGGGAAGAAGCTGTTCCTGAACCTGGATGTACCAGATTTTTCAGGCTTCTGTACATTCTACCTGATGGCAGCGGGGAGATGAGTATGTGGCCAGGATGGTGTTGGTCCTTGATGATGTTGGCAGCCTTTTTGAGGCAGCGACTGCGATAGATGTAACCAAGTGCTTTAGATCTTCTGCTGGTTTTAGCAAATCAAATGTGCAAACCTGGCTTATCTGTTTTATTTACAATAATGAATGTAGATTAGCAGTCCTTTCCTGCAACATACTTGATACTTCATGTACGAATTTCTCCAGAACACCTTTTTTTGTACAGGTATGTGTTTCACTGCATATTAAGGAAATTTGAGGAATTATAGAAGAAAGGGGATGGGTGCCACATAATGTACGTGCTGATAAAGCATTTGGATCTGATTATCTCTGACAGAATTTTAGTTACGATGAAATTATAATTCTTTCCTTTCCAACAAAAATGAGCATTGCCTGTGTGGTCTTGCTTTAATTTTCCACCCAGTAGTCATTGAAGAATTGTCTTCAACCATTGGTAACTTTGTGGACAAATGACTTCTGCAATTGTGTTGGGGATTTCCAAGATTAACCCAGCAATAAGGAGTTGTAGTTATATTTTTGAGTTAGAATGGTGGGAGATTTGGAGGCGTTATTTTACAGGTAGTGGTCTTGTGCACCAGCTTTGTTTGTCGTTCGTGGGGGTTGAATTGGTGGATTTGGGAGTTCTTGTAAAAGCTCACTTTGTGGATTATAAATCTGCCATTATGTTCAGGTCTTGAAAATTAACTGCAAAGAAAATAAGCATTTTGTTTCCCTTCAGCTTATCTCAAAGCTCTTTCAACAGAAAGCAAGAACAAGTACACCAACCATGGGAAAGTTGAATGAATGAATACGTTTATTGGCCAAGTATTCACATACAAGGAATATTCAGTATTTCAGTATTTATTTAAACTGCTGTTGCCATTCTTTGTATAGAAGTAGAAAGTAGAATTAATTGAAGATATTTAAGTGGAAATACCCACATTTTCTTCAACTGCAATGATCTTAAGTTTTGGGAGCTATCTCTCTCTGCAATGACTCCACTTTCCTCTATCGTCTTGCTCAGTCTAAACGAATCATGCAGTTCAATTGGATTACCCATCCTGAAGTTGTCAACCATTTAGCAATGTTGGAAATCAAACCTGTTGTCCTTTCAGAAGTGTGCAATGCCACATTAATCTTGTGAAAAAATCTACTGCTACTAAACTAGAAACAGGCCATTTGTCCAGTGAAACAGTCCCAGTAACTTAAGCCCTGCAATTCAGGCAACATCCTTGTAAATCTTTTCTGTGCCCTCTCTCACTTAATCACATCTTTCTGTAGTCTGGCAACCAGAATTACATACAATATTCTAAGGGTGACCTAATCAACTTATTGTACAACTGTAATTTGATGCCCCAACTATTATATTTAATGCTTTGTGTTAGAAGGAACTGCAGATGCTGGTTTAAACTACAGATGCTGGTTTAAACCGAAGACAGACACAAAAAGCCGGAGTAACTCGGCAGGACAGGCAGCATCTCTGGAGAGAAGGAATGGGTGACGTTTCAGATCGAGACCCTTCTTCAGACTGGTTAGGGATAAGGGGAATAGGAGATATAGACGGTGATGTGGAGAGATAAAGAACAATGAATGAACGATATGCAAAAAAGTAACGATTATAAAGGAAAGCTGTTTGTAGGGTGAAAATGAGAAGCTAGTGCGAATTGGGTGGGGGAGGGATGGAGAGGGAATTGCGGGGCTATCTGAAGTGAGAGAAATCAATATTCATACCATGGGCTGTAAACTGCCCAAGCAAAATATGAGATGTTGTTCCTCCAATTTGTGTTTAGCCTCACTCTGACAATGGAGGAGACCGAGGATAGAAAGGTCTGTATAGGAATGTGAAGGAGAATTAAAGTGTCCAGCAACTGGGAGATCAGGTTGGTTCACACAGGCTGAGTGAAGGTATTCCGTGGAACGATCGCCCAGTCTGCACTTGGTCTCACCGATGTATAAGAGTGTACATCTTGATCAACGGATACAGTAGATGAGGTTGGAGAAGGTGCAAGTGAACCTGAAAGGACTGTCGGGGTCCCTGGACAGTCAAGGGAGGAGGTATAGCGACAGGTGTTGCATCTTCTGCGGTTACAGGGGAAGGTACCTGGTGGTTTGGGTGAGATGGGATGAGTTAATCAGGGAGTTGCGGAGGGAACGGTCTCTGCGGAAGGCGGCAAGGGGTGGAGATGGGAAAATATGGTTAGAGGTGGAATCCTGTTGGAGGTGGCGGAAATTTTGGAGGATTATGTGCGACAGCTGATGGGGTGAAAGGTTTGATTGATTAAGGCAAGCATGCCATGCACCTTCACTACTCAATGTTGCCACTTTCAGGGAGCTACATACATATGCCCTTAAGTTTCTCTGTTGAACAACACTCCATGAACCATGCCATTTACTGTATATGTCCTTCCATGGTTTAACTTGGACGCTCGGGAACGGGGAAATTAATAGTCATCTCTTAAAGGGAGTCCACATTACAGTAGAGGAAGTGCTGGAGGTAGATAAATCCCTGAAGCAAATTAAGAAATTGCAGGACCACTAGCAGGGATATTTATATCACTGATAGTCATGGGTGAGGTGCCGGAAGACTGGAATGTGACTAAAGTTGTGCCTGTATTTAAGAAAGGCTGTAAGGTAAAGCCTGGGAACAAGAAGTACTCTTGTATCAGTGTTTAAGAAGGAACTGCAGATGCTGGAAAAATCGAAGGTAGATAAAAATGCTGGAGAAACTCGGCGGGTGAGGCAGCATCTATGGAGCGAAGGAATAGGTGACCTTTCGGGTCGAGACCCTGCTTCAGACAAAAGTCACCTATTCCTTCGCTCCATAGATGCTGCCTCACCCTCTTGTATCAGTGGTGGGAGTGATTGTATGCATTTGGAAATGCAAGGACTCAATGGGGATACTCAGCATAGCTTTGTGCATAGGTATTCATGTTTTGCCAATTTGTTTTATGAAGAGGTGAGCAAGCAGAATGATGAGAGTAGTATGGTAGACTTTGTCTGGTCTTAAGCAAGGCCTTTGACAAGCTGGTAGTCTGGTCTGGTAGGTTGCTTCAAATAGGATCCAGAGTGAGTGAGCGAAGTGGTTAAAGAATTGGCTTGAAGGTAGGAAACAGAGGGTGGTGGTAGAAGGGTTATTGTCCAGAGATAATGGTCTGTTTAGGAAAATAGAGCATCCTCTTTGTACCTCATTAGTTTGAAAATGAACATATTGTTTTACTGTGATACTGGAATATCAACAAGTGGATATGTTCTGTTTGTACTCACTATTTAGAACTTCAGATGGGGGTGGGGACAGTTGTTTTTGGTAGCTCTCAGCTGAGGCTGTGTGAGTTCTCTTGTATTCTGAAATTTAAATACTGGCCATCCTCTGGTAATGAATGAGCTCTGTTTTTACCATAAATAGATTCGGTCCCTGCGTCAGAAAGTACACAAATCACGGTGGCCATAGCTTCACAGTATTATAATGAATTGTATCTAAAGCACAAAAGCGAAAGAACATTTTTAAAATATGGAGAGAGAAAGAGGAAACTAGTTCTGTTGGTTGTGGGAGTGAATATATGTACAGTAAACCCTTGTTTTAACGGACCTCTTTATAATGAGTTTCAGTTATAGTGGATGAACCTACTGATGGCTGCCGACGCCATCCCCGGCTAGCACCACCTCCCCAGCAGTCCCCACCCAACCACGGCTCCTGCCACCTCCCCAACCACATGTAGCCCTGGCTGCCCCCCTGGCTCACACTGCTTCCAGGCTGGACCTTTTGCCTCTGCAGCCGCTTCCAGGCCATGCCCCTTCCCTGCACTCCAGCTGCCCGAGGGCCACGATCATTGACTCCACCAATCCTCGCCTCTCCCCCAGCCGCCAGAAGGTCGGGGCAGTCAACCACCTCCATGGATGTGGAGAGGTTGTTTCCACTAGTGGGAGAGTCTAGGACCAGAGGCCACTGCCTCAGAATAAAAGGACGTACTTTGAGAAAGGAGATGAGGAGGAATTTCTGTAGTCAGAGAGGGTGGCAAATCTGTGAAACTCATTGGCACAGAAGTCTAATGGATATTTTTAAGGTGGAGATTGATAAATTCTTGGTTGGTACGGGTGGCAGGGGTTATGGGGAGAAGGCAGGAGAATTGGGTTGAGAGGGAAAGATAGATCAGGCAAGATTGAATGGCGGAGTAGACAACGCGCTAACTAGCCTAATTCTCCTGCTATAACTTATGAACTCACCCTTGAGTCCAGGCCTAGTTCTGGACGGAAAATCTAAAGAAGGGTCTCGACCAGAAACATCACCTATCCATGTTCTCTAGAGATGCAACCTGGCCTGGAGTTACTCCAGCATTTTGTGCTTTATTGCAACTGGCAAAATCTAGGCAGTCAAAGAAAATTGTGCAAATTCTTTAGGAATATCCATCTGTTTTTTGGTATGATCAATCTCTTTCCAGTTCTTTACAAAGTACATCTTTTGTATTCCATGGAAAGAGTCCAAAGCATCAATTTTAAAAACAATACCTGGTGAATGATTAATGGATGCAGACGAGAGAGGAGTTTTGATAAGCAAATGGTTGGACAAAGGTCAGAGGTGAAAAGGCAAAACATGTGAGACAAAGGTGAAAAGTGGTGTGAATTGTGAAGCCAATGGAAGGGAAGAAATGGGTGTGAGCACAGGTAGGGCACAGGGAAGAGAGGGGAGGGTGTGTTGTAGGTTAGTTACTTAAAATTGGAGAATTCATGTTCATACCATTAGGTTGTATGCCGATGTTATGCTGTGTATATTAGAAGTGTTTGTTTCTGTGTTCACAATTGCTATGTACAACATGAACTTAAAAGGCAAAATCTCAACATTATCTGCAGATCTATATTGTTAAATCAGTAAACAAGTCGAAATTAGCTAATGGGCAGAGAGTAATGCTCAAATATCTTGCTTTTTGAAGGCAGATTCTGTTCCCTTGACAGCTGAGCCCATTTAATTACACACCTTAACTGCTTCCACTTAAGGTTTCAACTTTCATATTAAGTGGGAAGCAAGGGTGGCGGAGCTCAGCAAGTGTACACGTGTATGAAAGAGCAATGAAGAGCTGTAAAACAAAGAAAAAGCCGGAGAAGGAAAAGGACAGAGCAGCAGATTTAGCAAGAAAGTTAAAGGTTTGAAGTGTGGGAAGAGTGGTTAAGGAGAGCATGTTACCCCTTGACCATGGCTCTACACGTGCACACCAGGCCATCAACCCCTACCTAGACCATTACTGATCTCATCATCTCTGGCAATCTCCCCATCACAGCCTTCAACCATATAGTTCCCCAGCTCTGCACCGCCCGCTTGCATCTCTTTCCCGAATTCTACAAGCACGACTCCAAAAACATACTGGTTTGAGGTTAGTCGGCTTCTGTAAATTGTATATTGTCCCTAGTTTGCAGGGTAGTCCTAGTGTATTGCATGATCGCTGGTTGGCACAGACTCTGTGGGTCGAAGGGCCTGTTTCCACGCTGTATCTTTAAAGTCTAACCTTTCCAGGCATCTTCAAAGTAGCACCAACACCTCTTTGTTCCTGCATTCTCGTTGACCCGCGAAACCTGTACATGGCTGAATCTTGCCCATTCTGGATGACCATTTCAAATCACTTGTTGCTTCTTGCCATCTGTATTCATTTTTTTTGCATTTTGAAGGCCATTTCGCTGACGTGCTAAGGAGTTGTGTGGGAGCATACTTTTCCTTCATGCGCTCAATTTTGTCACGTTTTCTAATAAGACTTGTTGGGGGGCTTCTAACATTAAAAATAAATATCACCCGCTTCTCTACCTTCGTAGTTACATATCACAAGCATTCAAGTTAGTGAAATTTAATTTGCTTTCAGCTGATCTATACCGTCTTTCCTTTAATTATAATCTCTCACACTAACAGGTTTTCCCTCCTTTTAACATTTATTAAAAAATCACAGGCCACTAGTTGATGGATTTATCCTTGCATGACAATAAACTCTCTTGATCGTGATCTTGCATTAGTTTTTTGAACTTCTGCATAATGTTTGCCATTCGCTGGCACCATTGCCATATCCAGGCTAGATTAGAAGATTACAGGGTGTGTCTCTTTAACCCCCACTTCTCAGCAGACTTCTTTAACAGTGCTGGAGGAAAGTTTATGTGCATGCATGTCAGTATTTGGTGGGAATCCCACCGAAATTTGAGGTTAACCAGCTTGTATGTTACTGCTTTATGTCTTGCTTCACAAAATATTCCCTCTTAATATAGATCACCTGAATTTGTGGGGGTCACAACTCACGTGTACTTAGAAAATTGGATTTTATGGTGCTGTGGCTAACTTGATACTAGATTATCTATTAAGCATGAGTCAAGTCATGTAAATTGATCTCAAGTCTGGGGGATTGTTTGTCTAGAATTGGACTTGCACATTGTAGTTGACCTTGATATTTCACTTGGTGCACATGGTCATGGAACATATAATGCTCTGCAATTAGTTAATGGATATTTCGAGGCTTAACCATAAAGCACACTTAATAATTTCATTCCAGGCAGTTAATACCGTTTTACTCTGCTGGTTCGGCATCACATGCAATTTGACATTGAAATAAATCTGCAGCTTGTGTATTCTGTAACAGATAACTGCTATGACACTATATAAGACTCCTAATTTTCTGACAGACCTTGCCTTTCAAGACAAACCAGTGACATTGTCTTGATCTGCGAAGGGGAGAAAGCACCAGTCCTCCACTTTAATGGAAGGTCCTCAGGACTCACAGGAACGACCTGTAAGTGTCAATATAACCAATTATTTTTGAGATGTTTTAATATGTTTTGTTCAATGGGGGTGGTGAGTGAGACAAGTTACATATTATTCATTGGGTACTACTAGTGTTCAGAATTTTAAAGTATGTTTTTGGTGTCTATAAATTAAGCTAACATGCTCACAGTCTTATCTCCTCCATCTCTACCTTTTATCTCCTTGACTAAGAAATGCCCGATCTAAGAAATTTGATAAACCTGTTTCAGCAAGGAAAGAGTGCAGCAAAGATATACAAGGAAGTTGCCAGCACTCAAAGGCCTGAGTTATAGGGAGAGGTTGCGCACAGTGGCGCAGCGGTAGATTTGCTGCCTTACAACGCCAGAGACCAGGGTTCGATTTTGACTACGGAGTAGTCTGTATGGAGTTTGTACGTTCTCCCCGTGACTTGCGTAGGTTTTCTCCGATTTCCTCCCACACTCCAAAAAAGTATAGGTTTGTAGATTAATTAGCCTGGTATAATTCTAAGTTGTCCCTTAATTGGGGGTCCCTAGTGTGTGTGTAGGATAGTGGTAGTGTGCGGAGATCGCTGGTCGGCACGGACACGGTGGGCTGAAGGGCATGTTCCTTAGAGCGCAGGAGTCTGGGGGGAATAGATAGGGCGAATGCACAGTGTCTTTTACCCAAGACAGTGAACTCAAGAACCAGTGGACACCAGTTTAAGGTGAGAGAAGCAAGATCAAATGGAACCTGAGGGATAACGTTTTCCCTCAAGGTGTAGTAGGTATATGGAACAAGTTGCCAAAGGAGCTAGTTGAGACGGGTATTATTGTGGCATTTAAAAGACGCTTGGACAGGGACAGTGATAGAAAGGATTTGGAGGAATATAGAGGCCAAACGCAGGCAAATGGGATTGGCTTAGATGGAGCATCTTGGTCGGTGTGGACAAGTTTGATTGAAGTGCCTGTTACCTATGACTCTAATTCAACAAGGGATTTACAAGAAAGTTTTTAACCAGAGTGATGAGGAAGTGTATCTCTGTACCATAGGGAATGGTTGTGGATACATTTAAGGAGAAGCACAAGGCAGAAAATAGTAATCATGTTGACGGTGGTGTCAACAAAGACGCAAGAGAGGATGCACTGGTGTAGCACCGGCTGAACCTTCTGTAATACTTGTCCTTTTTAATTCTAATATATATCACACAATGACAGCTTTGTGTATGCTTTCTGTACTTTCAATAACTTTTGTTTAATGTGATGGGGGGAATATAACCCGTGCCTTACAATGCATGTATATCTTAAATACCCCTATTTTAAAAACTGTTAAACCCTGTCATTGTATGATAAACTTTATTTTTGCAGGTGAAAAAAATTCGCCATGATGTGGATAACTCAGATGAGCAAAGTTTAAGGTGTGTAAATTAGTTCATACATGTGTTTTGTTTTGGTTTTTTTGCAGTACTGCAGGGCATGTGATCTAGCTGGCAAGCTTGCCTTCGCCCATTTATTTAATTAGTCTTTGAACACTCTGCCAATATTTTGCAAATATTTTGTGAATCGTCAAGGTCGGGTTGTTTTTTTTGTCTATGTGGAAGTCCCTGGTTTAAAGTAACCCAGTTTGATGCTTGTATTCTCTCAGATTTGCCTCAAATGGCTAGTCTCGGGTTCCTCTCCAGATAGTCTCAGTGAGCAAATAATATTAGTGTTATATTAGTGCAAGCTAAAAATTCCAAAGAGTATATATTACATTATGTAATTGAGTATTATTGCATAAGTGTCATTAGAAGCGATTGTTTGCAATTTCAATGACATGGGGTGGTTAAAGTAACAACTGTGCTCTTAAGAGACAATGGTATCTGTTAAGGTGGAGATGTTATTGGGAACAGGTTTTATTTTGTTCCTCTTACTGTTTGTCTGCGTGACAATTTCAAAATATAACATCAAAGTGGCTCTCTCATTCCCAATCAAAATTACATGAACCAATTTGGCCCATGTAATGCAAATAGTGTTCCTTAATTCCTCGCTTGTGTTTCATCCAAATTGTGTTATTGAAACATGATAGAGCAAAACATCTTGTAGATAAGATGGGATGAAGCCTTTCTGATTACCATGTCAATGCGGATCATCAGTTACCCATCGAGATTTATTTAATTTCTGTTGCCAGCCCTATCGTGCAATTCAGATCTTTGTCCAAATGCTTCTTCAGTGTTGTGTGAGCAATGTTTGCAGATTGCTGCCAACCTGATCGTGAAAAAATATCTTCCTTGGATCCTCTCTGAATATCCTGCTTGTCATCTTAAACGTATACCCTCTGGTCTTAGGTAGGTTGCCATAGGAAATAGTAAACCCTACCTATGCTGCTCATAATCTTGTATGCCTCTCTCAGGAACTCCTCAATCTTCTCTGCTCCAAAGAAAAACCCCAGCCTCTCTGCCTCTTCTCATAACTGAACGATTCATCCTTGGCAACATTATGGTGACTCTTCCCTGCACCCTCCCCACATTATTCCTATAGTGCGCATACAATTTCACCTTGGTCCTAACTAATTTTTAGTAAAGTTGTATCAAGTCCTTGCATTATATTTAATGTTCTGCCTAATGAGGGCAAGCATCATTTATGTGTTCTTCACCATGTTCATTGTACTGCCACCTTCTGGAATCTTTAGACTTGTACACCAAGATCTCTTTCATTGCTCAATACTGCCTCGGACCCCACCATTTATAGTAGATGCCCTCCCCATATCAGATTCATCCACTGCACCTCCTTGAAACCCCCCTCCCCCCTCCACTATCAAAAATGCATTGCTTCACCGTCTCTTGCCTACCTTTTTTGAGTAAGTCTGCGAAGAGCTTATTGGGCTTCTGAAATTACATTTAGGTTCTGTGCACTGATATGTTGTATTGGCTGCAATTGGCGCAAATTTCCAAATAATTTTTTTAATGTTAATGTAAGCATTTTGCACAATAATTGAAAAAAAAAAATCATAATCATACTTTATTAGCCAGGTATGTTTTGCAACAAACAAGGAATTTGATTTGCCATTCGGTCATATCATTAAAAAGCTACAAAACACACAAAATACTTGCTTTGGACAGACTCAATGGAGGGGAGCGAGGAACCGGTGATGCGTTGGGCAATTTTCACCACCCTCTGCATTGCTTTCCGGTCGGAGACAGAGCAGTTGCCATACCATACTGTGATACAGTTGGTAAGGATGCTCTCGATGGTGCAGCGGTAGAAGTTCACCAGGATCTGAGGAGACAGATGGACCTTCTTCAGTCTCCTCAGGAAGAAGAGACGCTGGTGAGCCTTCTTGACCAGAGTTGAGGTATTGTGGGTCCAAGAGAGGTCATCGGAGATGTTGCCCCCAGGAACCTGACGCTGGAAACACGTTCCACCTCCGTCCCGTTGATGTGGATGGGGGTGTGTGTGCTGCCCCTAGACTTCCTGAAGTCTACAATGAGCTCCTTGGTCTTCTTGGAGTTAAGGGCCAGGTTGTTGTCAGCGCACCATGCTGCTAGGAGCTGGACCTCCTCCCTATAGGCCGACTCATCGTTGTTGCTGATGAGGCCAATCACCGTTGTATCATCTGCATACTTGATGATTACTCACTCCACATTCCTCACTGTGATGGAAGGTGAAAAAAAGTTCAATCTCTTCCCTTCTTTGTTCTCCCGTGGTCGGGGGGCCTTGAGCCTTTCGTTGCCGGGACGATCTTACTCCATTGTTGGCAAAATCAGAAAACCTGGTCATTGTCAGTAGGTCAGACCGCATCTGTGAAGAGTGTAAGTTTGCATTTCAGGTCATTAACCTCCTGATATATGCAATATATCCAGGGTACTGATTGTGGATGATCAGCCATGATCACATTGAATGGCTGTGCTGGCTTGTAGGGCCGAATGGCCTACTCTGGCACCTATTGTCTATTGATTTCCAGGATCTAATGTTTGTAGCTTTTTGATTACTTGGCAGTTAAATTATATTGTTACTGAATTGTTCAATAGTGGGGAAGGAGATCAGCTAGAATAATCACAGTTATTTCTTGTTGTGGAGGTGGTTCTTCAGGCAGGCAGGCAGGCAGGCAAGTTTATTTGTATAGCACCATTCGTGCAAACAGCAATCAAGGTGCTTTACAGGAAAGAAAAAAAAAAGTCAATAATTAAAAATTGCAAAATAAGCAATACGACAAATATATGGATAATAAAACAACGTCAATGAAACAATAAAACGATTTAAAAAAGTACATAAAAGGGTTAAAATTAGACGGTTAAGATTACCTGCATGTCGGGTTATGGACAAGCTATAGTGAACAACAGTGTTTTTAGGCCTGATTTAAATGCGCTTACAGTCTGTGCACACCTCAGGTGTTCAGGGAGCTTGTTCCACAGGTGTGGAGCATAAAAACCGAATGCTGCTTCAGCCTTTTTAGTTCTGACCCTGGGAACACAGAATAAACCTATCCCTGAAGACCTGAGGAGTCTAGGCGCCTCATATTACAACAAGTAGGTCAGAGATGTATTTTGGACCTAGACCATTCAGTGCCTTGTAGGTCAGTAACAGAATTTTAAAATCTATCCTCTTACACACAGGGAGCCAGTGCAAAGATTTAAGGACAGGTGTAATGTGGTCCATTTTCTTGGTGTTGGTCAAGACTCTGGCAGCGGCATTTTCAATTATACCTTACTTAAAATCAAAGTTTTAAAGAATAATAAATGTAAGTTCCCAAGAATAACTTTTTTCTTTTCTTCAGATCCAGGGAACTACAGAACTTTATCAGACTGCAGAGTGAACCTGACAGAATTGATGAGCAAAAGTTTGAGGATAGTAGTCAAGCTGTTAATTTAACTGTGCTGAATGAAGCAGAAGGTCAGTTGAATTGATGATCACTGAGTATTCAATGGCCTCTTGATTTATTATATTCTCCTGAAGACCGGTATCTCCTCGTACAGTTTAAATAGGGTTGCTAGAAATGGAGATTCTGATAGTTATCTTATTTTCTCTCTCAGACTGAATCTTTCTAAACAAGGACCACATGTGGTCTGAATTGTACAGTACAGAAATGGGCCCTTAGTAAGTCAGTTGCACTAATTCTGTTTGCTTGCATTAGGACTGTATCCTTGCCTCTAAGTGTCTGAGTAAATGCCACTTAAACTTAGTAATTGTATCTGATTCCTCCACCTCCTCTGGCAGCATATTCCAGATATCAAACTCACTCTATAAAGGCAAGGAGGCGATACGCTTTCTTCACTCCACTATCAACCTGGGTTGCCAGTTTCAAGGAACCGTGCACCTAGGGGTCTCTCTGTTCATCCATATTCCTTGGTGCCCTACCATTTATTAAATATTCTCTACCTTATTTGACTTTCCAAATGCAAATAGTTCAGTCACCACTATGGCTCAAACAATGAATAGTACTCTGGTTGCTCAGCACTTTAACTCCTCCTCCCCTTCCCATCCTGACCTTTCTGTCCTGGGCCTCTTCCATTGTCAGAGTGAGGCCCAGTGCAAATTGTAGGAACAGCACCTCATATTTCGCTTGGGTAGCTTACACCCCAGCGGTATGAACATTGACCTCTTACTTCAAATAGTCCTTGCTTTCCCTCCCTCCCCCTTCCCAGTTCTCCCACCAGTCTTACTGTCTCCGACTACATTCTATCTCTATCCCGCCCACTCCCCTGACATCAGTCTGAAGAGGGTCTCGACCCGAAACGCCACCCATTCCTTCTCTCCAGAGATGTTGCCTGCCCGCTGAGTTACTCCACCATTTTGTGCCTGCCTCTAGTTTCATCTTCTATTGACTTGTGGATCCACTTTTCCCTTAATCTCCTAGTTCTCTTCAATACATTTTCTGTATAGCATTATTACCCCCCAAGCTATTTCTTATCTATCTCTTCCTGCCTAATAGATTTAAACTTCTTGCATTTATATTAAATTGTTTCCCTTTGTCTACTTCAGAGGAATAATCCTTTGCTGTTTTGCCACCTAATATGAAGTATTTCTTGAGAATTGTGACTATGTCAAAATGGAAAAAAAAAAAGAATTCCTTTGAACCCAAATTGGTTGTAATAATATTTGTTCTTTATGTAGTTAAAAGTGAAGCGACTCGGAGCAGTGAATCTGAGACTGCGACAGGGAACAGATCCATTGATACATTTCCTGGCTCGGGTAAGACCTTTGTAGTTTTATTGTGCAAAGATGTGCTGTTTACACAAGTTAAGACTCCGATTGTAGGTTGGTTGAAGATGAGAGAAATGAGGGGCATAGGTTAGACCCATCACTTGGGTTGGGGAGTCTGAAACTAGAGGACATAGGTTTAAGGTGAGAGGGGAAAGATTACAAAGGGTCCTGAGAGGCAGCTCTTTCCACACAGAGGATGTTGCAGATGTGGAATGAGTTGCCAGAGGAGGTGGGTACAATAACAACATTTAAAAGATGCTTGGACAGCCGCATGGATAGGAATGGTTCAGAGGGGGTATGGGCCCATGTGCAAGCGAGTGGGAATAGCTATTAGGCAACTTGATTGACCTGGATGAGTCAGGCCGTGCTAAATATCTCTTTGACTCTAAATGCTTTCAGTCAAGTGTGTCGCGTTGAAATCTAGGCTAAATACTTCCAAAGTCCTTTCTTTTATGAGTGTGTTTTCTCTTATTCTTCCTGGGGGTCCTATCCCTAAAGATAGCGTGTCCTGCAGAAGGGATTTGTTGGGTGGCTAAGGGTCACTTCATGGTCAGTGCACAGAAATTTGCAGGGCAATGTTTTGGGAGAATAAGACGCGAGTGAGTAAAAGATGAGGGATCTGTATCTGAAAGGTGTGTTTTAGATTGGGGGGGGGGGGGGGGGGGGGGGGGGGGGGGGGGAAACACTAAGAACTATTGAAGCAGAGGCATGGATATTTCAGCTTAAAAACAACACATTTTCAAATGGAAAATGTGAAGGACAAAGTTAAATTTCTACAAGGCATTGCATCTCTTAACTCTCCATTTGTCGGAATGGTAGTGTGATTCCCTTGATTGATACCTGCAGAAGAGTATGATATCTGGTGAATTAAATGTACATAAATCGATCAGGAAATAGTGAGTGGAATGGCCCTTTTCCATGCTGGATGACTCCAGGACATAAGCAATCCGACCCCTGGCTCCAACCACAAACCTACTCGTGTTTCTTGACCTCTCGTGTTCTAGATCCCCACCCTGGCTGTAGTCACACATTGTGTTTGCACTCTGGACACCCGCTCCCAGGCTCATTCTGGACATTGAGTGATGCAGATGCTGGACTAGAAGGATTTCTAAACAGTTAATGGAGTTTTTTTTACTGTGGTTGGGGTGGCGGGGAGCTTACAAATTGGAACTTTTGCCACAGAACTGCGGAAATTAAGGGGGTAATTGATTTTCTATTGTCAGTAAGCAATCTTCAGATGTTTCTATTTTGCGGGAGAACCTGCAAACTCCACACAGACAGCATCCGAGGTCAGTGTTGAACTTGGGTCTCTTGTGCTGTGAGGCAGCAGTTGTACCAGCTGTGCCACTACACTATTGACACGTGGCAAAGGTTTCCTCCTTGCTTTGCTTCGTGCTAAAAGCTGTCACGTGGTTCTGGCTGTGGGATTTTGCTAATGAGTTGACTGAAGCCTCTTTGCATTTTGCTGGGCACCTTCCAGGTGTGAATTGGCCTTTCACAGGTTTGTGCAGGCAAGAAGTGGGCTGGAACCAAGAATGACTCGATCACAAAACATTTACTCAGTGCTGGTGGTTTTGATTTGCAAAAACACAGATTTTATACATCTACCTTTGACATAGCAATATAGTAATGAGGTTCCATATCTTTAGCATCTACTCCACATAATTGAAATACATATCTTCTTTTTGCAGTTATAACCTGCACGGGTTATAATCCACGAGTGCCAAATCAAGACAATGCCCTATTATTTCCTACAAAGTAAGTTTCAGTTTAAGTATGCAATGTTGGCCTGAAATTGCTAAGGTTTTCTCAGTTTTGGTTATTCAATAATTTTAAACCATGACCACATAAACATATGTAATATTTTCTAGAAAAAATGAAAGACCCAACTGACTTAAAAGATCAAACCATCCTCTCTCTCTTCTGTATCCCTCAATTTCTCACCTCTAGTTGTCTCTTAAATCTTAAATGTTTCTGTGTTAATGCATGCCATGCGATTATTGCTCTTTACTTTTCATTCTTTCTAACCCTGGTGGATGAGTGAGCAAAAAAAATTGTTAAAAGTTGAAAATTCCTAGTGCTGTCATTACAACAATTATATTTATAATAGATTTCTAAAATAATTATGTTAATTGTTTTTTTGTTTGGTTTTACCTCCTATATACTACTCCCTTTGCTTTATCCTCTTGTATTTTCTGTATGAGCTGTCCTAACAACTAGATCATAATGTTTCTGAAAGTTTGTGAATTGTGTGGTTGATCTACGAAATGCACCTAGTCGCCTGCAGATGTTACTGCTACAACATCTTGCTGACTGTGTGGACTTTACCACCAATGTATACATGACATGGGAACACAACTTACTGCAGTAGTAAACCATCCTGACTTGTAAATATATTGCTGTTCCTTGTATGGTCAATGACCAGGAACTTCCTGTCCAACATTCATGCGAGAATCATCTTCTTCAAAGTTCTCCAATGGTTCAAAATGGTGGCTGACCTTGCCAATAAATGCTCGCCTTACCAGCGAAGTCTGCATTCTGAAAAACGAATACATTTTTTTTCAAATTCCATCTAAATGGGATTGTGTAGATAGTGTGTTGTCATTTAACACCTTTGGAGTTTATTTGAGGTTGCACCCTAAAGGGAGGACTTTAGTACTAAATATTTGTGGACATTTCTTTTGCAATAGCATTTAGTATTTTGCCAGACATGTATGATGTGTTAACATTCCATTTCGGCACCACAAAGTATACTTTTTCATCATTGACAAGAAATAAATTCTTAGTTCAATTTCTTGTTTTTTTTAAAAGAAGAGAATTAATGATGATCTAGTACTTTGTACTATTTATCCTGCAATCATTGTTGATTATTGACTTGTCAAGGTACTGACACATTTGCGAATTTTAAGTAAGAACAGTTTTTAACTCTTTAAAATTTACTTCAGACTTGTAAGCAATGATTTAAAGGCACTTCAGAACTCGTCAATCTTTAATCTTTTTAGGCCATATCCGCACCTTTTCTCTCCACCAATAGTGCAAGCTTCTTACATAGGAGAGGCACGATACTCAGCAATGCAGCAGTCAGCATCTTACACTGCATATCCTCAACCAAGTCAGCCTTACGGACTACCTCCATTTGGTAAGGGGACCTTCCATCCCTTTTCATGTACATAAAATGTATCAAATTATTTTCTAAGATGCTTTATTCATTTGCTGTCTAGTTATTCTAATTTTGGCTTGAGTTGAAATTAAACGGTTAAAAACCTTTCCAAAGCTCTAGATCTAGAAGGCTGCTTATATAAAGTTTACACATTGTTTTTGTACTACAGCACATATCTCACATAGCACGTTGTGAAATTGCACACCTCCAGATTCAGGGACAGTTTCTTCCCAGCTGTTATCAGGCAATTGAAAGATCCTACCACAACTAGAGAGCAGTTCTGAACTACTAACTACCTCATTGGAGACCCTTGGACTACCTTTGATCGGACTTTACTGCTTTA
The DNA here is from genome assembly GCF_028641065.1 of Leucoraja erinaceus. Lineage (NCBI taxonomy): Eukaryota > Metazoa > Chordata > Chondrichthyes > Rajiformes > Rajidae > Leucoraja > Leucoraja erinaceus. The sequence continues at coordinate 28,454,397 of NC_073402.1, read as the reverse complement.
TCTTGCATTAAATGTTATTCCCTTATCATGTATCTGTACACTGAATGGCTCGATTATAATCATGTATTGTCTTTCCGCTGAATGGTTAGCACGCAACAAAAGCTTTTCACTGTACCTCGGTACACGTGACAATAAACTGAACTGAAACTAACTATCAGCAGTGATAGAATCTATTTAAATTGTGCATAAAATCTTTTGAAGCATTGGGACAAGTGAACAAATAGTTTAAAGAAATGGGATCTTTGGCTTTCTAAGTATGGTTTTAAATTTCTAAATCTATAAAATACATTTTCTCGCTCTTGGAACATGAAGCTCAATTCCAGGCACCACAACACAACTCAACATCACTTCGTTCATGCAATAACCTCGTCCCTTGATCCTCTGAATATCTTTATCAATTCATAAATTTCTAAAAATCCACGAATCTCTGACCAATACACTCAACGACTGAAAAAATTAATTCATAAATATCTAAAAAATCCATCAAAGTCTGACTCAGCAACTGAGTTTCCACAGTTCTTTTGGTAACACGTTTCAAAGATTTTATATTGTCTGGGTGAAAATGTTTTTCAATTTGTTGCGATTTGAAACATGATCTGAACGTCCAACATTGGCCCAGGTTGAAGGGATTAGGTTGCTGAAAAAAAGCCCTTTGTTATGTGAAAATCTGTATTGAGAGAGGTATAGTTCAACTCTTAATTTTTATGTGGAAAGCAGTTGCTGTGGATGGTAAGAAAAGCCGGCAGCAAATCACTCTCCACCGGGTCCCCACCAATTGGCAAAAGAACCTAAAGCTCTATGAGCACTACTTAACTAATTAGGTTATGGTTTGGAATTGAATAAATGCGAATGAATACTTGATAAAAAACTGGAGGCTAAATTGAGAATTGGGACACTAGTCGCTACCTGCCATTCTGAAAAGGACCCGTTAATTCCTACTCTTTGCTTCCTGTCTACCAACCATGTCAATACCCTGCCCTCCAATACAATGTGCTCTAATTTTGCACACTAATATCTTGTGTGGGACCTTGTCAAAGGCTTTTAAAAAATCCAGTTACACCATATCCACTGGCTCTCCCTTATCCTTTCTACTTGTTACATCCTCAGAACAATTCCAGAAGATTAGTCAAGCATGATTTTCCCTTCATAACTCCATGCTGACTTTGACCGATCCTGTCACTGCTTTCCAAATGCGATGCTGTAACATCTTTAACAATCGACTCGAGCATCTTCCCCACTATCGATGTAAGCCTAACTAGTGTATAATTCCCCGTTTTCTCTCTCCCTCCATTCTTAAAAAGTGGTGTTACATTTCTTAAAAAGTGGGGTTACCCTCTAGTCCACAGGAACTGATCCAGAGTCGAGAGAACATTGGAAAATGATCACCAATGCATCCACAATTTCTAGGGCCACCTACTTGAATACTCTGGGATGCAGGCCGTCGGGCCCTGGGGATTTATCTGTCTTCAGTCCCAACAGTTTACCTAACACCATTTCCTGACTAATGTGGATTCCATTCAGTTACTCCCTCCCACTAGGTCCTCGGTCCCCTAGTATTTCTGGGAGATTGTTTGTGTCTTCCTTAGTGAAGACAGAACCAAAGTACTCGTTTGACTGTTCTGCTATTTCTTTGTGTCCCATTATAAATGCAGCTGTCTCTGATTGTAAGGGACCTACATTTGTCTTCAATAATCTTTTCCTTTTTACATATCTAAAGAAGCTTTTAGGGTCAGTATATTCCACAAGCTTTCTTTCATGCTCTTTTTCCTCCTCTTAATTAACCCCTTTGTCCTCTGTTGAGTTCTAAATTTCTCCCAGTCCTCTGGTTTCCTCTGCCCAAGTTATCTGTCTTTTCCTTGGATTTAACACTATCCTTGATTTCCCTCATTAGCCGCGGTTGAGCCGCCTTCCCCGTTATATTTTTTCGCCAGACAGGGATGAACAATTTTTGGAGTTCATTCATGCCGTCTTTAAATGAATCTTTGCCATTGCATCTCCACCGTTAACCCTTGAAGTATAATTTGCCTGTCTATCCTAGCCAGCATGTAGATTAATCTTCAGTAGATGAGCCTTCTGTGATTATTATCCCATGATTTTAAATCAGCTTTGTTATGGTCAATAATGTTCATCAGCAGATGATTATTTGGATATGACAAATAAAAACCCTGAGTTCATTCAGCTAGATCACTGCTTTCTTGATGAAACTTCTGCAAGTTAGAGGCAGACATGTAAAACTGAAAATAAATCTCCCTCCAAGTCAGTTTACACTAGAGGAGGCTGTTGCTGCACTAATCTGTATCTAACCAGCAATATACATGATACTCACAACTAATTAACCTGGATTCCACTACAGAATTTGGCTGAAAGCAAACAATCCACGCACTACATGTATTCAACTCAAGGTTCAGAGCACAACATAGACCCAAATATTAATTCTGGCCATGTTACGACTTTATTTAGAATTGTGCACATTTTCATTAATTCTTCCTGTCTGTTGTATCTGTGATCTACCTGAACGGATGCAGACATGAGAAATATCTTTTCAATGAGGAACAAAGTTGTTTCGAGTCACTAGAATTCGGCTGACTGTTTGTTGGGGCGAGAAAGTGTGCATCCTTTGGGTCTGGACTGGGTTTAGATAGTTTTGTTCAAGTTTCCAGCATCTGCAGTCTCTTGTGTCTCCATCTTAGATTGAAATACTAGTATACTAATTGGCCTGTTATCCAATTCATCTTTTATTTTCATTTTCTCTTCATGGTACTTTTCTGTTGATGAGATAAACATTGCACATTGGGCTCTGTTAAAACTTGGGCATTGGCATGATTGGTGCTGGTTTTGGATTATTATTATTATTGTCACATGTACCGAGATTCAGTGAAAAACGTTGTTTTGCCCACTATCCAGGCAGATACCATACATGAATAAAGTCATACCATACATAGGTACAACAGGTAGCTCAGACAGAGAACAGAAACGGAGTGAAGAATATAGTTACAGAGAAAGTATTGGTTTAAAAAAAGTGCAAGGGCATCAAGGTAGACTGGGAGAACAGGAATACCTCCTTAATTTAAAGTCTGATAACAGCAGGAGAGGGGAGAAGAGAGAAAGTCCTTGGTTTCTGTCGGTTGCTTGCCTGAGGCAGTATGAAGTGTTGGTGGAGTGGATGGGGGAGGTGGGAGGCTGGTTTGTGTGATGGACTGAGCTGCTTTTACAACCCTGTACGATTTCTTGTGGCCTTGGGCATAGCAAATGTCATACCAAGCTATGATGCATCCCGATATGCTCTCTGCCGTGCATCTGTAGAAATTGTTCAGGGTCATTGAGAATATGCTGATTTCCATCATCATCTGAGCAAGTAAAAGCATTGGTGTGCTTTCTTGGCTGTGGCGACAATGTGGTTGAGCCAGGTTAAATTGTTGGTGATATTTACACTAAGGAACGTAAGGCTCCCAACCATCTTCACTTGAACACCACCTTGCTTCCTGAAATCGATGACTTGTTCCTTTGTTTTGACATTAAGGAACTTGACATCATACTACTGAGCTGTTTATCACGTATTACGTCTCGTCATTGTTCGAGATCCGGCCTGCTGCTGTGGTGTCATCCAAAAACTGTAAATTAAGTTACTACAGAATTTGCCACACTTGAGTGTTTAGGGCAAGGGTTCACCGCCTTTTTTGTCCCGTTTACCCCTTGCAACTTTAATAGCACATAACATAGAAACATAGGAAATAGGTGCAGGAAGAAGGCATTCGGCCCTTCAAGCCAGCACCGCCATTCATTGTGATCATGGCTGATCACAATGTTATTTCACTTATTTATGAACAACTAATGATGAACAGATCCAAACAATTTACCCTAGGTTGGGAACCCTTGGTTTAGGGATTATAATAAAGAGCAAGGCCATAGCTAGATGCAGCTGCTGCTGACTGGTTTCTGTTTTAAATGGGGTCACATTATTGCAATTTCTGATAGGATAGAAATAGTATGCAATTGTGAAGACTGATATCTGAAATGGTTCCGGTTGCTTTAGAACCCATAATGTTGATTATACCTTTGATTTGACATTTGTACTGACCAATCTGCGATTTAATATTTTATTATTTTTGGTAACCTTGTGAAATGTAAAAAGTGTGTAACACATATTTGGATTCATCGTTTTAATCTCAGATGCATTGTGGCCTGGTGTGAAAACTGAAGATGGCACACACAGTCACCCTGGATACCTCAGTTACAGTACGGGATTTAGCTCGGACCAAACCAGTCCAGCTTATTATACATATCCTGTTCAAGGTAAATGTCTCTCCGTACCTCTCCACTGTAATGAGCGTTTGGTGTGGGTGTCTGCATGCAGGTGCTTCAATGGCATTAAACTTGGACTACCATACTTCTTGGTGGCATGAACATTGAATTCTCACAATTCTGTTGACCCTTGCTGTCTCCTCCCCTTCCTACCTCTCCCTCAGTCCTCGGGCTCCTCCTCCTCCATTTTCCTTTCTTCCCCCCGCCTCTCCCCACCCCCTATCAGTCTGAAGAAGGGTTCCGGCTGTTGCCTATCTCCTTCGCTCCATAGATGCTGCTGCACTCGCTGAGTTTCTCCAGCACTTTTGTCTACTTTCAATTTTCCAGCATCTGCAGTTCCTTCTTAAACAGTAAAACTTAATCCAGCACCCTCGGATTTTGACGGTGCTAAATTGTTGGATTTCCAGGCTCCTCTTATGTTACTAATGTCTCAACACTCTGCGAATTCACCTTTTTGGTTTCGGGATGTTACGCAGTGTGATAAATATTCCCGTCAACCAGGTAAGTTGAAAGGGAATGACAAGAAACTGCAGATGCAGATTTATGCCAAAGACAGACACAAATTGCCCGAGTACCTAAGCAGTTCAGACAGCATCCCTTTAAGTCCGACCCAAAACGTTGCATATCCATGTTCTCTAGGGATGCTGCCTGGCCCGTTGAGTTACTCCAGCACTCTTAAGTCCTATCTTAAGTTGAAAGGGGGGTTGGGAAGCAATGCTCCACTGAATGGAATGGGTGCACAGCAAGCATCACTTGGTGAGACATCAGCCGAACCATCCCAATCTCTCAATAATGGATAGTGGATTATCAGAGTATGACTGTACTGTTTATAATTTTGAAATTGCTGTCATTTTTATTTGTTGACAGGTGCAGGATTCCCAAGAACTGGTATTTATTCTGGTGGAGCTGTTGTTGCCAATGTTGCAGCTCCTAGCAGTTCAAATCAGGTATATGATTTTTGTTTCTGTTTTTAGGTTCGTCATTTTAACTTTTGAAATCACTTTTTTTTTTTTAAACTTAAATTATCCTTTTTCATTTTCATTTACACAGGAGTATCATTCCTACACATCACTTGGACAAAGCCAATATGTGCCATATTTTCCCAGTTCAAGTTATGCATCGACGGGGTCTTCAAACTCTCCGCCTGCCAGCAGCACCACTGCTGTCACCTACCAACTGCAAAAATCAGAAGCTGAAGTGTCCAGTTCCAAGGATCAGGGTTTTCAATCAGGTAATGTTGCAATGTGGTTCCTTTCAAAACCAGGCTGTGGTGTTGTACAACGTTATTGCTTTACGTTTAATATGCCAATCACATACAGTTTTGAGCAAGGATTTAGATTCTTAGTCTCATGAAGGGGCTTGACCCGAAACGTCACCTATTCCTTCTCTCCAGAGATGCTGCTTGACCTGCTGAGTTACTCCCAACATTTTGTGTCTCTTCGATTTAAGCTCGTAATTTATCAAGAATTGGGGAGAGAGGTGTGATACTTGTTGCACTTTAGACTGATGACAAATTAATTGAATTAAGTGTTGAAATGAATTTCTAAGATTCACCAGCCAATGTCAATTTATACGGTAGATAAAAGTGCTGGAGAAATTCAGCGGGTGCAGCAGCATCTATGGAGCGAAGAAACGTTGCCTATTTCCTTCGCTCCATAGATGTTGCTGCACCCGCTGAGTTTCTCCAGCACTTTTGTCTACCTTCGATTTTCCAGCATCTGCAGTTCCTTCTTAAATGTAGATTTATAATCCTGTTTACTTCCCAATGTTGCAACTTCCATGGATTAAAATTTAAAAGTAGTTCCAGTCATCAAACCTGAGAGAAGAATTTCAATGGAAGGGACCATCAGAGCTTCTTCACAGATAAACCTTCATAACACAGTCTTTTGATTAATACATTTTTTATTGTTGAGGAAAAACAATAAGGTACATCCAAACTTCTTCCGACTCGTACACTATGATCTTCATCGAACTCCAGCTTTTCGCTTTAAAGGTTAGAAAACTCCTCGTGTCTCCGTTACACTCCGCATGGTCAAAAGGGTAAACCTTCCCCGTGCTGGTCCGAAACTAAACTAAAAACTAAGCTTCTGCGCAAGAAACGTAGCTCCAAACAAGCCCTAAAATACGTCGTAAATCCCACCCACAGTATAACGAGCAGTCTAAAATTTAAAGACACCTGCCATAGTCAATGGCAAACAAAACAAGCCAAATGGCCACCACAATAAGTCCACTGCGAATGAAATATTGTTGAAAGTGCTGTATTCAAAATGTAAAAACTCTGTATGGCTGCACAAAAATGGAAAACCAATCCAGCTATTCGTAACACATGTTCAGTTTTAAACAGAACTTAGAAAAAGCAGAAGAGCTTTGCAAGGCAGCAACTGAGATTTTATAACCGCATGAAATGTAAAATTGTAGCACTTTGAAGAAATTGCTTATATTAAAATTACGTAGTAATTATCAGATATTGTGGCTTAATTTCTATTCTTGTTCAGGAGCTCCGGATGCAGATGCAGGCCAGACTCGGTCAACCGCAGGAGTGAAGGAGCTTAAGGAACAATCTCAGAAAAATCCAAGTGGAAAATCTAGGGGGAAAGGAAAGAAGAGTAGCTCATCACCTCCACCCGACAACGAACTGGAGGTATGCTCAGTTTTTTAACTAACGTTTATGGTGGAATGGGGCTGGGAGTTGGCCAATAGTGGCATATCAATAGATTTGAGAAATTGCTTTCTGATTCTGATTTTCAGTTTTTAAAAAAATACACATGTGAATATTATTAACTAAAATTGGTTATCTTACAGTGAATTGAGAAACCAGCAGGTTACTGTTGCAGCACTAGAATCAATGATCAGAAATGTTGCATGATAAAGCCCCTGTCCCACTGTACGAGGTAATTCACGAGTTCTCCCGGGTTTTCCCCTGATTCGAATTCGGAGAATGTCCTTCGGAGTTTGTGGATGTCTCGTAGTGGCTCGTAATGCTAATGGTAGGTATAAAAAGCAACAATTTTTTTCATCACGAGTATTTTTTTACTCGTTGACATTTTTTGCAGGGATGAAAATACGTCACGAGTTACTGGATGTCCCGAGTACCTAACGTTAGCATTACGAGCCGCTACGAGACATCCACATACTCCTACCGTCCCACTACGGACATTCTCCGAGTTCGAATCAAGGGAATACTCAGGAGAACTTGTGAATTACCTCGTACAGTGAGACAGGGGCTTAACTGAAGGCCTGAAACCATCTCCATGTTAATAGCATGAAAACAAGCTGCATTTGCTTTGTGTGACACATTGCCAGATAGAAGGCAGCTGCCATATTTGCTTGGAAAACACCAAGTTACCTTACCAACTACCATTTTCAAATGGTATTTGAGAAGTATTGTTAGATCTAAGAGGAACTTTTTTAGAGACCTAATTACCAGAACTGTGTCACAGCACAGCATGCAGGCTGCTTCACTATCAGCAGCTGGTGGACTTTGATTCAATTATACTTTATGGTTGTCTGTACCTAGGTACAGCGAAATTCTTAGAATCACTTTGACAGCTGGAAAGCCTCTCTCCCCCAGTTTGTAGCCTGTAAAAATGTGATTTGTCTATTGAATGTCAGTGACGTTTCTAAACATCTGGGTCACCTTATATTTAAAAAAAAAAAAATCTTTTCCTTTAATTTTACGATGCACATCCAAACTAAATATCAACTAAATTCATTAAAACTAGGTTAAATTGATGAAAGCAAAACTCCAAGGAAAGAGCAATTTAAGCAATTTAGAGTTACTCGGCATGTAATGGGCCCAATTTGTCCATGTCAACTGAGATGGCCCATCTACAGTAGTCCCAAAAATGTATTTTCTCATCCATGAATGAATGAATGAATGCATGAATGAATGAATGAACGAACGAACGTACGAAAACTTTATGAATGAATACTTTGTCACATGTGACAACAAGTCGAAGTGAACTTCTTTGCTTGCATACCCATGGTATTGCAATAGTCACCCCATGAAGGGCGCCGACTAGGTTACATAGTATCCCACGACAGGTTCTCCTTAGTTCCCGAAGTCACATCGGTAGGACATGAACAAGCATTTGTCGACTGGATTTGTCAGCTGGATATTTTTAAGGCAGAGATTGACAGATTTTTGATCAGTAAGGGTGTCAGGGTGAAGGCAGGGGAATGGGGTTGAGAGGGAAAGATAGATCGGCCATGATTGAACGGCAGAGTAGACTTGATGGGCCGAATGGCCTTATTCTGCTCCGAGAAATTGTGAACTTGATATGAAATTATTAGAGATGGAAGCATAGAAATAGGGTGACCAAAATCAGTGATAATGGAACTGCCATCTTCACTATGGGGGAACTGTTAAAGAGATATGCTATGTCAGATGTTTTACCGGATGCTTTAGAAGATTGGAGATGGCATCTTGTCCCAGATTCACATAGGAAAATAATATATAATGGTTTTTACATGTTCCTTTTGCAGCGTGTATTTGTTTGGGATTTGGATGAAACCATTATCATCTTTCATTCGCTACTGACTGGGTCATACGCACAAAAATTTGGAAAGGTAGGGAATTATTAAACAGAGTAATGTTAAGCTGGTTGAATAGTTAACTGCAGTGCACACAGCTAACATTAAAAAAAATGTGTCGTTAATTTTGAGAATGCATGTGTACTTTTAGATATGACTTTTTTGAAATAGTGAAATTTCTTTTAAGAGAAAAAATATTTCTTTAACCAAAATATAGATGCATTAACAGGAAATTATTAATGTTGGGCTTGTTTTAAAAATCCAGTCTAACTGCTAAATACCAGAAAAAGTCAAACAACTGCACTTACAGATCAGATTACATGATCCATATTAAATTGTGTTTATTTGTGACATTCTCCTTATTATGATCATTGCTAAAACGATCTGTTCATATATAAGCTTTAATAGATTTGTGTAAGTTTGCAATAGAAACAGAATCATAGTGAAATGAATGCCATTACATTTAAAATTCAATGTTAATACAAAGATGAACTGATGCTAGTGGTAAAGGGCCTGTCCCACTTGGGCCGTCATTTGCACGAAACAGGGTTAACGGAGAGTTAATGTTTCAGATCGATACTCTTTCAACAGAACCTTGAATCAAAAAACTACAGGTGCTGAAAATCTATTATAAAGCAAAGTGTCGAAAGCACTTAGACTTGGAACAAAAGTAGAAAGAGAAACAGTTAATGCTTCAGGTTGAGGACCCATCAGCAGAGGTGGGAAAGAAAACAGCTTAGTTTTAAGTTGTAGAGAGAATGGGATGTGTATGTGGGAGGGGGGGAGGGAGGAGGAGAGAGAGGAATGGGGAGGCCAGAGTTGCTGTGAGGATAAGTTGCAGGGATCTGGTTGATGGGTTAACAGGGGCAGTTAAAGAGATAAAATGAACAAAAGCGACGGAATGTGGGCTGTTGGGAGAATGAGAATGCAAAGGAACATGGCTGGGTGTCGGATGTGCCCAGCAGGCCATGTGCTAATGGAGAGGGAGAAACTGAACCAATATCAACATAGACTGAAGAAGGGTTTCTTCCCGAAACGTCGCCTATTTCCTTCGCTTCATAGATGCTGCTGCACCTGCTGAGTTTCTCCAGCATTTTTGTATACCTTCAACATAGACTGAGTTAGCTGAAGTTGTGAATTTCATTACTGAGTCCGGATGGCTGCAATGTACCTAGACAGAAGACAAGGTGCTATGTTTTGGATCTCAGTATTACAGTGCAGGAGGCATCAGATGGATGGGTCAGAGTGGAACAAAGAATTAAAGTGGCAGCAAAGGGGAGCTCCGGGTCACCTCTACAAACTGAAGAAATTACGAGAGAGATTCCCTTTGATCCCTCCATTTCTCACTTCCCCACCCACTCTGCAACAAGCTCTCTTGCCCAGTTCCGATGAAGGGTCTAAAATGTTAGTTCTGTTCCTCTACACATAAACTGCCAGATCTGCTGAGTATTTTATAGCATTGGTCATAGTCTCTCTGTTGATAGACACAAAAAGCTGGAGTAACTCAGCGGGACAGGCAGCATCTCTGGAGAGAAGGAATGGGTGACGTTTCATGTCGAGACCCATTGACTGGTTAGCACGCAACAAAAAAGCTTTTCACCATACCTCGGTACTCGTGACAATAAACAAAACTAAATGTTCTTATGACATTGGAGGTCATTGAACCCATCAAGTCAATTTCAGATTTTATTAACTACAAGACTAGTTAGTGCACCAGCTTGTTGGTTTGCTGCATATCCAGATGGTTGCTTAAAGGTAATTCCTTATCAGTTTAAATCAGGTTAAAATGTATCAACATGACAGAAACATGACCAACTGACAGCTTTCCTTTTATGTGCCTCAGGCATAGAACATAAATGGCACAACCTTTGTGAAATGTATCTGATGAAACTGTTGGAAAACAGAAAGAACATGATTTGCCATTGAAAAAGTAATCATCTTAAATGCTACTCTTGCATTTTTCCTTTCCCTCCTGAAACCATATCCTGTTTGTTGGGTTCAACTGTCCCAATCAGACATTGCCATTTTTCCCTGCATTAATCTAACTGTGGTGTTTGTAGTTTCATTCTGTTTGTAGTTTGTTTGGTTGTTTGCTTGCTTGTCATTTTGCACAAAGTCCGCGAGGATTGACACTTTTCATTTCACTGCACATCTCGTATGTGTATGTGACGAATAAACTTGACTTGTGTTGTATTCTGAGGTAGACAAAATTGCTGGAGAAACTCAGCGGGTGCGGCAGCATCTATGGAGCGAAGGAAATAGGCAACGTTTCGTCCCGAAACGTTGCCTATTTCCTTCGCTCCATAGATGCTGCCGCATCCCTCTGAGTTTCTCCAGCAATTTTGTCTACCTTCGATTTTCCAGCATCTGCAGTTCCTTCTTGAACATGTTATATTCTGATCTCTAGTGTTGTGGTCGAGCCTATTCCTGGCCTTGTCTGATACTGAATGAATCGATCGGCAGCAGTCACTGCAGAATGATTAATGACGAGAAATCCCGTTTTATTTTTCTGACACATTTCAATCACTCCATTGGCAGTCGAGAATTGTAGGAGCTAATATTTTTATACTAGGGTTTAAACCGTTGTTAAATAAAACTTGAGCCTGATTTATATCATTATATCAGTTGTTAATTTACAGGACCCGGCATCAGCTTTGACCTTAGGGTTGCAGATGGAAGAAATGATCTTTGATCTTGCTGACACTCACTTATTCTTCAATGACTTAGAGGTAATGATTATTGGATAGCTGCATAATATCATGTGCCAGAAATACTGACATTCAAGTCTCTTCATTTAAACTTTGCTGTTGGGTGTGTCATGCTGTTCTAATCTTTACTGGTGTTGGAATCAGTTAACTTTGGATGGATTCCAATTATATATTGGTACAAAACAAAAAAATGCAAATTATTTAAAAAAATTATTGTCATTTATTGTAGTTTTTTAAGTCTGCTTTTACACTAGTTTCCAGTGGCTGGAAGGCAAGGGGTAGTGCTTTAATCCTATGTACATAGAAACATAGAAAATAGGTGCAGGAGGAGGCCATTCGGCCCTTCGAGCCAGCACCGCCATTCATTGTGATCATGGCTGATCGTCCGTAATCAATAACCTGTGCCTGCCGTCTGCGCCATATCCCTTGAATCCACTAGCCCCTAGAGCTCTATCTAACTCTCTCTTAAATCCATCCAGTGATTTGTCCTCCACTGCCCTCTGTGGCAGGAATTCCACAAATGTATAATTGGGGGAAGTACTTAAAACAAAAGTCTGATTAGTGATCTCTGCAACACACATTTCCAAGTATGGTTAGAGGTAAATTGTACAATGGTTTTAGTAGAATGCCAAAATTTGACTTAAAAAAAATATATATCTTTGCCTTTTGTCCGGCTTATTTAACAGGAGTGTGATCAAGTTCACGTGGAGGATGTTGCAGCTGAGGACAATGGACAAGATTTAACGTAACAAACTATCATTTTTACTTTTCAGTTTAAAGTCTTTTGCGACACATTTGCAAAAATATATATTAAATAAATCATGGAATTCGGGTTTAATGCTTTTATTTTTGAATTGTGAACTGTTCATTTTTGAATTGTGAACAATTGCAGGATTAGTAGACTTGTCCCAAAACGGTGTTGAGTCTGAAGTTAAATGAAAACTTCATTTTCAGGGGGTGGGAGGATAGTGGGACATCTTCTTTTTTTTTCGTTTCTTTTTTTTTCTTCTCTTCTCACAGTTATGGGGTCTTTTCTTTTCTCTTTTTTGTATCTTCTTTTTCTTCATTCTTTCCTTTTAACTTTTTTTTTTCCATTTCATGTATCAATTTATAAAATGTTAAAAATGAAGCTGTACGGAAATTGTATAATTGTTATGCCGATTGCTTTATTCTTGTACAATTGCTTCTAATAAAATAAAACATTTTTTTTTTAAAGTGATGATTTTTGATTCTGTTTTCAGTAACTATGACTTTGCTACTGATGGGTTTCACGGATCAGTGCCTGGCTCCAGCCATTCCTCGGGAGGTATTGGCCAGGGAGGTGTTGACTGGATGAGAAAGCTGGCCTTTCGATATCGACAAGTAAAAAAAATTTACAACAACTACAGTACAAACGTTGGAGGTAAACAACATGCCACATTTGGGAATTATTTTGTGAGCTCTTGTTGACTGCACAGCCACCTGCACAGAAAGTAACAAAGAAATAAATGCTGCTCTTTGTTCACAGAGCTCCTTAACCCAGCCAAGAAGGATTCGTTACAACAATTAAGAGCGGATATAGAGGTATTGACGGACTCCTGGCTAGCAACTGCGTTGAAATCATTAATGCTAATTCAATCAAGGTAGCTGATCAATATGTACATTTAAAATGTTTTTTTGGATTTTGTTAAGATATCATTCTGCTGCCTTCTACATCTAGGTATTGAATTAGGTTTAAGTCATATCATCGTTCAGCACTGACACAGGTCCTTCAACCCGTTATGTCCTTGCATATCAACCCAGCTAAACCTTCACTTGTGTAGAAAGGAACTGCAGATGTTGGTTTATACCAAAGATAGACACAAAGTGCGGGAGTAATGTAGCGGGTCAGGCAACATCTCTGGAGAAAAGGGATAGGTGACGTTTCGGGTCGGGGCCTTCCTTCAGTCTCGGCCTTGAAACGTCACCCATTCCTTCTATCCAGAAATGCTGCCTGTCCCACTGAGTTGCTCCACAATTTTGTGTCTATCTTCTTCAGTCTGAAGAAGGGTCCCAACCCAAAATATCAACCCATCCATTTTCTCCAGAGATGCTGCCTGACCCTCTGAGTGACTCCGACACTTTGTGTAAACCTTCACTTGTCATATTTTTTATTATTCTCGCATTTCTATCAATGACCCCCGGAATCTACCTCTCACCAAAACACTAGAGGCCATTTACAGTGGCCAATTAACCTCGTCCACTGTGAGAGGAAACCCAGTGGAGGATCCAGAGCAAGTGGGGACACCCAAGCGATCACAGGGAGAACGTGCAAACTCTACATGGTGTCAGAAGTCAGGATTGAACCCAGGTTCCTGAAGTTGAGGCAGCAACTCTTCCAGCCATGCCGCCCTTATTCTTGCACAAATCTCATCAGACCATAATGCTTTATTGATGGTGAGCAACATGCTCAGAAATGTCTGCACATAGAAAATAGGTGCAGGAGCAGGCCATTCGGCCCTCCGAGCCTGCACCGCCATTCAATATGATCATGGCTGATCATCCAACTCCGTATCCTGTACCTGCCTTCTCTCCATACCCCCTGATCCCTTTAGCCACAAGGGCCACATCTAACTCCCTCTTAAATATAGCCAATGATCAGGCCTCAACTACCTTCTGCGGGAGAGAATTCCAGAGATTCACCACTCTCTGTGTGAAAAAAGTTTTCCTCATCTCGGTCCTAAAAGATTTCCCCCTTATCCTTAAACTGTGACCCCTTGTTCTGGACTTTCCCAACATCGGGAACAATCTTCCTGCATCAAGCCTGTCCAACCCCTTAAGAATTTTGTAAGTTTCTATAAGATCCCCCCTCAATCTTCTAAATTCTAGCGAGTACAAACCGAGTCTATCCAGTCTTTCTTCATATGAAAGTCCTGACATCCCAGGAATCAGTTTGGTGAACCTTCTCTGTACTCCCTCTATGGCAAGAATGTCTTTCCTCAGATTAGGAGACCAAAACTGTACGCAATACTCCAGGTGTGGTCTCACCAAGACCCTGTACAACTGCAGTAGAACCTCCCTGCTCCTATACTCAAATCCTTTTGCTATGAATGCTAACATACCATTCGCCTTCTTCACTGCCTGCTGCACCTGCATGCCTACTTTTAATGACTGGTGTACCATGACACCCAGGTCTCGTTGCATCTCCCCCTTTCCTAATCGGCCACCATTCAGATAACATCAGGTTAGAAGCCTGAAAGGCTAGGCATTTCCTGTTATGTGATATTGCAGATTATGTAATCTAAGCTGTTTGTTCCCCTAGAAACAAATACACTGAGTGACTTTCCTAAATCGCCACGACTGCTTTCCTGCTATTCTGTCTGTCTTGTTGCATGTTCGTTTTATAGAGAAAATATTTCATGCCCGCAGGAGTTCTTTCCTGCCGGAAATGTAGGAGATTTGCGCAGTTGTTATTAAAAGTGACAAAATATTAAAAGTGAAAATGATTCCTGGTCATGTTGATGTGAAAACATTTTCAGTCTGATTATCTGCTGTTTTGCTGAGAGTCTAATGTTGAATCCAATTGCTTTATTTTGACGAAATGAAGGTTTGACCACCTTGTATATAATATTAACTTATGTAGTTTCCCCTTTGATTAACAAGGGCAATGAATATTTAAAACATGAAAGACACCAGTTTAAGTCTTTCCTTTTATTTCAGAAGAAATTGCATTAATATCCTGGTCACCACAACCCAACTAGTTCCAGCGCTGGCTAAGGTGCTGCTGTATGGATTAGGTGAAACTTTCCCTATTGAAAACATTTATAGTGCCACAAAAATAGGTAAGGATTCTGTTTATTTTTCAGATATTTCCCACTGGATAATTGATCGTATTGCTGCTAACTAGAAAATGTTGAGACCTCACATTGGGGAGGTTACTTTGAGACACTATGTAAAGAGACATTGATGTGGTATCATTGTATAGAGGCAATATCATAGTCTAAGCAAACAAACACTCTCTCTTCACTGACTTTACAGGTAAAGAAAGCTGTTTTGAGCGCATTATGTCCAGGTTTGGAAAGAAGGTTACGTATGTCGTCATTGGAGATGGTCGGGATGAGGAGTATGCAGCTAAACAGGTGAGTGTGACTTGGGATGTTTCACAGTGAAAGTAATTGTGCTTCTGTGGCACAGATGAGGAGTATCATAAATAGCAATAGGAACACTGAAGCTCAACAAAACATTGCCTAAGTGTAGGAAGGAACTGCAGATGCAAGTTTACATTGAAGATAGACGCAAAATGCGGGAATAACTCAGCGGGTCGGGCAGCATCACTTGAAAGAGCAACATTTTTTTTGGAGAGGACATGCAAGATTTGTTGTAATATCTAAACCCGTCTTTGGAAATATAACAAAATGTTGATGCTGCCTGACCGGCTGAGTTACTCCAACATTTTGTGTCTACAATGTAAACCAGCATCTGCAAGTCACCTTTCATGCCCCTGAGGTGGAAACTACCCAAGCGAAATATGAGGTGCTGTTCCTCCAATTTACGGTGGGCCTCACTCTGGCCATGGAGGAGGCCCAGGACACAAATGTCGGATTCGGAATGGGAGGGGGAGTTGAAGTGCTGAGCAGGTTGATTATTGTGAACCGTTTTTCCTAGGTAGTCTTCATGCTAATAAGATTCATAGTTGTCTTGCAGAAGTTTATTTTGGAATTTGACAATGACTTGGGTTCCTCTTCAATTCCAGCACAACATGCCATTTTGGAGGATATTGAATCACGGTGACCTGATGTCATTGCATCAAGCTCTGGAATTGGACTATCTGTGAACTGGAAAGGAACACAAAGCTGAGCTCCATGTGGCTTGCATCTTGCTTCAGTGTGGACCACTAACTATGTTCATAATGATTCTTGTCAACCCTGGACAAAAACTGTTAGGGCAGTGAGCAGTCCAGATATCGGAGTGATCTGCTTATTAATGTTGGGCATTAACTTAAGTACAGACATGCACGGGGTGCAAGAGCTTTTTATAGGGTGAAATTACTGCCCTGTTTTTAAAATGTGCTCAAATGCAAAAATCCTTTGAATTGGATCTTTAAAATAAGACCATATCTTGCATTGATCTGTAGTCAAGCCTGTGCCTGTTCCTTTTTAAATGCACTGAAACCTTTGTTGTTATTAATAAGGAGACTGTGTGCAAGACATTCTTTGGAAATCTTGCTGTGTAAATGTTCCTCAACATCTATACTTAAGCATTGTCGGATCCAGCAGTGTTACATTGGGAAATTGGTTGCAGAAATGCATTGGAGATTTTTTTTTTTGACAAATTTGAAGGAGCAGACCTATCTACTTTTTTTTAAATATGACTTCATTTTAATTGGGGTCTTTTAATTCTGGTAGATTTTTTAAAATAAACGCTTTCCTTGGGTTGTACGTAATTCTGAATGTTGCCGTGCTGTTGCAGGGCTGTAGACTGAGCATGAAATAGCATCTCAAAATCAGCAGCTAATTTTCCTTTTTAACGCTACCTGGTGGTTAAGGAGGATGAAGATGATGGCCTCGACTAAAAGCAAATGAAATGGTGGGAATACCCAGGTTAGGTAGCATTTGTGAAATGAGTTAATGATTCAGGTGAAGGGCCTTTCATCAAAACTGGAAAACGCTAAGAGATGAAACTGACGCAGCAGGGAGGTTTGTTTGGAGGGGTTGGGGAGAGATGGAGGAGGAAAGATCAAAGGGAGGTCTCTGATATTTTGTACAATTTGACAATAAATTGATATAATGGTACAAGGAATATGCTGATCCTCATCCTGTTTTTCCCTCCAAAATTTGAAATGCTTCATTCTATCCTCTGGCAACAACAGAGTCACTATATTAGTGATTTTCTGTTGTTAACGGCTGTACTCAATGTTCAGGCATATTTTTATGTGATTACAAGTGGATTTTCCCTTTTTTAGTCAAATGCCACCTAGAAAATATTTGATTTGAGCAACTCTGGTATCTGAGGTGCGGATAATAACATGTATTAGTTCATCTCTGAATAAATAAACCGACACAGAAAAACAAATAGTTGCTGGACCTACTGCTGTTTATTTAAAATATTTATGAACTATTTATTCGTAAATATGGAATGCAATTGTATGTTGAAAATTTGTTTGAATTCTCTTTGATCCAGTGCTTACCTTGCATTTGGGATTTTGCACCATGATCCATTGTTTTAAATTAAATTGAGTTCAAGTTATGGAATATATACCAGAAATATTTCATAGGAGGTTTGGATATGATGCTTCACGCAGAGAATGTGTTGAATATCATCTGAAAGATAGTGACATGAATATCTTCTGTGTCATTCCCAAGATGAATGATTTGTACGCGACAAATTAAGTTCAAGGTAGTACACCTTGGGATCAACTTGGATCAGCTGTGGTCATCGTTCTGTCATCTCCCGCGACCTTGCCAGTAGTTGAACAAAAACTATCGCAAGCAACTGTGAAGACCATTTTGCCTTTTTTCCCCCTCAATAGTTGGGAGTGTGATATAAATATTTAGTATCATGACATCTTGGCAAAAGTCACCGTAATGCACTTGACATTATTCTCTTAAGCTTTCTATGCTTTGTAAACTAATGTATGTATGTTTTTTTCACTCTGCGTTACCTGCCCAATGTCCATAATGTTTGTACCACGGGTACAAACCACAGCATAATACACGGATGTCAACAGCAGAACTGTCCATACTTTCCCGTAACGCAATAATACAAATGCAATTGCCGTGTGAATTGCTGTGGTTTTCTTACATGAATTGAGACATTGAGTGGTCCATCTGACGATTGTTTAGGTTATAATTGAGTGATCTGCTTAAATACTTGTTTCATACAATACAGGCAGCTATGTGGCCACATGGGATACAATTATGTAAGAAGTAACAATTGTCCAATTTGTAGTGGTAAAGATGTTAATAAAAAATTAATACCAGTCAATTCAAGATTGCAAGTTTGATTGGCTGATTGGGGTGTTGTTCAAAGCCACCTTTCTAGATTCTCCATTTTTGTTTGGGGTATTTTTCAATTGGATAATGACTACTACCATGTACGTATAAGCCAAATATGGCCCAAACGCGGGCAGGTGGGACCAGTGTAGCTGGGGCAAGTTGGGCCGAAGGGCCTGTTTCCACGCTATATCACTCTATGACCTGTCACTTCTGCATATTGACATTACATCCCTTTTCCCTGTATAGCCCGCCGCATTAGTTCCTCAGTGTATTACTCACTGGTTTAGCAATTCATTGAAAGGCCATCTATTGCATCCCAGCCAGTGTTCTCTCCTTCAAAATTGGCCAGTGATCCAATGTATCTTCAGGGAGAGCAGATTTAAACACAGCCTTGATTTGCTGCAGTTCGTCTAATTCACAACTCCTTGAGGCAGACACGAGATAATTTCTGTCCATCAAATCTACAATTAGTGTAAAACACAAACAATCTTGACACCCTGGTTGTCTCGGATACTTTCAGACTTGCAGATTTTTTGTCTGTGCCAATCTGGTTCGGTTGCTGGATTGCCTGCGGGGAGTGGTGATGGGTGTGGTGCCAACTGATCTTTAGTGTGTACTTGGGTCTGGAACAGATGGGCAGCACGGTGGCAGAGCGATAGAGATGCTGCCTTACAGCGCCAGAGACCTCACGGGTATAGTTTGTACATTCTCCCCGTGACCTGTGTGGTCTTTCTCCGGGTGCTCCGGTTTCCTCCCACTCCAAAGATTTACAAGTTTGTAGGTTAATTGGCTTGGTAAAATTGTGGCGAGTGTGTGGATTTACCCCATCTATTCCTTTCATGATTTTGCACACCTCTATAAGATCTCCCCTCATCCTCCTGCGCTCCATGGAATAGAGACCCAGCCTTCTCAACCTCTCCCTATAGCTCACACCCTCTAGACCTGGCAACATCCTCGTAAATCTTTTCTGAATCTTTTCAAGCTTGGCAATATCCTATAACATGGTGCCCAGAACTGAACACAATACTCTAAATGCAGTCTCACCACAATGTGTTATACATTGGCTGATGTATCTTTCCCTCTTAACCCCTTTCTTCTGCCTGATCCCCTGACCCATTAAACCCTGATAGTTTGCAGTTGGCAGCTCTTAGCAACCAAGGGTGATTATCTGGAAATGGCAGAGGACTGTTGCAGGTGGGATTGAGGTGATGGCCTTGATCTGCATGAAGAGCTGCCTGGTTATAGAGTATCTACTAGCAAGTCAGCACTTGTGCAGCATTAAAACAGCTGTCATGAGCTAACAAGGACCTCTCTACTGTGGTGAGTGGCTTTAGAGAATAAATACATCTGAAAATGTTAATAAATGGTACGTATAGAAGTGGGAAGGGCTGGAAATGTTAAGGTATTCAATATGGAACATGAAGCTAGTTGACTTTAGACTTACAGCATAGAAACATATAAGATTGTTAAGGGCTTGGACACACTAGAGGCAGGAAACATGTTCCCGATGTTGGGGGAGTCTAGAACCAGGGGGCCACAGTTTAAGAATAAGGAGTAAGCCATTTAGAACGGAGACGAGGAAACACTTTTTCTCACAGAGAGTTGTGAGTCTGTGGAATTCTTTGCCTCAGAGAGGCAGGTTCTCTGGATGCTTTCGAGAGAGCTAGATAGGGCTCTTAAAAATAACGGAGTCGGGATGTGGGGAGAAGGCAGGAACGGGGTACTGATTGGGGATGATCAGTGATCCCCGTACACTAACACTATCCTACACATTTACCAAAGCCAATTACCTACAAACCTATATGTCTTGGGAGTGTGGGAGGGAACTGGTGAACCCGAAGAAAACCCCACGCACTCACAGGTGGAACATACATACTCCATCCAGACAGTACCCATGGTCAGGGTTTGTAGATGACATGTGCATGTACCTTTAACATAGTGACCTCACCATTACTAACCACTCCCCACATCACAAGTATAATTACAACCTTCCCACCCATTGATCTCTCTCTAGTCCCGGTGACAGACCACGAACAGCTAGGGCAGCAACGTATGTGTATCATGAATAAACAGTAGTAAAGACACAGTGTGTTACGACTCCTCTTTACAGGGTTGAATCCGGATCTTTGGCGCTGTAAGGCAGCACTCCCTACTGCTATGGGTATCAAGATTGAGTGAATATACAGATTTAAAGCCAGTATGCACTAACACTTCCAAAAGCATCAGCAAATTAAAATAAGTCACTACAACTTGTTGATTTTATTTTGATGGCTAATTAGCCCAGTGGAATAACAGAACATTTTCCATTAGGTTACATTGTTGTAACTCAACATTTCAATCACAGAATGTGTTACTCTAAATAACAAACACATTGGTCTTCAAATATCCAGACACACATCTGCTTTGAATGGTCCATATCCACACAGTACGTTCTTCTGCACCAAGTATTCATAAGAAATTGGAGAATGGCTTTCCACTGCATGAACAGCTTCCCATCCCGACTATACCAATGTGAACTTGCACATCAATATTAACCCGATTCCCAACTCAATACCGTTTCCACATTGATTTGTAAATTGGATCATGTTTTTCCCAATCATTGCACACACACACCTTTGTCACATTCTCTAAATGAAATACCAACACAGAAACTTCAACAGGCATCCTGAAACTTTAAACATCGTTATCACCCATTTTCTACATGGAAATCAAAAATAAATGTGATCTGGCCGTCACTTTCAGAAGTAGTTTGGCCGTTCAGGAAATTGGCTTGGTTACAAACCGTGCGGAATCTGCCTTAGTGCTTCCGACATTGTTGCGATGTTGACTGTCCCTAGACAGCACAAGTTATCATAACATGTTTCCACATTTACGGACAGATTTGGAGTGTAATATAGAACAGGAGGTAAAAAAAAAAAACCCACTAGAAGCCATGTTTCTTTGAGCTCTGCCACCATTCCCAGTGATCAGCTGACAGACAAGTAGTGGCTGTCAATACAGCTCCTTACAAAAATTAATATAGGTCCCATTTATCTGCACGGCTTCTCTTTAGCATTGATGCTATACAGAGAGCACGTCTATTATGCCCTGAGTGGGTGAAATCCAATCTTAGCAATACTTCCCATTTGATATTCACTTCTACATATAGTGTTCTGCACTTCACAATTTGCAGTCATTTTAAAGACTATATTAATTGCACAATTTATCACAAAACACAAAATCAGACCATATCTCAGCTTGATTGTTTCCTCACCTGTTGCATCATCCCATTCATACATTTCTACAGTGTTTCAGTTTCCAAAGTGTTTCAGTCATGGCCACTTGATTTGCTGCTAGTATTTTCCCCATTTGAGATCAGTTTAATTCGAAGAAGCCAAAGGCTGGTTTCCTTTTTCCCTATATCGCGATAGAGAGATGTCCTTTGCTAATGATCCATCCAGATTATCCTCGCAAGGCAAGACTGGATAACTCTTCCTTGGCCAACACTGACACAAACTAAATTATCATGTTCAGTCACTGTAAATGTATACTTCAATATTAGTTCTTTTTTTATCTCCTTGATTTTAGAATTGAAGCATAGTACCAGATCTACATCAATTAATGTAAAGTATGTCAGTGTCACTTGAGAGCACTAGGCTAGATTTAAAGAAAATATTTTTATATAATATGTATAATTAACTCATTTTCTTTATACGACTATGACAGGAATTAAGGAATTTGGGAAGTGGTTTAGAATCACTCATTGTTCCGCTGAATGCAGGCGGAGTGATTTGCAAATTTCTGGTTTACTGATGATCACAGTGCAATGTGATCAAAGCAGTTTCCCCATGGCTTAATACTGATATTAATTTGCTATTAAATAGCCCAACAACAAATGTTGAACATTCTCGTTGTTTGGTGAATAAATAATGTCAATCAATAATGCAATTGCCTTCACAATTACTACAAAGAGGAAATGTTGTAAACACATTGATTTTTCCAAATGTACAAGTTAACTTGAACGTGTCCTTTCTCCTGATGGTGTCACATCATGAGTTGAGTCTTCCAATCGAATATCTAGCCTTACGTACACCAGATTTCCACATTGCCCTTTATCTGGGCATCGCAGTGAGGTCAGGGGTTTGAAAGTTAAAAACTGATGGTGAGGTTGAGATGAGGAATATAGTGGGTCGAGTCACCATCACATACATATTGTCAACATCCATCACGAGCCGGTTATCTTTGTAGCCGTTCAGTGCACCTCCACACACGGGCCCCATTGCACATCCAAAGCTGAAGGTTCACAGTGAGAACCTATAACTTGCTTATTGTTATATTACAGTTGTTGGCAGACAGACTCCCATTGCAGCATTGTGGCCCTCGAGAGATGGCATTTGGAACAAAAATAACATTACAAGGACCAGCTTCAACTTTGCACACTCCGGCTGAAATGTGCCCACATGGCACATTTTGCCCTGAAATAAATATGTATTCAGCGGCAGAGGAGGTCCCTTCCTGTAAACTGGCATTGTAAGAAAATATTATAGATTTAGATTTTAGTTTCCTCCATTTTACTGACGTGACTGTCTTCCTCAGGTACAGAGTAAAAACTATTGGAAAAGGTTTGCATTCTCTCGTTCATCAAAGGTCTGTCCTCGCCGATTGAGCGAAATACATCCTCCTGTAAACTGTCCGTTTCGTCCGTACTGAGCAGGTGCTCTGCCGTAACAAAGGGATGGAGATACTTGTAATAAACACATTTCACAACCACACCAATAAGATAAGATAATGATGTTCCGATAAGTAACTGCATTGCGTAGGGGTCAGTTAAATCTGGGTCTCTGTGGAGCCACCAAAAGCCAACCAGGATTGCACAATCCACTGCCATGAATGAGTGGTAGATAATCTGCCTGATGAATGTTCTTCCTTCAGCGATATTAAGCCATGTGAAGTACAAGATCACTGCCACAGTACCTCTGTAGAAGACCTCTTCCGGAAAGCTGTTCATAAAGGTTGTGTCCTGCTGCCATGCCCAGAAGAACATCGGCAGCCAAATTATAGCCAGGTGCAAGAAGATATACTGTTTGAATACGGTCGCAAAGAGGGCAATGCTGATGATCCTGGGCCAGATGAGCAGCAGGTGGCACAGGAAGTACGGCACAGTCGACTTGAATCGAAGACGCATCTTGTCAGAAAGAGATGTGCGCAGGGACTGATGAAAGTCCAGCAGAGCCCAAGCAATGGAGAGGAAAGAAGCCACAAGGGAGAAATCTGTGGAAATTGGATCAATAGTGACCAAGAGGCAGTTAAGAATGTTTCATCGTCATATGTAACAAAACAGTACAATGAAATTCCAACTTGCAGCAGCACGACAGGTTTGTAAATACAGTAGTCGATAGATAACACAATAAGCAAACGGAAAAAAAACCCCAATATAGTACAAAACAACAAATCCAAAAGTCCCTAGTGCGACCAAGCAGAAGATGCTTCAAACAGTTGTACGTTATAGAGTCAGAGAGTGATACAGCATGGAAACGGGTTCTTCAGCCCACACCGGCCAACGTGTCCCAGCTACACTAGTCCCACTTGCTAGAATTTGGTCTATATCCCTCCAAACCTGTCCTATCCATGTACCTGTCTAACTGTTTCTTGAATGTTGGGATAGTCCCAGCCTCAACTACCTCCTCTGGCAGCTTGTTCCATACACCCACCGCCCTTTGTGTGAAAACGTTAACCCTCAGATTCCTATTTAATCTTTTCCCCTTCACCTTAAACCTATGTCCTCTGGTCCTCAATTCACTTACACTGGGCAAGAGATTCTGTGCATCTACCCGATCTATTCCTCTCATGATGTTACACACCTCTATAAGATCACTCCTCATCCTCCTGTGCTCCAAGGAATAGAGTCCCAGCCTACTCAACCTCTGCCTATAACTCAGACCCTCTAGTCCCGTCAACATTCTTGTAAATCTTCTCTGTACCCTTTCCAGCTTAACAACATTTAAGCAAGTTAAACATATTCAATTGCCACAGAGCCTAGATAGGTTTTGTAAATGCACAGACGGTGTTTTGGATGGGAACCTTTCTTCAAACCGATGAAATAGGGGGCGCAGATAGCTGGTATTAAGAGATGAGGGAAACAGGCAAGGCAAGAGCTGGCAAGTGATAGGTGGATCCAGGTAAGGAGGGGTTGACTGGCAGATGAATTAGGTCGGCGAGATGGTAATGAGGATTGGGGTGGTAAGAGAAAGGGTGCAAATGTAACTTTGATTAGCATTTGCCAATCAATCCTTGTATCCACCCATCACTTACCAGGTGTTGCTCCATCTCTTCCTCACACTACTTCTTACCAGCTTTCTTCTGTCTAAACCAGCAGTCTGAAGATGGGTCCCCGAGGCGTTGTGTGCGTATTTCCATTCACAGATGCTGCTTGACCCACTGAGTTCTTCCAGAAGTCTGTTTTTTTTTTTTTGTTCTAGATTCCAGCAGCTACAGTCTAGTGTGTCTCCACAGATTTCTAAAAATAGTCCCACTCACAGTCATAAGATAACTCATTGAAGCCAACATTCTTACACCCAGAGCAGTTCTGTGACATTCTGCATATTATCCTCAGGCCATCCAGTAATGAGTAATTTTATTGTAAGAAGCCCAGATATAAATAAAGGTGTTTGCACCCGCTGAGTTTCTCCAGCTTTTTTGTGTACTCGATTTTCCAGCATCTGCAGATCCTTCTTAAATACTATAAATAAAGGTGACTGGATACAGATTTTATTCAAGTTCTTGTGACATTTAGTTTTGATATTTATTGTGACAGCTCCTAGCAGTCAAGGAAGAAAAAAAGATCTAAATATGCAGATTGCATATTTTTAATATTTTGTTTATAGTGCGGAAACAGGCCCTTCGGCCTGCCAGGTCCGTGCTGACCAGAAAACAACATGTACACAAACACTATCCCACACATTTATAAATCCATCCTGCCAAGCCAATTAGCTAACAAACTTGTCTTTTAATTCTCCATTTTGATGGAGGAAGGTTGAAAATTATCTGAAGATGATCAGTCAGCGACTCTTGGATGGTTGGCAACTATGTGCGCGCAGAGTGGCTTTTGCTGTGATGTGTCACAGGTCAATAAACGACCGACAGGGCATATTTCAAGGAATTCATGTGTAGGTCAGTCGCTTGAGCGAAGAAATGGCACCACAGAACTAACCACTGTGACAGCCCCTAGAAAATAACCACATTAGTTCTATTGTGAAAGATAAACAGATGCTCCCCGATTTACGATGCTTCGACTTACGATATTTTCGATTTATGATGGGTTTATCGGAACGTAACCCCATCGTAGGTCGAGGAGCAGCTGTTGAAATATTTCATTACAGAACCAAGCTGATTTTGAATGATTCTTGAAGACAGGACGCTCCTCAGAAGCTTAGCTCTCTGCATGGAGGTCCAAGTCAAAAGCCGTTCACCCTCCTTCCTTTCCAGTGTGGATAGAAATTCCGGTCCATGCAATTGGAATATCTTCTACTTTATCCGTCTCTGTAATACAAATTGGTTCACAGAAGCTTTCTATCTTCACCACTTTGTTTACCATTAGTTTGTTCACTGGCCCCTTTGAAAATCCATAGGCAAAGGGAATATCGTCATTTGAAGTAGAAACAAGTAACTGCAGATGCTGGTTTACCAAGGAAAAACAGACAACATGCTGGAGTAACTGAGCGGGTCAGGCAGCATCCCTAGAGAACATAGATAGGTGACTTGTTGGGTCAGGACCCTTCTCATTATATGAAGTGCCTCTGAGACCTTTGTAATCTTAACTTTATCTTTGTAAAGGATAAGCGAAATACAGTTGTCAATAGTTCTTTTTGTCATTTTGTTTCCATCCACAGACACTTATAAGTAATGGGAGCAGAATTAGGCCATTGGGCCCATCATGTCCATTCAATCTATCTCGATCTATCTCAACACCATTCTCCTGCCATCTCCCCATAAACTCTGACACCCTTACCAAAGCCCGACAGGCTGGGTTCCTCCAGCAGGTGGTTTGTTGCTGGTAAATAACCCAGCTAGCTCTGCACTTACACTGGTGAATCTCCACTTGATTCTTCTGCATGATGATGTAGAGCATCAGTGTGAGTTGTGGAGCACTTTCAAAAATGCTCTCGAAAAGTCGTAACATGCTGATATCACAGGCCAGGTAAATGGCGTACTGCAAGCCCATAGTTTCTTTTTCTTTGTACACACGGAAGCCCAGCTCCAACGCTGTTATGTACCTGATGGAGCAAAACACAAATGTTAAAAATAACAACACATTGTTTCATAAAGCATATACATGAGGAAAGCCACCTTGGTCACACAAAGAATAATAGTGTGACTTAACAAAACCAATGCCTGCTCTATGTAGCTCAGAGCTTACATGGAGGTTGTGGCATGTATATTATGTGTGTGTGTGTGTATATAAATATATATTATCTGTACAATATATTATATGTGTGTGTATATATGTATATATATAAATATATATAATTTGTATAATATTATATGTGTGTGTATAAATATATATTATCTGTATATATATGTGTGTATTATATATGTGTATGTGTATATATAAATATATATAATTTGTATAATATATTATATTATATGTGTGTGTTTGTGTGGAAAAAAAAAATTATTTATATAATACATTATATGTATATGTGGTGTGTGTAGGAACTGCAGATGCTGGTTTACACTACAGATAGACACAAAATGCTGGACTAACTTAGTGGGACAGGCAGCATCTCTGGATGGAAAGAATGGGTGATATTTCAGGTCGAGACCCTTCTTCAGACTGAGAGTCAGGGGAGAGGGAGACAGAGATAAGGAAGGCTAAGTTGTGAGAACGAGACATCAAAAGAGATGATGTTCAAGGAAAATGTAGAATAGATACATTAGTATCAGCTGCCAAAGGAAATGTAACCACAATGTTGCCAACCATCGTGAAATGTATCCTTGGATATATTAATGTGCATTTTTTTCTGTCTCTATTTACATTTTGATTTTAGTTTAATTATCTCACAGATCGTTGATCAACATTCATTGTATCTTTGATGAACTTGAGAGGAGAGTTAAGAACCGGCCATGCTGGGTTTATCAACCACCTCACTCATTAATAATGTTACTAAAATGTTCGTTAATGGAATTTCTCTGCCATCGATCACAAACTTCTGACTCTGAATCAACAATTCAAACTTCTGCTTGTTTGTCAGTGTTGAATTGTCACATGTGCCGTTGCGTTGACGCCCAACTTTTCACTGCCTCCAGCTTCACCATTTACTGACCTGACCAGGAATCCCAGCTGTAGCCAGTGCAACAGGCCCAGGACGCGGTCTCCCGGGGTGACTTTCAACTTTGGCAGGCGTCCGGAGTTGGAATAACTCTCCAGTTGCTGCCGATCGCCAGCAAACCAAAACCAGCTGAACAGCTGCACCACCGCCGAGCACAAAAACACCAAGACCAACACGGCGCTGCCCCAAAAATAATCTCCAGACCAGTAGAAGGAGAATGCGACCCAGGCATCTGTCCCGAGGTCCAGGAGGAAAGTGCCCAGACCCAGCCAGATAAAGACCAAGTCGAGGACAGAGAAGCGGATCTCATCGGCCGGGAACATCTTTGTGCTGGAAAAAGTTTACGTTGCCGCTGGTCCCTCACTTCTCTTTGAAACATTTGCTCCTCCCCAGCACACGTTGGTTGGTTTTTGCGTCGTTGCTGCTCACTTTTGTCCCCCCCCCCCGCCCCGCACTACATTTTGTCTAACTTTACTCTCTGTGGTCTTCAAGGAACTTCCCTCTTTTAATTGTATAATATTTATAGAGAAAACGCACAAGCAGGCAAGAGTGGACACATCGCCAGTGCTCCCTTCAGTGGCACCCTCTAGTGTTCTTTGCCTCGCCTAATGAGAAACCTCTTGCTCGGAGTCTCAGTGACTTTTAATGCCACATTTATCTCTTAACTCGCTAGTTCAGGGTTTTTCCAATGATGTTCTCAATCGAACGGCTCAAAGACAGAGCAATGGAATTCTTCTAAAACTCACCCCACCCCCTACACATTGCTGCCTGCGGTTGGAGTACAAATTAATGTTTCCCGTTTGGTACACACAGTTGTTGAAAGGAAGGATGTTACCCCACCCTTCAATGAATTGGTTGCAACTTTCCATGATAATTAATACCCTTTACTATGACAGAGAGAGAGGGGAGGGGAGGGGGGGGCATTAAACAAGGATAAAGTGAATGCTCACTGTCCTATTCTTAGGGCAGATGGTTCTAAAAACTAGAGGACACAGGCTTAAGGTGTGAGGGGAAAGATTTAAGAGGAACCTCAGGATCAACTTTTTCACTATGTCCTACTACTCTTTTCTTGGTCCCTTTCTGTACATTGTGCACTTCTCTTATTTTGCTTTGTATTTTCTGTGGCGGCCTTGATTTGCAACTTTCCCCTTACTTTTGTGTGAATCTATATCTAACTGTATAAAGCACTTCCAATGTAGACATCATTTACTGCAAAGCCATTATCACAAAATTCAATTCTTCTTGTCGAGACATCACAAGATTAAAAATCGTTCAGCCAGAGCTCGACATCTGCGTACAATGGTGTCTTGTGCTTTTTGTGCATAGCGGTGGAAAGATTGGTGGAAACAGGGTCGCGATGAGAACGCTCTTTCCTTGACCCCACAAAATTCATTTGGTGGTCATACATGGGTTATCTCTGATAAATCTGTGCAGGTTCTCTTTCATTAGCTCATCTATCAGCTGTAAACTATAGTAGCATAACTACTAGATCCACTGCTTCACAGCTCTGCGAACCTGGGTTCATTCCTGATCTCCGGTGCTGCCTGCATGGATTTTGTGTATTCTCCCTGTGAATATGTGGGATTCATCCAGACGTTCTGTTTTCCTCACACACCCCAAGGGTGTACAAGTTGGTATATTAATTGGCCACTGTATATTGCACCATTGAGTTTAAGTGAATGATGGAATTTGGAGAGACTTGGAGGTAAGGTAAGAAGGATCAAATGAGATCAGTGAAAATGGTTGTTTGATTGTTGGCACAGTCTCTAGCTTATAGGTCCAATTGACCATGCTGTGTGTATATAATTGTTTTGTTCATCCAATTCACGACAAACCAAAAAGAAGTATCAAAGAATTTTTAATAAAAAATCTGTTGAAATTAGTGTCCATATCATCATGGTGTACATCAGGTTTTTAAAAAAAGATACAATAAAGAGAATCCAAGTAACATTGACAATAAGGTGATTGGTGACTTAAGCATTTGACAATTTCTCCTGAATCATCAGAATGATTTTGATCCTTTACTTGCAGCTAAAATCCTGAGGCACATCCAGGAGACTGACGATGTTCAAATGATGAGAACTAGATGGCCAGTTTCATGATTTGTCTAAATCCCTTTGGTAATCCCTTCTTACTTTATAGGCCATACCATTGCTTTACCACAAGCTAGTTTTCCCTTATGCTGGTTGGCAACCATTCTTATAATCCTTATTCAGGTGAATATATGTATTGCTGGAAAAAAAAAATTAAAAAAAATGGCGCGGCCCTGTCCAGTCGCCGTTGTGGCAGCTCCGCGAAAATTGTGTGTGTTTTTAACTTTTATGTTCCTTTTTAACTTATTTCTAAGTTCTGTGTTTATAATTTGTTTGGTTGTTTTGTTGTTTGTCTTTTGCACAAAAGTCCGCGAGCATTGCCAGTTTCATTTCACTGCACATCTCGTATGTGTATGTGACAAATAAACTTGACTTGACTTGATTAGAATTGAAGAGGCAACACAGAAATAAGCAGTAATGGAATGATAGACAAAGTAGCAGCACAATTAGAACTCTCACCTCGAACACACTCCTTATATTGAACAAAGTCAACTGCTTTGATTGCACAAATCTGATCATTTTTACAGTTCTCATCACATTTGCTTAAATCATAACTGACAGAATTATATTTATAATATTTCTGCAGATACTCATCATCATCGCACAGCTTATCCAGTGCCATTTGCATAGATTGAAATGTACCATCTGGAACTCCAAACGCCCCTGTTAAATTGTATTCCTGTTTCCAGAGTGGAGTCACAGTGTTGGCATAGCTTAAATTGAAGTAATATGTCATCATATTCTGAAGGAAAGTCAAAAGCTAGAGTGAGTCTATGTCAAATATTGGTGAGAATAACTAAAATGTTTGCTCGATGTTTCATTGCCAGTATCTATGCGCAATTCCACTAAAACATAGTGTGGTGCAATGCCTCCGGTTTATAGCACAAATGAAAAATCGCACATTGTTGGTGTTATTTACCCATTCTGTGGGTTCTAGTTTATTTGCAGCACACGCAGTTTACCCTACATAGACAGTGAATGAGATTTAACCTGCTGGTCTGACCGTTTTGATATTGAAAGTAGAGCAGTTTTAGCTGCTGAGTGATCAGCTAGATATGTCACCTAAACATCTTGTAGTATTCACAAGTATATGAACCTTCTCAAATGTATTGCAGCATGTGTGGATCCCTCTTACCTTAATTTCCAAAGTTTTTGTGTCATATTGAAATAATCGCATCCCTGGATTGTTAGCTCCGTTCTTTACACCGGGTAACGTTGTCTTCCATGGAGTAATGCCAGGTGCAATAAACATAACTCCTAAAGGAGAACCTGAGAGAAACATGTACATTTTAGTATCACATTCCGTTTACCTGCTGCAAAACTTAAGGCACATTATCAAACGTCTTTGATTTTCAAAAGTGAAATCACACTGTTTGTCAGGAAATGGACATTTGTATTTCTTAACCTTTACTCGTTGCTCCTTTCCTTATACTCCTCTTCACGCATGTACATGTTTTCACTACTATCTCTGAAACTCCTTTACAGCTGTAGTTTCCTATATTCTCAATAGCAAGGTCCTTTACTATGCAGCTCTGGCCTCCCCACTCCCCCTTAACCTCTGCATCACCAAACCTCCCCACCTCATTTCCATTGTCGTACTACTAGTGGCAAAGTTTATAGTCTTTGGAATGTTCTCCCTGAACACCATTGACATCATTCTGTATGAACTGTCTCAAAAAAACATCTTATCATCTGGGTCTTTACTTCTCCGAATTCTCCATTCTTGATCCTTTGCTGAATGGCATTGTAGAACATTTTAGGAGTCTGCATCTTGGGGGCATGAACATTGAATTCTCCCAATTTTGTTAGCCCTTGCTGTCTCCTCCCCTTCCTATCTCTCCATCAGCCCTCAGGCTCCTCCTCCTCCTTTTTCCTTTCTTCTCCCCGCCCCCCACCCCCCATCAGTCTGAAGAAGGGTTTCGGCCCGAAACGTTGCCTATTTCCTTCGCTCCATAGATGCTGCTGCACCCGCTGAGTTTCTCCAGCATTTTTGTGTACCTTCGATATTCCAGCATCTGCAGTTCCTTCTTAAACATTTTAAATATTAAACCTGATCAATTAGTATGTGTTAATCAATTGATTCTGGTACCTGTTTATAGGAAAGAAAGGGATACAAATATACATTTCACTACCTGAATTGCTATAGAACATCCTGAAGCTGTCAGTATGGTGATGTCCAAAGAACTGACCAGCTATCACACTGTGATACTTTTGAACAATTTTGATGTATCTTTCATTGAAGTCCTCTTGAAACCAGGATACTCCTCTCCTCTTTTCAAAAAAGCCTGGTGGTATATGACCAATAATATAAACCTATATGTAGAGAACATATGGATAATATTCAGCTGGTCTCAATAACATTACCATTTCATATGTAGTTTAACAGGTTATACTCATAATGACAAAGAATGAGTCCATTCAAATCACACCAATTTCCAAAAGCCGATCTCCTTATTTCCTGCAACTTTCTCTCATTCATGCCCTTCAACATAATTTTGATTATTTTTAGGAATAACCTACAATACAGTTTGTACAGGAAAGATCTACAGGTGCTGGTTTAAATCGAAGGTAGACACAAAATGCTGGAGTAACTCAGCGGGACAGGCAGCATCTCTGGAGAGACGGAATGGGTGACATTTCGGGTCAAGACCCTTCTTCAGACTGATCTCAGGGGAGGGGACGGGACAAAGATAGAATGGTTGGAGACAGTATTCTAGTGGGGGAAGTGGAAAGGGGAGGTGATGGAGAGAGAAAGCAAGGGCTATCTGAAGTTAATGTTCATACCGCTGGGGTGTAAACTACCCAAGTGAAATATGAGGTGCTGTTCCTCTAATTTGCACTGGGCTTCACTCTGACAATGGAGGAGGCCCAGGACAGAATAAAGGACTACAATAAGGTTTTATCTGTATTTAGACAACTGACTACCAGCACATCTTGAGATGCGAGATAAAACCAAGCACCTGAAGGGAATCAATGTGATCTTGAAGAGAATATGCTAATCACACACAGACATCACCCAGGTCCCTGGAATATGAGGAAATTGGCTCAAAATAAACTTGCTCTGCCCCTGAGGATCCTATTAAACCATCTTTGCTGAGCTTTACCCAGGCAAAATTCTGCTGACACTCAAAACCTCAAACACAACATAGAAAATGCTCGGAATACCGTTTTCCCCTGTGAAACACATTGATGAGTCGGACGTTCTTAGTTGTGGCAATGCTGGAACTGTCATAGTCAGCCTAGGAAGATTTCAGGATCCCACTATTCCTTTCCCTGACTGGTACCTAATGCCCTCATCACACTAAAAAAGTGTGTCGTGCATTCAAACATTTGTGCATGGACGTTTGGCCCCATTGCCCAAGTAACGCGCAGTGTAGTGAAACTCATGCAGATCATCTACATTGGTACTGCAGCTATCTTGCAGTGAGTGACTCGACTTCTGACACCCCAAAGTATGTCCAGCCCCCACAAGCAGAACTTAAGTGCCTGATGGAATACTCCGAATTTGCCTGGATGAGTGCAGCTCCAACAGCACGAAAGAAATATGACACCATTGAACACTTAATTGGAACATCATCCACCATCTTAAACATTTATTCCCTCCAGCACCTATTACAATGTGTACCATCTACAAAATGCACTGTAATCATTTGCCTAAGCCATCAACAGAATCACACAGACCTGGCACTCCATCACTAAGAAGGACAAGGGCAACATGCACATGGGAACACCATCATCTATGGATTGCCTTCCAAGTCACACACCAATCTGACTTGAAAATATACTGCTTAAGAAAGAACTGCAGATGCTGGAAAAATCGAACTGCTGCCACACCCACCCTCCCATAAGATTCCTTTAGAGATCTCTCGCATTATGGCAAAATTACTAACCATGACCTTATAACTAATTTTGATTTGATTAAAAAAAAATAAAGGAAAGAGAGCTAAAGAGACAACTCATTCATTTAAACACAGATAATTCACTTTGGTATTTGAACTCAGAAACAAAACATTAGCTATGACTTACTTTTTCTTTTGATGCTATTGCCTTTGAAAGTATTTCATCAAGCCATTGGAGCTGACCAGCGGGATCATGGAGTCCAGGATGAAGCTTATTGCTGGTGTAGTACAGATTTGTGTTTAAGACAATAACACGCTGGTCTGTTCGATTCAGCAGCTTCTCAGTGTAGAAAGCTCCTAAAGCCAATCAAAAGATTCAGATTCAGATTCAGATTCAACTTTAATTGTCATTGTCAGTATACAGTAGAGAGACAACGAAATGCAGTTAGCATCTCCCTGGAAGAGCGACATTTATTGATTTCAATAAATAAATCTATTTACATGCATACAGTCATAGTGTTTTTCCTGTGGGAGGAGTGTCCGGGGGGGGTGATTGGCAGTCACCGAGGTACATTGTTGAGTAGTGTCACAGCCGCAGGGAAGAAGCTGTTCCTCGACCTGCTGGTCCGGCAACGGAGAGACCTGTAGCGCCTCCCGGATGGTAGGAGGGTAAACAGTCCATGGTTGGGGTGAGAGAAGTCCTTGGCGATGCTGAGCGCCCTTCGCAGACAACGCTTGCTTTGGACAGACTCAATGGAGGGGAGCGAGGAACCGGTGATGCGTTGGGCAATTTTCACCACCCTCTGCAGTGCTTTCCGGTCGGAGACAGAGCAGTTGCCATACCATACTGTGATACAGTTGGTAAGGATGCTCTCGATGGTGCAGCGGTAGAAGTTCACCAGGATCTGAGGAGACAGATGGACCTTCTTCAGTATCCTCAGGAAGAAGAGACACTGGTGAGCCTTCTTGACCAGAGTTGAGGTATTGTGGGTCCAAGAGAGGTCATCGGAGATGTTGACCCCCAGGAACCTGAAGCTGGAAACACCTTCCACCTCCGTCCCGTTGATGTCGATGGGGGTGTGCGTGCCGCCCCTAGACTTCCTGAAGTCTACAATGAGCTCCTTGGTCTTCTTGGAGTTAAGGGCCAGGTTGTTGTCAGCGCACCATGCTGCTAAGTGCTGGATCTCCTCCCTATAGGCCGACTCATCGTTGTTGCTGATGAGGCCAATCACCGTTGTATCATCTGCATACTTGATGATGGTGTTAGTACCATGTACAGGTGTGCAGTCGTAGGTGAAGAGGGAGTAGAGGAGGGGGCTCAGCACACAGCCCTGTGGAACGCCGGTGTTCAGGGTGAGGGTTGAAGAGGTGTGCTTGTCTAACCTAACAGACTGGGGTCTGTTGGTTAGAAATTCCAGTATCCAGTTGCAGAGGGAGGGGTCAATGCCCAGGTTACCGAGTTTGGTGATCAGTTTTGATGGTATAATGGTGTTGAATGCTGAGCTGTAATCGATGAACAGCATTCTTACGTAAGTGTCTTTGTTGTCGAGGTGGGAGAGGGCGGAGTGAAGTGCCGTTGAGATGGCATCCTCCGTACTCCTATTCTTGCGGTAGGCAAACTGATAGGGATCCAGTGTGGGGGGTAGGCAGCCTTTGAGGTGTGCCAGGACCAGCCTCTCGAAACACTTGGTGATGATGGGGATAAGTGCAACTGGGCGGAAGTCGTTGAGGCTTGCCGCAGTGGAGTGTTTTGGCACTGGCACGATGGAGGTGGTTTTAAGGCACGTGGGGACAACTGCTTGGGCAAGTGACAGGTTGAAGATGTCAGTCCAGACGTCTGTCAGCTGCGCAGCACAGGCCCTGAGGACGCGCCCGGGGATGCCGTCAGGGCCAGCAGCCTTACGTGCATTAGTCCTACTCAGTGCCACGTACACGTCGTAGGGGGTGAGTGTGAGGGGTTGGTGATCACAAGGGAGCACAGCCTTGATGGCTGTCTCTAGATTGTCCCTGTCGAAGCGGCCATAGAAGTGGTTAAGCTCCTCAAGGAAGGATTTGTCACTGGATGTGGGGGTGGTGTTGGTGGGTCTATAGTCTGTGATGGCCTGGATGCCTTGCCACATGCGTCGGGGGTCGGTTCAGTTAAGAGGGCCATTTAGAAATGTGGTTCTCGTCCTTTGTTAGTTTCTTTCTAATTTTGCATTGCATCCAGTTTCTTGTGTTTTTACCAGTGGGCTCTTACCATTCTAATGGACTCTTTGTGGCCAAAGAAAAGGCAGCCCTGTGATCATGCAGTATGGACCAGGATAGTGAACACCACAGAGCCCAGTCTATAACACAAGCCAGTTCAGTTTAGTTTATGGTCCAAGGTACAGTGAAAAGCTCTTGTTGCGTACGATCCAGTCAGCAGAAAGACAATACATGATTACATTCGAGCCCTTTACAGTGTAAGGGAACAATGTTTAGTGCAAGGTCACAACCTCCCATCCACCAACCAACCTCCCATCCATTGACTCCATCGAAATTTCACACTGCCTCAGCAAAACCACCAGCATAATAAAGGATGAGTCTCACCCCTCTCTTCCCTCTTCTATCAGGCAATAGACAATAGGCAATAAGAGCAGGAGTAGGCCATTCGGCCCTTCGAGCCGGCACCGCCATTCAATGTGATCATGGCTGATCATCCCCAATCAGTACCCCAATAGACAATAGGCAAGAGGTAAAGAAGTGTGAAAAAGCATACCTCCAGATTTAGGGACAGTTTCTTCCCAACCATTATCAGGCAACTGAACTATCGCCAACTAGAGAGTGGTCTTGACCTACCATCCATACCTTTCTTAAACCTGAGGATAGACTGAGGGTTCATCCAAGGTGTCCAGAGTTCTGCTGTTTTGTTGTAAATCCTATGATAGGTAGCAGGAAATTGATTCTTTGGATGAAAGTCATGATTTCCCATTGCAGAGTAGACTTTAGTACCTGTGAACAGATGCTCAGTTTACAATCACAAATATCTTTAATTAAAATTGAAAAAAATAGCTTATAAAAAGTAGATAAGTTCTATCTGATCTATCTTTCCCTCTCAACCCCATTCTTCTGCCATCTCCCTGTAACCACTGACAACTGTACAAATCATGAACTTACCAATCTCCACCTTAAAAATATCCATTGGCTTGACTTCCACTGCCTTCTGAGGCAATGAATTCCACAGATTCACCACCCTCTGGCTAAAGAAATTCCTCCTCATTTCCTTTCTAAAGGTATGTCTTTTTATTCTGAAACTACGGCCTCTGGTCCTAGACTTTACTCTCCCTCTAGTGCAAACATCCTCCCATATCCAGTCTATCCAGGCCCTTTACTAAGGTATTAGTAACGTCTTTAGAAAGTAGGTTCAGAGAGTAAACTGTGGATTTCAACTTGTTGTGACAAAATAATTGCTCTGCAAATACAGTACTATGTTATGTAAGTGTGATATGGTAGCATCGTGATTAAATGACTGACCTAGCAGTTGCCATTCTGAATCAATGTCTGACATATATATGTGACTCCAGACCTGACAATGTGATTAACTCTGAGGGATGGACAATAAATGCCAGCATTGCCAGCAACATCCAAAGATGAGTTGAGTACCTTGGACAATGAAAATGACAATTGTTCTGCCAGATGGTTCCATTTGTTACACACCGGCTATGCACACACACTAATACAGTTCAGACAGTTATATTTAATGTTCATTTAACTTTTTATGTTTTGACGCAT
This sequence comes from Leucoraja erinaceus, assembly GCF_028641065.1. Lineage (NCBI taxonomy): Eukaryota > Metazoa > Chordata > Chondrichthyes > Rajiformes > Rajidae > Leucoraja > Leucoraja erinaceus. The sequence continues at coordinate 28,416,908 of NC_073402.1, read as the reverse complement.
ACCTGGAAACACCCCTTGTATCAGATGGGTTAAATTTCCAATTATTTTCAGCACTGTATCCTCACCAAGGTTCTTGTCAGCAACATGAGGGGTGTCATCACTGAATGTTCCATAAAGGAGAACATGATTAATTACCAGAAGCAGCAGATCCATTCCCCTTTACTTGTGCTCCCCACAACTTTAAGGTTATGACTACATTAGCTTAATTTCTCGTAAGGCAGTGTTGCAGGAGCAGATTTTGGTCCCTTTGATGATTGTGAACTAAGAAAAAGTAGTAGAAATGTACTGCAATAGCATACACACTGTATCAAACTCCAATAACAAAAATGAACCATTCCATTCCACAATTCCATTTTAAATACCTCTTGGATAGAACTAAAAACCGAAAATTCATGTTAAAGGTATATCAACTTTATTCAAAATAGATTTGTAATTTGGAGTACTGTGCATTTTTCATGTCTCCATAAGCAAAAAAAGACAAAATACAGAGGAGGAACCCTGATGAAGGTATTTAAAATTATGAAGGTCTTAATAAGACGGGGAAATGTTTTCACTTGAATGGAAGCTAAAACTAGGTGCCATAAAATGTGACTGATAAATTCATTATGGCATTCAGGAGAAATGTAGTCATGTTCAATGATATACAAACACAAAGTCCAGCAGGTGCTGGAAATCTGTAATAAGATGATGATTAAAGTTTAGCATCATGAACTGTTAACCTTGTTTCTTAGTCCATATGTGCTGCCTGGTCTGCTGAGTATTTACAGCCTTTTGGGTTCTTATTTCCTTTTCCACATGCAAAGTATGTTTGCTGCCCACTATTACACATTGACACCATCTGTTTAATCAGCATAACCTTTGGTAATCATGAGGGCAATCTTAGTTATATTGATTTCACAATCTAGCTATTAAATTTTGATTTCTACTATGGTTAAATACTTACCCTGTCCAAAGAATGAAGTCTGGTTGAGGGTGAATGTCTCTCATGGTATAAATGGATAGGTTAATAAGTTCCCAGTTAGAATCACAAAGGTAGCTGCCCCATTTCCCTGGGTTTGGTACAGGTTTCGAGGATGAAGGGCATACAGCATTTGGGTCATCTGTCATTTTGTAATCAGGATCCCAATGAAGGTCTGTGATATGCCAAAAGTAACCTGACAAAAAAATATATATGCAGTCTGAATGAATATATGTAGTCTGAATGAATCAGATTGCGATATACAATAATGTTCTTAGACTAATAATCCAAAGATAGGAGCTCAATGCACACAACTGCAATAAAGGAATTTAAAATCAATTAATTGAATAAATCAGGAATACAAATAAAATAACAATGTCAATTGACCATGATATTTTTAGTTCTCGAATGTCATATAGATTAAACAAATTTGATGCAATTGTGATATTTTTTGTGACATCAGAGTCTTTAACTATCCTTTGAAATAGCTGGCCAAGCCACTTGGTTCAAAGGCAATAATGGGCGCTCAATGAAGCTAGTCTCACCAGTAATGCCAACATCACCTGAAAGAATAAGTAAGAATCATATCAGAAAATCCAAATACTATCATTGGGCAGTTTAAAGTATTTGTTTGGATATTATTGGTTTTACCACCTATAAACAAGAAAACCCCAGCTTGGAATCCACATTTGGAGGAATTCTTAAGTGGCAAATATTTTTTACTGCACTATTTTTAATAATTGAGGGGTAAACAGGAAAATAGTAGTAGTGTAAAGGTTGGATCTATTGTAAAGATTGCGTTAACTCAGACACTAAGAAAAGATTGATGGGATTAGACAAAATCAAACTGGATTTAATAAAAGCAAAATTGGATTTCATGACCTACTGAGGCTTTTTTTAAAAAATATATCACTGGTAGATTAAATAATGGAGAACTAGTGGACATGATGTATTTGGATTTTTCAGAAGGCCTGTGATAAAGTCTCATTTAGATACAAAATCAAAGCATGTGGGTTTGCAGGTAACATCATTGACATGAATAAGAAAGGGTAGATAAAGATGACTGTAAAAAACGTATACATGCTTTCATATCAAGCAGACTTGATTATTGTAATGGCTTATTTACTGGTCTGCCTTCAAAATCCATCAACAAGTTACAGCTCATTCAAAATGCGACAGCCCGGCTTTTAACAAATACCAAGAAAAGGGAATATATAATCCCCAGTATTATATTCCCTTCATTGACTCCCTGGGAGATCCAGGATAGACTATAAGGTCCTCTTTCTTGTCTATAAATTCCTAAATGGCTGAGGAGCAGCATATTTTACAGAGTCCCTCCTTCCCTATGCCCCTACTCGAGCACTCAGGTATGCGGATGCCGGCCTGTTAGCCACTCAATGCTGCAGCAATTAAAAAATTGGTGAAGCAACCTTTTTCAATGACGCCCCCAAGCTGTGGAATACCCGAGCCAGTGCTACGAGGGACGCCAACTCAGTTGACATTTTTAAACGGCAAGTTATCTTTTTAATCAAGCTTTTAATTGACTTTACTTCCAATGTCCTTTTACACTCTCAAGTTTACATTTTATATTTTTGTATAAATCTGTGCTTTTTATGCCTATATTCTTACTGTTTTAAATTGTATTGTTGTTTAGACCTGTGTCTATGTGGAAAGCACTTTGGGTTGCATTCAATTGTATGAAAAGTGCTAGACAAATAAGTTATTATTATTATTATTATTATTAAGAGATTTCAACAATAATTGTATTAAACATCAGATACCCTTACCTTGCTGACTGAAAATTATTCCACAGTTCATAATGAAAAGAATATTGGTCAGGAATCCCATTGTTGTGTGGCAGCTTTTTCAATAGCACTGATCTTTTGACCGCATTATGAACAACGTTCTAGAGTTTTAAGTTTTATTGTGACTCCTGGGCAATATCTTCTTTGAAAGGTCAAGAAAGTCTTATTGCACTTCAAGATAAAGCTCATTTTACTGTCAGCAGAAACTAATCTCGTTTTCCTCCACCCTGATTATTGTCTATTAATGAATAATGTAGTGGCTTTTAAAAGTTTACTGTTAGTTACTACTTGCTGGGTGGATACACTTTGGGTTCTGTGCCCAAAGGTTGTACATCTCAGTCCAGAGATTTCAACACAAAATTGACACTGGAATCCAAAACTGTAACAAAGGTGTGGCATTTTTAGAGGTGGCAAAATTTGGATCCGATGTTAAACTGACACGTTATCTGACCACACAGCGGAGAATGTGCTAGAGTTTCAGTGTCACAGCCAGAATTTACGCTTTTCATGATATATCAAAGATCAGCAGGACCAATGTCTTGGCCAATATTTATATTTTGATAAAGATCACAGTTAATTAGCAGTTTTATTATGGCTTTAATCACAATAGAAAAATACTGGAAACACTCTTAGATATCTGCTGGGAGTTAATAAAAACGTGGAGGAAACAAAAAAATGTGATTGATGTAAATTAGTATAAATGTGTAGCTGATGTCCGATATGGACCCAGCAGGTTGAAAGATGTTCCCATGCTGTACTATCTCCTATTAAAATATAAGTAGTTCCACCACAGTAAAACTATTGAAAGCTTTTGTATTCACTATCATGAACGACAGTGAATTCATGAAGATTCTGTATCCAGAACACAAATCAACTGAAAAAAATCAACAAACCATAAAAATCTATGGTGCAGAGGAGGTCCATGCCAGTTAGAAAAGAGTACTGTTTGCTCATCCCAATTTCAGCAGGTATTGGCTTTTACATTTTTCTTAAGTGCAGTTGAGCATTTCTGCCTGTACCACCCTTTGAGACAGTGACCAGTCGGGTGATGTTTTTAAATCCCCTGAGTTTCTGCCAATTAATTTAAGCATATGTCTTCTTATTAAAAAACACAAGAACATAAAACGTAAAAGCAAGAGGAGATCATTTTATGGTTTCATGTTTGGTCTACCATTTAATACGATTGTGGCTGGTCTTTAACCTCTTCTGGAATATTGGGTGCAGTTCTGGTTACCCCAGCTAAGGATTTATTTACAAAAGGATGCAAAAAAGGTTCCCAAGATGGATGTTTAAGAAGGAACTGCAGATGCTGGAAAAATCTAAAGTAGACAAAAAATGCTGGAGAAACTCAGCGGGTGGGGCAGTGTCTATGGAGAGAAGGAATAGGCGACGTTTTGGGTCTCAACCCAAAACGTCACCTATTCCTTCTCTCCATAGATGCTGCCTCACCTACTGAGTTTCTCCAGCATTTTTTGTCTACATCCGAAGATTGATTCCTGGCTTGGAGGTTTACAAACTGAGTCTGAAGAAGGGTCTCGACCCGAAAATGTCACCTATTCCTTCTCCCCATAGACGCTCCAGCATTTTGCTAGATACACCAGCATTTTGTGTCTGTCTCCGATGTAAACCAGCATCTGCAGTTCCTTCCTAAATATTTCTATGCATTTTTCACACTGCATCACAAGTTCGTTAGATGTATGTGCACTCTCCACAGAGCATCGGAAAAGTTAGCAAACCAGCACGGTGGCAGAGTTGCTGCCTTACAGCGCTAGAGATAAGGGATCGATCCTGACTAATGGTGCTGTATGTACGGAGTTTGTACGTTCTCCCAGTAACCTCGTGGGTTTTCTCCGGGTGCTCCGGTTTCCTCCCATTCTCCAAAGACGTGTCTGGCTTTGTATAAATGTAAATTGTATCAAGTGTGTGTGTGTGTAGGGTAGCGCTAATCTTTGGGGGTCGCTGGTCGGTGAAGACTCAGTGGGCCGAAGGACCTGTTTCTGCGCTGTATCTAGAGTTCCAGAGATTCACGCAGAGAGTGGTGAATCTCTGGAACTCTCTGCCACAGAGGGTAGTTGAGGCCAGTTCATTGGCTATATTCTCTAGCTGTTTTTAAATCACTCCTGAAGACATATCTATTCTCCATGGCCTTTGTAGAACAGTGAGGTGTCGAATTGTTTATTAACTTTATTTGCTTGGTTTTGCTGCGTTGTTTGTACTTGTGTTTTATGTTTTTTAATTTATTGTTTGGATTTTTGTATGTAATTTATGCGCCTCGTGTTAGTTGTATGTTCTGTTGTTCTGCCTGTTTTATGATGTCTTGCTTGTTTTCTTTTTTCTGTACAGCACTTTGGTCAGCTTTGGTTGTTTTTAAGGTGCTTAACAAATAAAGTTATTATTATTATTATTATTATATTTAAGAGGGAGTTAGATGTGGCCCTTGTGGCTAAGGGGATCAGGGGGTACGGAGAGAAGGCAGGTACGGGATACCGAGTTGGATGATCAGCCATGATCATATTGAATGGCGGTGCAGGCTCGAAGGGCCGAATGGCCTACTCCTGCACCTAATTTCTATGTTTCTATCTCTAAACTTCTTATTTTGTGTGGCGTGCACACCCTACAGTTGTAGGGCAACTTGTTCTATTTGATCTTCCGTTTGTGCACGTCGAGTTGATTGCACTAGTCGAAACAGGGCGGTCCACGTGAGGGTTGCCATCTTCCACCCCCTAAACTAAACTAAAGCCACTTTAAGGGAGGCAGCGGCTCCGCCAGGATGAGACATGTCAGCGGCCAAAGATGCTTCACTGCTGGCAGCAGGTGCGCGCTCCCGGTGGGGGGTGGTCACAGCACCTCTCGCCATCCTGGCCGCCGATTGGCTGAAGGGGGGCCGGGGGCTCTGAGTAAGAAGGCGAGCGAGTGGACGAGGCCTGTTTGGCGGGCTTTCTGCTGGCGGGGCGCGCCCCCGCGGTCAGTGTTCGTCCGCCGGGCGCTCGGTTAAGGGATGATGTGGAACAGCGCGGGTGAGTGCGGCACACCGGCTCGGCTTGGGTCTGTCTCATCGCAATCGACCTGCCGTCTTTACCAACGTTAAAGTGTTGTGCTAACATTTTCCATGCTCTCTACTCCAGCATTTTGTGGAGCATGGACACAAAATGCTGGAGTAACTCAGCGGGCCAGGCAGTATCTCTGCAGATAAGGAATGGGACGTTTCGGGTCGAGACCCTTCTTCACACTGAGCTGTGAAGTCTGAAGAAGGGTCTCGACTAGAAATGTCCCCCATTCCTTCTCGCCAGAGATGCTGCCTTCTCCCGCTGAGTTATTCCAACATTTTGTGTCTATCTTCGGTGTAAGCATCTGCAGTTCCTTCCTACACATGGGTTCAGTTTAATTTATGATTTAGTACTATCACAACGTTTAAGAAACCTTTAGACGGGTACATGGGTAAGACATGTTTAGGGATATGGGCCAAAGGCGGGACGTGTAGTTGGGTATGTTGGCCGGTGTGGACAAGTCGGGCCGAATGGCCTGTTTCCACGCTGTATGACTACACACAGTCATCTAGCGAACTGGGGATTCAGAGTGAAAAATGCATTATTTAGGAAGGAACTGCTTCAGAAAAAAAAGCAGCCAATGTGATTAAAGGCCCACACTAGCCTGGTCATGCTCACATTTCACTCCAGGAAGAAAGTATTGGAATCTAAAAACTGAGGCAGCAATCAGGCCACTGAGCATGACATGATGTGTACTTGAACTATGGATTGTATTTAGTTGCACTAAACACTTTTGGGCTTTTTTTTTGCACGTTTGGAGTTTATTATCCATGTGCATTGCATTTACTGGCCTGTTATGTTGCTGCAAATAAGAATTTCATTGTTCTGTTCTTGGTACTTATGACAATTAACCATTCTGGAGTAAAGAAGGGATGCTGGCCTGGGTGGAAGAAAGACAAATCTCTTGATTACAGAAATGGTGGAGGGGATACTGGGGCTGATTACCTAACTGGACTCTGCAATTGCATGTATGAGAACAACATAGGTGTTGTGATGAATATGTAAATGCCTGTGCCCCTTTAATATAAAGGGCTTTGCCTCGTGATCGAGAGCAGGTGACCTTGGAGCAGTGTCCCTGGGTGGGGCAGAATAAATCATACTTACAAGATGTCGGACGTGTTCTCCTTTTGCTTGTGCTAGTCACAACAGGGCCTTACGTGGTCTCAAACATTACATGGTGTCAAAGTAAAAAAAAAAAACCTAAAGAAAAGAATGGCAGGACTCAAGCCCACCGGGACCACTCTCCATGCAAGGAAACGTGGCCAAGAATTATAAGGACTGGATAAGGGCATTCCAGCTGTACGAGGCGGCAACAGAACTAACAAATAAACCAGATAATATTCGCTGTGCAACATTCCTCCACGTAGCCGGGCCGGCAGCTCAGGAGATTTATGAGACCTTTGAGTTTACCCAGGAGGAAACTGACAAAATACAACCCCTGAAGGATAAGTTTCAGACATACTGTGATCCAAAAAAGAACTTAACTGTCTCAAGATATGTCTTTAATACACGTAATCAGCGGCGAGGGGAGACCTTCTCCAGCTACCTGACTGCAGTGAAGTCTTTAGCCAAAGATTGTGAGTTTGGCATTATCCATGACTCATTGCTACGAGATAGAATTGTCTGCGGCATCACCAGCCAGCCGCTCCGGGAAAAACTACTACAATGCGATGATTTAACACTAGAAAAATGCAGTGACGTGTGTCTGATAGCTGAAGCAGCAGCCGAACAGATGAAGCAGATTGCCCCAACCGCCATCGACACCGAAGAGACAGTTGAGTATGTGAAACGGGACAGCACCAGTCGGCCTTGGGGCCGAGGCAGGGATTCGCGACCCAGCCAAACACAGACAGAAATCCGTGATTCTGGTAAGGATACCGTCTGCCGGTCATGCACCCGCGCGCATAAAGGCAACTACTGCCCTGCTCAGTACATGAGATGTTATACCTGCGGAGAGATTGGACATCTTTCCAGATCCCCCGACTGCCCGTTAAATAGAGCGCCCAACAGCCGCCCACGTCCCCGACAATATGATCGGCGAATCAGCCAAAAGGCTGCTACAAATGCCATACCCGACAAACAAGGCTGAAGTGCAAACGTTCTTGGGGATGGTGACATACATGGCTAAGTTTATTCCGAACCTCTCAGAGATCACCGCCCCACTTAGACAGCTAACAGAAAAGGGAATAGCGTGGCATTTTGAGCAGAAGCACAGACATGCAGTAGACAAGCTGAAATGTCTTCTCACTTCACCACCCATACTCAAATTGTACGATGTGAACGCGCCCGTGTCAATTGCCACAGATGCTTCCAACAGCGGATTTGGAGCGGTCCTGATGCAAGACGAGAGACCTGTTGCATACGCATCACGACGTGTGAACACGGCCGAGCGCAACTATGCAACTATAGAGAAGGAGCTGTGCTCCATACTGTATGCATGCAGAAAGTTTCATGACTTCATTGTTGGTCAGTGCACAGTAATTCTTACTGACCACAAGCCATTAGTAGGCTTGCTCGCCAAGCCACTACACAAATTAAGCCCCAGGCTCCAACGCATGCGAATGCACCTGCTACGGTACGACCTGGAAATACGGTGGAAGCCGGGACGTGAAATGTTTGTCCCCGATGCCCTGAGCCGGCTGCCCAGTGCAAACACACCTGCGGAAGAGTACACCGCACTGCCGAACGTGATACATGCTGTAGAAGCCATCCTACACATGTCAGACGAGCGCCTTGCGCAGTTCAAGGCTGAAACAAAGAAAGATCGAACCCTAACACTGTTGTGCGAGTGTATAAGGAAGGGTTGGCCTAGTAACAGGCATGATCTGCCCTCGGACTTGACTCCGTTTCATACATACCATGACGAGCTGGTTGAAGTTGACGGATTAGTCTTGAGGGAAAACCGAATCGTAGTCCCCCAAAGCATGCGGAGGCAGATGCTGAACGCGCTAAATGAATCACATCTGGGAGTAGTGAAACTGAAACAACGAGTCCGCAATTTATTTGCGTGGCCAGGAATGAACGCACAGATTGAGGACACTGTTGGAAATTGCTCGATATGCCAGGCGACAAGGAAAGCACAAGCAAGCGAGCCGCTCCAACCACACTTCATCCCCAGCAGACCTTGGTCTAAGGTCGGCGTAGACATCTTCCATCTGGATGGAGTTGACCATTTGCTTGTAGTGGACTATTACTCCAAGTACCCAGAAATAGCGCAACTGATAGACATGACGTCACATTCGGTGATACGTGAGATGAAGGGCATGTTTGCCCGGAATGGCATTCCTGACTTGGTGATGACTGACAACGCGAGACAATTTGTCTGTGCTGAATTTCATAGGTTCCAGGATGACTGGGAATTTGCCCATGTCACCTCAAGTCCCATATATCCACAGAGCAACGGGCAGATAGAGCGCTGTGTGCAAACTATAAAAGGTATCATGAGGAAAGCCAAACGCAGCGGCCGTGACCCGATGTACGCCATCCTCGAATACCGCAACACCCCACTTGATGGGACAGGCGGCTATGCCCCCTCACAGTTACTGAACAGTAGACTGTTAAGAAGCAAATTGCCATCGCCTCTATCACTCTTACTGCCTCATCATGTCCCTCCCATGGGACCACAACTGGCCATCCGACAAGAAAAACAGGCAGCATACTTCAATGCGAAGGCAAGCGTCGAGCCGCTGCCGCGCCTGGAACAACAACAACAGGTATGGTTTCATGCCAAACCAACTGAGTGGCAACGTGGCCGTATTGCAAGAGAAAACCTGTCCCCTCGGAGCTACGTCATCTCTACACCGAGCGGTACAGAGTTCCGCAGGAACAGGAAGGACATACGACCTGCGCACGAAGCAGCTGAGCCATGCCCTGACAGCACGCAGCAGACAAGTGCGAACACTCTCCCACAAGGAGGAACCCCTCACCCAGGAGGAGCTAGTCTCCCAAACTCAAGCGAACTATCACAGGCCGCACCACAAGGGTCTGTGGTGGGGGAATCGGCTCAAAGCGAGCCAAGCCACACTCGCACAGAACAGAAATATGACACAGAACGAGTTGGAAAGACGACTTGCACGAGAAGTGGGCGATTGTCAAAACCCCCAACTCGACTTGTTATGTAAAATTGTTGGGCAATTTTTTTAATAGTTTTGTAGTATGACGAGCACTGTGTTATTTGTGGTACTTTATCCACATTAAATTCATTAAGGTTCAAGTTATTAATTTTGACCAACGTTGAAGGGGGGGGATGTAAGGTAATTTAAGGGAAGGGGGAGAATTGTAATTAAAGTAAAGGGGGAGATGTGATGAATATGTAAATGCCTGTGCCCCTTTAATATAAAGGGCTTTGCCTCGTGATCGAGAGCAGGTGACCTTGGAGCAGTGTCCCTGGGTGGGCCAGAATAAATCATACTTACAAGATGTCGGACGTGTTCTCCTTTTGCTTGTGCTAGTCACAACAGGGCCTTGCGTGGTCTCAAACATTACAGGTGTCACTCAAATAGTTCAACATCTTGCAGAAGAAGGTTGTCCACTTAATTAGCATCTCGTACCTGCCACTGGGCACAGTGGCTGCAGTGTATACCATCTATAAAATGCTCTGTGATTAAACTTCCAGGTTGCCTTGACAGCATCTCTAAAACTAGTAAAGTCTCCACCAAGGACAAGGATGTTGGAATGTCACCACCTCCCTCCCAGTTCCACATCATCCTTGCATGAAAATACATTATAATTTCTTTGTTGCTGGCTCCACTTCCTGGAACTCTTCCTGGAAGCATTATGGAGTGCCAGCTACTCTTCCAGGAAAATTAGAGATAGGGTTTATATACTGGCCTTTCCCAGAGATAGTATCATCTGGGGGGGATAACATTTCTCTTTGGAAAGAAAAATAAGGAGATAAGGAGATGGCTTTTATTTTACTTTTGTGGCTGATTTCTAAAACTGTTTTACTAGGTACTTTTGATGGTGGTTATGGAAATTCTGGAGATGGTGCTGGAGGAGGAGGAGGATACATGCAATCGCCTGGAGGATTTGGTTCTCAGGCTGGAGGTAGCCAGAGTGACAAAAAAAATGTAAGTTCATCAAAAGGTGCACTTTTTAAAAATATGGAAATTCTCGTTTAAATGGCAGCCATAGGTGCTGCATTAACTTTGGTTTACAACAGTAATTACTCAGCATAGGCAGTCAGTCGGCTTTAAAAAAAATCTTAAACTGCGCATGCACAGTTTTAATTATTACATTTACATATTGTGCATCAAAAATGGTTCATGCTGGTGCTGGAAATTTAAGCAAAACAAATTGCTAGAGGAATTTGGTGGGTGAAGCAGCATCTGAGTAAGTAATGGTCAGATCTCGGGTTGGGACCCTTGTTCGGACAGCCGAAGGATTCCTCCACACTTATTGCCCACCAAATTCATCATCTTTTACGTGGACAACTGTTTGTGAATAGTAATCTTTTAACGTGATTACCTTCTCTAAAAAAAATGTTATAATGGATCTGATGAGCCAAGACCTTGTAGCATTAACTTTATTTTCACTCTAATAGAGATCCCGGACCCAGCAAATTGTTCCATGTACCGTGTCACAGCTGATGTCGGCTATACAAACAGAGGATATTTTCAGAATTGGAGAAGTGGAGTTATCGCAGGTGAATGAGAACTTTAACTTTAATTAAATATACTCTGATTTGATATCCGTAGAGTACTATTCGAATGTCGTTCAGTTTGTGAGTATACATAATCTTTGCAGTAACAGTTGCTTTGAAATACAGGTCCACCACCGATTTTCCAGCACCCTTCGTTCCAGAGCCTTTCTAGATTATCTATTTTGCTGTAGCAACAGAAGTCACGGCCTGGGGAGGGGGGGGGGGGGGGGGGGAATACTGCCTGCAAATTTGTGACCGAGGTCGGCTATGGGAACGGATTTGTCGGCTCCGGCCGATCAGGGGTTGCAGAGCCCCTGCCGCAGATGGCAAATTCGACCTGCCGATTGGCTGCGGAAGTCGGCTATGATAACCGATTTGCCCGTTTCGTCCAGGCCAGAATTCCAGAGGCCTGGCCGCAGGGGGTAAATTTGACTGCTGGAAGTCCTTCCATTTGCATGGAAGTCCTGATGAGGTCGAAATTGACCGCCTCACCTGGCCACATTTTCGGAGGGACTTCTGGGATTTTGTCCAGATTTGGGGGGGGGGGAATGAGATTCGTTGGTGGACCTGCACCTGAAAATTATTTGAGATCATTATCTTATTTTATAAAAGTACATAATATTAAAAGAATAAAGATAAATCTCAATGTCCCAGAGTTTTGAAATAGTAAATACTAGAAATCATCTTCTAAAATTATATCGATTCTGTGGATTTGAGAAGCAAATAAATGTCACCCCATAATTTAAGAGAAATGAAACAAATCTAGAAACATACAAAATCTCTCTCTATCATTTTTCCACACTGAACCCACTTACTCAGTTTGTCTACAATCCTTAAGCTTACACACACTCCCCTCCCTACTCGCAATCTAATCCAGTTTTGAATCTGTTGCAAAGTTACAAATGTGACATTTGGGCTTCTCGTCCAAATTATTTTCATAGATTACGAGCAGCAATGACCAAAACTTCAATTCCTATAGTATCCCACTGGTCACAGCCTGTGAAGCTGAGGAAGATTTTCTCATTTTTTAACCAGTTTTCAATCCATATCCGCATGTTACTCTCATCTCCACATGCTTTAAGTTTGTAACCAACTGCCTTTGTTGAACCTTATCAAAAGTTATCTGAAAATCAAATAAACCAAATCCTCTGGTTCCCTGTTAACCTTTCTGCTAGTCACATCCTCAAAAATTCTGTGGATTTGTCAAAATGATTTTTCTTTCTTAACTTCATGCTGTCTGCACAATCTTATTAGTCTTTTCAAGGTGCTCAGTTATTACATCTTTCATACTAGATTCCAGCATTTTCCCGATGAGCAGATCATAGGTTTCTCACCTTTCTCTGAGATGATGGGGTAACATTTGCTACTCCAATCCACTGGAACACTTCTAGAAGCAATATGAAATGTGAAGTAAAAAACAAATATACTGGAAATACTTTGCAGGTTCTCTCCACATCTGCTTTCTGACCTAAGGATTTGCAGATGTTTCTAATTTTATTTATATTCTATCTGCAATTTGCAGGTAACCGTGGTTGGTGTGATCAAAGACTCAGAAAAGGCCCCAACAAATATCCTGTACAAGTTGGATGATATGACAGCACCTGCTATGGATGTGAGACAGTGGGTGGATACTGATGTAAGTCATGCTTAATGTATCCAGTAAGCCTTCGCTATAATGCACCACATGGGGTGGGGAGATGATGTCCGTTATTAGCCATTCGTGGAGGGGAGAAGATTGTCCACTATAATCGAATAAGGGGGTTAATATGTAAAGTACTATTGGAAAAAAAGTCAATAAACATACATTACACTAGTAGCAGTAAAGGACACAAAATACACAATAACTCGGACGCCGGTTTTGTCACGTTAGAGTTGCTACCTTACAATGCTAGAGGCACGAGTTTGATCCTGACCTCGGCTCCATGTAGCAGCGTGGGATTCCTCTGGGTGTGGCGGCGCTGTTAACAGCTGCGGCTCGCCTGCAGTCCGTCTGTCTTTACTTTTTTCTGTTGTTTTTTTTGTCTTGTTTTGGTTAAGTTTTAGTTTGTTGGGTTGTGTTAGAGGGGGTGGAACATGTTCTCTGTCTCTTCCTTCGGGGGAATGCGACTTTTTCATGTCGTATCCCCCTTCTCTGCCTCCGTCTGCGCTGAGGCCTAATGGCGGAGCTGGCGGCCTCCAGCCTGCGACCGACCCCGAGGCTCCGGAGGCAGAGCCAGCCAGGACTTACCAACGAGAGGCTGGCCGTCTTCGGGGCTGAGCAGCGGTGGCCCGACTTGCTGGTGCGGCGTTCTGGCTTTCGGCGGCGGCCTGGGGCTGATGCAGCGGGGCCCGGAGCTGGGGCAGCGGCCCGGAGCGGAGACGGCGGGACCTGGAGCAGCGACTGCGGGACCAGAAGCTGGCGCGGCGGCCTGGAGCTGGGGCAGCGGCCCAGAGCGGAGACTGCAGGACCCGGAGCTGGGGCAGCGACCTGGAGCTGGGGCATCGGCCTGGAGCTGGGGCAGCGGCCCAGAGCGGAGACTGCAGGACCCGGAGCTGGGGCAGCGACCTTGAGCTGGGGCATCGGCCTGGAGCTGGGGCAGCGGCCCGGTGCGGAGACTGCAGGATCTGGAGCTGGGGCGGCGACCTGGAGCTGGGGCATCGACCTGGAGCTGGGGCGGCGGCCCGGAGCTGATGCTGTGGCGGGCCATCTCGGAGCGGAGACTGCGTTCCGGCTTTCGGCAGCGGCGACATCACCACGGAGGTCCGCTGGACTGGAGAGCGGCATCTCCGGCCTGGATCGACCGCCTCAGCGCAGAGGGAGAACAAGGAGGGAAGAGATGGAAACTAAGACTTTGCCTCCATCACAGTGAGGATGTGCTTGGTGAACTCACTGTGGTGGATGTTTAATTGGTGTTTATTGTATGTTTTGTTATTATTGATTCTGTGTATGACTGCAGGCAACATAGTTTCGTTCAGACCGTAAGGTCTGAATGACAATAAAGGATCTATCTATCTATCTATCTATCGATTATCAAACTTTTGAGGAAGCAGATGCTTTGGTAGGCTTTCTTTGTGATTGCATTAATATGCCTCTCGTAGTTTCAACTAGAAATTTTATTTTCTAGATCCATTTATGTAATTCAAGTTATATATGACAATAAGTATAATAAGTAAACTTATTCTAACATATACCCATGCACATTTTCATTTGTGGAACCTAAAGTGAAGAAAAACCATTTGGCGGTCTTTCAAGATACAATGAAACAAAAGTATGATATTTAGCTTAGATTTTGAACGTAGCATTTTTCAAAGGGATGGATTTTAAAGTGCATCTCAGAGGAGCAAAAACACGAGTGGAATTACAGTGCTTAATAATTCAATGGATGAAGATATGACTGAGCAAAATTTAGAGGAGCACAGACCCAAGGGTTGCATGGTGGAGGTTGCATAGTAAGTAGGGCAAGACATTGGCAAGCTTTTAGAATCTGTGTTTTCAAATTTGAAGTGTGGACCAGATGCTAAGCAGGTTAAGTTGTACATTTTTGAATGAAGTTCAAATTAATGGTTTATAAAAGTCTGGAAAGTGCCTTGCCATCGAGATAAAAGGAGTGAAAATTTCAGCAGCAGGCGAGCTGAGATGCAGGCGAGCTGAGATGCAGTTGAGACAGAAGTGTGCACTGTTGGAAAAACAGCAGATGTGGAGTTCAGGCGAGTTAGAATATCCATGTTGTAAACTGTCTGGGCCACCATTGGGAGTTAAAAATCAGGAACCCCCAGGTAAAGGTAATATAAAACAAAGTTAACGCCCAACAGATTAGGCAGTATTCTTGGAAAGTTAATGTTTTAGATCAGAAGATTTTTATCAAAACTGGGAAGGAACAAAAAAATGTTGTTTTAAATTGAAGCAAAGGTGATGGAAGGGATTGATCAAACAAATGGAATATGTGATAGGCTGAGGTCAGGTTTGCCAGTGAGATGGGTTAATGGGACATTTAGAAGATGATATCGTGGGCAAAGAAGTGTAAAGTGAAGATAAACGCAAAATGCTGGAGTAACTCAGCGAGAGAAGGAATGGGTTACATTTCGGGTCGAGACACTTCTTCACTCTGAAGATGGGGCTCGACCCGAAACATCACCCATTCCTTCCCTCCAGAGATGCTGCCTGTCCCGCTGAGTTACTTCAGCATTTTGTGTGTATCTTCGGTTTAAACCAGCATCCGCAGTTCCTTCCTACACAAGAAGTGTAAAATCCAAGAAGGAACTGTGACCTTTGAAGCCAAGAGATGCGCAGAATTAGAAGAAAAGAGAAGAAAACGGAAAGAGAGGCAGCAACAACCAAAGCCCAATCTGCCATCTGGAATTAGCTGTGCTGAATGTCGATGAACTTTCAAAGCCAGGATTGGACTCATAAGCCACCTGAGAGTCCATAAAAACAACAGAACGTAGACTGTCATCCTCAACCTCAAGGGATAGTCACGACGATGAAAGGGTTGCTAATAAGAGTTGAATTGACTTGAGTTTTTGGAGGGACCCATGGTTCAGGTTTGCAATATTGGCCATTGATGTGATGTTGGGGTGTCCGTGGCATGGGAAATGTTGAGTAGTGGTGAGGCAGATATCAGTGCGCATGTGAACCTATGTTTTTGAATGACTTTCCTGACGAGAAAGAAAAAGACTAAGAACAGATCTCTAGTTTCCTGAGATAATGATGCAGCAGCAAAGATCAAAAGTTGGGAAGTTTTGAACATTTGTAATACACAGGATAAGCCATGATGAGAATATTGTTCCAGTTATTGTCAATATACTTTGGACAGATTGTGAATAATCTAGGAAGTATGCAAGAAAGATTTATTAGAATTATTCCAGGGATGAAGAATTTTGGATACAATGATGAATTGGAATACCTTGTCGTTGTTGGTGAAAAACAAGTAGTTGAAGAATTTGATGTGGTGTACAAGATCATAATGTTTAGGAGTACATAGAAGCTTTTCTCTTTGACAATTCACGAGTCAATGATACATTTGAAGTGATATAGGGATGTAAGGGGAACTTTTAAACGTGAGTATTTGTAATCTGCGTGTGGTGGAAACGGTCACTTTTAAAAAGGGAATTGAATGGGTATATGTGGGGAACTCATTTGTGAGGCCTTGGGCAGAACGTGAACAAATGGAATTGTTATGATATGCGATCTCTACTGCGAACCAATATGGACATGGGCTGATTGACATGATGGTTATTATTGTTGGTAAAGATGTCATTGATAGATGATTCTCAAGTTACATTTTGAAAGACTTGAGTGAAACTGGCAAACGGCAACCCACCCATCATAGCCATTTGAAGTGTTTAAGAAGGAACTGCAGATGCTGGAGAATCGAAGGTTACACAAAAAAGCTGGAGAAACTCAGCGGGTGCAGCAGCATCTATGGAGCGAAGGAAATAGGCAACGTTTCGGGCCGAAACCCTTCTCAGACTGAAGAAGGGTTTCGGCCCGAAACGTTGCCTATTTCCTTCGCTCCATAGATGCTGCTGCACCCGCTGAGTTTCTCCAGCTTTTTTGTATAGCCATTTGAAGAATGGTTTTCCAGATCCTAATGTTTTTTTGGCGGCACAGTGGCGCAGCGTTAGAGTTACTGTCTTACAGCATTAGAGACCTGGGTTCGATCCTGATTACGGGTGCTGTCGTATGAAGTTTGTATATTCTCCCTGTGACCGTGTAGGATTTCTCCAAGTGCTCCAGTTTCCTCCCACATTCCTAAGCCGTGCAGGTTTGTTGGTTAATCGGCTTCTAGCGTGTAGGATAGAACAAGTGTATGGATGATCGCAGGTCAGCATAGACTTGGTGGGCTGAAATGCCTGTTTCTACACTGCACCTCTAAACTAAACTAAAGAACTTGGAAGCTAAAACATTTTTTAATATGTTTAGATTTCTGCCAAATCATGATAACTTTATTCCTATGACTGAATAACAAGGTACATCTAACCACTGATATAATATATAAACTTTCTTTCCCTTTTCCAAACTCTATAATTGCCATTATTTCATGTTTATATTTGTTCTTGCCTGCTTGAAAATATTCTGCTTCACTTTGTTTTTCACTGATGTTTGTTTTAATGCAGGAAGCTGGAAGTGAGAATATTGTGGTTCCTCCAGGCACCTACGTAAAAGTAGCTGGCCATCTCCGATCATTCCAGGTGATACAGGTCATTTTTTTGTCCTATTGATGTATCAAACTAGGTCAGTTTTTGTAACTTGTTTGTTATTATTATTGATTAATGTTTAGTTTAAATGCCCAGCTATAAAAGCAATTATGTTCAAAATCTGCATAGCAATGGTTAACAGTTATATGGTGAAAAACAGGACATTTTATTTGCAGAATTATGTTTAGCTTGAATGTGATCAGGTGTTTTGCCTATTTCTGAATGGAGGACACATTTCATATTCAATTGAGAAGAGAACTAGACTGCCTGATGGAGACAGGATTTGAATAATGTTAATTCTGACTGTCGGTCCCTTTTCTGCAGTCTACAAACAAATTCCTCTATTCATTCTGGAAGGTTACTGTCATTCGATAAAATCTTTGAGGTATCCATGCTGCTATGGGAGGCAAGGAGGGGGAGGGGTTCCTGAAGCTCTGATAGAAATTCATACATCTTCTCTACACAAGCCGTTTGATAACTGGTGGAGGGCAGCAGATGTACTTTTATTTTATTCAAGATGGGCAGTAGGGATAAACGGAGACTGACATGGTAGCACAATGATTGGGTAAAAAATTGAGGGACTTGATTTATCTTAGAAAAGTAGGAAATAATCAAGGATGGTCAGCATGCCTCTAAGAGGAGACCCTGTCTGACCAATAGGATTGGATATACCCAGAGATTATAGAATTGATAAGGAAGGACAGTGAGATTAATATAGTCTGAATGAACTTCAGCGAGACTTTTGCCTGGGTCCCTTTTGACTGACTACTGCTAAAGGTATCAGCAAAGGAATCTAGGGTAATTAGACATTGGGACCAGGAACATTTCATCTTGCAGAGATGCCTCTAACTAGAGTGTGAAGACTTGAGACAAATCGTGATTTAAGCAATTATTTTTCACGTCAGGGGTGGTTGATATTTTGAACAAAGTACCTGTGTGGATCGTGAGGCAGGTACTGTTGTAGCATTTAAGTATTTGGATGAACTCTTGAAATGGCAGAGAAGGCTGAGTAAATGGCCAATGGGATTGATATAGGTAAATTATTCAAGGTCCTTTTTCTTGAGTTAGAGCGATATAGGTAAATTATTCAAGGTCCTTTTTCTTGAGTTAGATAGAGCTCTAGGGGCTGGTGGAATCAAGGGATATGGGAAGAAGGCATGCATGGGTTATTGATTGGGGACGATCAGCCGTGATCACAATGAATGGCGGTTCTGGCTCAAAGGGCTGAATGGCCTCTTCCACCTATTTTCTATGTTTCTATGTACTCTCACTGTAAATTCATGGTCAGTTTATTGTCACAAGTACCAATTAAGGTACAGTGAAATTCGATCTACCATACAGCCATACTAAAAAAAAAGCACCAAGACACACAACTACATAAAAGTTAACATAAACATCCACCAGAGTGGATTCCACATTATTCAATGTGATGGAAGGCAATCTTCTTCCTCTTTTTTTCTCCCGCGGACAGGGCAGTCGAACCATCTGCAGTCGGGGTGGTCGAAGCCCCTGTGTCGGGACGGTCTAAGCTCCTGCGGCTTGGAGTTCCCGAAGTCAGTTTCTGACCAGAGACCGCGAGGCACCCTCGGTGGAGTACCAAAGCGATCCCAATAGGGATCGCGAGCTCCGTGATGGTATGTCCGCGGTGGAGCTCTCGTCAGTCTCCAGCAAAGGCTCCCAACTCCTCGATGTTAGACCATAGTGCGGACGGAGATTAAAATCGCATCTCTGTCGAGGTAAGAGATTAGAAAAAGTTTCCCCGACTCCCCAACCTCCCACATAAAACAAGCTAAAGACCACTAAAAACATACATTTAACACATACAAACATTACGACAAAAGAAGGAAGGGACAGACAGACTAATAGCGAGGCAGTTTTTGCTGGCGCCACCCGGTGGTATATAAACTTAATTGTCCTATTTGTAAAAATAGAGCACGTTTATTGTAATTTAGTTTTGTACTGTGATATTTGGTATTTTCTAAATATTTTAAGATGCTGTATGAACAGATTTCTGATCATTGCAATTATACTTTGTAGAACAATAAGAGCTTGGTAGCTTTTAAGATAATGCCTTTGGAAGACATGAATGAATTAACATCACACATGCTAGAAGTGGTGCAGGCACACTTGTTGCTAAACAAACCACAGGTGAGTACTAAAATATTTGAGAAACTCTGGGCCTTCTGTCATTAGATACCTAATGTTTACATCTGCAACAAAGTGAGAAATCATATTGCACCATAATTGTCAGCTATTTAATTGTATTTGGCCCATACATTGGTTTTGGTAAAGTTTCTAACTGGAAAAGTAAAATGCAAACGCGTAGGGAGGGGACATGAATGCATGAATGAAATTGACAATCCCACTTTGACATTGCAGGATCTTTGTATGAGCTAAGGAGCATTGCTCCTAATTTGTTTTAATGCGCAATAACGATTGTGTACATCCAGTATGGGTTTGATCAATTTCCAAAGCAAATTAGAATGTAATTTTTATTATCAAGGGTGTGTCATAGGAATGTTTGTGTATGCAGAACCTATCTTTACTACTCAACACCTTTTATTATAAAGAGTGGAGATATTGAATAGGGTGGGTGATTACGAATAAGGGAAAGAAAAATGGTCAATCATTTGCCATGGATGCCGTGAGAAAGAATACCCAGCACTGTTGGAATTAATTGAATTTGAAGTTCATTGAAAATGTAAATCATATATTTATTCAAACCTCATAGACCAATGAAGCTTAGCTTGGATGTCTTTTTTTACAGTCTTTACCTGGGGGATCTGCTCTAGCTTTGCGCACTTCAATGCAAAATGAAGGGGGTGCAGTTGGAATATATGCTGGTGCTAATGATGCTCTGATGAATGGTCTAACAAATCAACAAAGCCAGGTAAAATAAATTAAGCATGAAACTTGTGTAATAACATGTCATCTAGTTGTCATATTAAATGCACATTGTTCAAACAAAATTTATAGCCAGAAATTGCATCTGTTGGAGTTGACTTGTTTGTGTGCATAATATGACACGCGTGCCTGGGATTAGATTACTCTACTGTCATTTCCAGGTGAATTAAAGCCCATCAAGAAATCTGTTTGGGCACTTTGATTCTTTATTCGACTAGGTGTATCCAATGTTTTACCTTTGTGGAATACTTTTTAATTATTTTTAATGGGCATGCTAGTGACATAGGATGATGTGACAGGGCAGCTTTAGAATTTAATGCAAGATGCTTCCACTACTTCACAGCAGCATACTGTACATAACAAGACACTCTAAAGGTCTTGTTATGTAAAGGTAATGTTGACGACCTACGGTTTTTCTCAGTAACTTCAGCAGATCTCTGCAATGTCTTTTAGTTTGCCACTCAACACTTTGTCAGGGAGGTTATCTGGGAACTGAATGTAAAAAATGAATAATTAGAGACCATCTGGACTAATTCCATCTGCACCTGGTCAATAACCCTGCAGGTCATAGTTTTTCAACTGCAGGTTCACATCTGTTTAGTGATTAGGGTTTTGCCTTTACTGCACTTTCAAGCAGTGAGTTTCGAACTACCACCGCCTTTGGGTGGAAAAATAATTCCTAATTTTCCCACTAATCCTTTTACTAAATACTCTTATCTGTTCCCTGTGTCTTAGATGCCCTGTCAAAGTAAGAAAGAACAACATTTGTTAAGCATAAAAGTAAAATTGTTAACATTTCATTTTAATATTGTCGTGCACATGGGTGGCAGCACAGGTCAATAAGGCAATTTAAACAAAAAGTATCAACCAATCTCAGATTTAATTGACATGAAATTTAAAAGCAAGTAGGTTATTCAAAATGTGTAGGAAGGAACCACGGATGCTGGTTTACACTGAAGATAGACAGAAAATATTGAAGTAACTCAGCAGGACAGGCAGCATCCCTGGATAAAAGGAATGGGTGACGTTTCAGGTCTGAAGAAGGGTCTCGACCTGAAACGTCACCCATTCTGTGCCGCTGAGTTACTCCAGCATTTTGTGTCTATCTT
Source organism: Leucoraja erinaceus (assembly GCF_028641065.1). Classification (NCBI taxonomy): domain Eukaryota; kingdom Metazoa; phylum Chordata; class Chondrichthyes; order Rajiformes; family Rajidae; genus Leucoraja; species Leucoraja erinaceus. The sequence goes on along the minus strand of NC_073402.1, from coordinate 28,395,267 downwards.
TGAAGTTATTCAAAATATATTTTGATCCTTGGCATGATTATATTTGGAATATTATGCATAGTTCTGTCCTTGTTCTGAAAAGGATGGAGCAATATCAACACCCTAGGTACAGCTGGAAGTGTAATGTTATTGGTCATGTTATTTTGTATCTGATGTGCATTTGCTGATGATATTCTGAAAAAACATTGTTAAGGCTGCCATTTGTGTGATTAGTGTGAGGTAATTACTGTTGCCCCAAAAGGAATACCGAAAAGAAGTTTAAAAATAAAAAAATCTCACTCCCTTGCCTTATCAAAGATCTTAACAATAAACACCGCAGGCTGTCAGTTATTGACAATAGTGCAATTGCAAATTAATACTTTAATTTTACCTAATTGTTAACAAATTTGGTTTTTTTTAAATAGATACTGGAATCAATGCCTTATGTTCCCATCAGTAAAACTTGTAATTGAAACTGAACTGCATGTTTTGTAATGCCAACATTATAATCTTCATTTAGGTATTGAATTTAATTCGAAATTGTCGGGAACAAGAAGGCATGAGCATTGACTACATGAAGAGAACGCTTAAGAATATGAACATTGTTGCTATCAAGTGAGTGTCCTTTTTATTTTGGGTAAATACCCATGATAAACCTGTTAAACAAAATCTAGTGTTACAATTTTGTTTTATATAGGCAAGCTGTGGAATTTCTGAGCAACGAAGGACACATTTATTCTACAGTGGATGAGGATCACTTCAGATCAACAGATGCTGAATAAATGTGAATCAAGGCTGTTTTTCGTATAGGAACTGTTCCAAAACGTGCTGAGTTCATCTCTTGGATACTTCATGAAGTGTGGGTAAACTTAAATAGAATTTGAAAGAGGATACTGCTATGCAGTTTGCTTAGGTTCTGTTTTATAATGTTAATGCAGCAACTTGACTGAAGTGTTCTTGAACTTTCCAAATATCTCTTCTGTAATATTGCAGCGTGGTATCTGATTTATAACTCTATTGCTGTAATAGACCGCTGCTACTACTTGGATCTAAAATGAAGATATAAATTGTCTTAACACCAAGTCTTGTAAGCATTTTTTGTTAGTTGTATAAAGTTAATAATAAATTACATCAATGTATTTTGTTACTTATTGCAATCTGGACAAATTCCATGGTCACTGTTATTTGATGCATAACAAGATCTGTAAATGCCACAAATCATGAGCATACGTTAAAATTACCATGGTGTGAATAGCGTGTTTCACTTTCTCTTGGTCATCTTAGTGGAAAAGGAGTGCTAAATGTTGTTAAATGCTACAAAGTTATGTGGTCTATGAGTTGGCCGGAAAAGTGTAGAGGAAGGTAGGTTTGTAGTTTGAAAGGCAAATTTTATAGCAGATCTTCAATGAATATGGACTGAAATTAAATTGAAGTAAGTAAAGACCAACATAAATCTGGCAGTCTCATTGAAATTTAGCTCATTTGCTTAGCCCATTATTCCTCTAGATTTTTTCTTTATCTTTCCTTCTTAACTGTATAAAGCTATTTAGAATTATGAATAAAGATTAAACAATATTTTCAGTGAAGTGATTGGCATTCATGTGATTTAAAAAAAACCGTTATCAATAGTGTTATAACATGCAATAAACCATTTTATATCACATTAATTCTTCTAAATTGCATTTTATTCCACTAGTATTTTGTTGAATTGTGCATAATTGAATAAATGTAATGAAAAACAGCTTTTTAAGGTGAAACGGGCAACTGTCAACAATGGATGAAATACTTGGTGATTGCACAGATCAAAAGTTGGAGGAACATGATTTAAAAGGACAAATTAAATTTTGTGACTGAAGTAAACAATTTTGGGACAGTTATAAGCAGTACTTCGCAGGTAGAAGTAGATTGTCCAAGAAGATGGTTGACATCAAAACGCTGTTTCAAATATGGTAGCAGTGTTACATAACTTTATAATCAAGAGATATACAATGCATTTCATGAGGACCTTTAATAATTTTCCAAAAGGTTTGGGACTAATTTTAGCATATGTGCTCTTACATTGAAGCTTTACTTCACCCAGTCAATTCCTGAAAAGCCAGAGTTGAATTCTACTAAAGTAGAAGTGATTTAGCTGCTCAGCTCATTGTAGGCAATTATTGGAATGGGAGCAATTGCTACTAAGTTCCTTTATTTCAACTATATTGTCAGACACTTCTTGTTTATTGAGGCGTGACTACTTCAGTTTTGCTCTGTCCATCTTTCATTCACTTAATGCACCTGTCTATCCAAAACTCATGCCCAACTTTCACATGATCCTAGTTACTCATTGCAGACAGGTGCATGACTTGCATTAGTCCAACAAAATGATCTAATAAATATCCAATCATCTTTATTTTGGTTTGCATAGCTTCATCCTTCCATCTTTTATAACCACCAGTCTTGGAACTATTGGAAAACCATAGCATAGTAGATTGACATAACAGATCAATAGCATATGTGATCTAGCAGGCTTTCCACTCTACACTGAACCACTTGGACAATAAGAATATTTACATCGGGCTGTTCTTCATGGACTTACAGCTTTGTAAGCATACAACAACTAAAAGTACAACCCCACTGTCCACTTTACACTTACCATTAAACTCGGATACTGGATCTCTGCTTGTCTCCATGCAATTGGATCCTTGACTTCCTTATCAGCAACCTCCATCAATGCAATTTGGCACAATACTTCCTCCTTGGTAACTATCAGCACAGGGCACTATGAGGCTTTGTGATCAGTCCCCTGCTCTCACTATCTGTCCAGACATAACTCCACCACCAGATTTAAATTTGCCAACCATTGTTGGATGAAGAATTGGTAATGATGAGTCAGTACAGATTGATTATCTGAATGGTGCCAGTACAACAATCTTGCTCTCAGTATTTGCAAGATCAGGGAGCTGATTGTTGACTAAGAAAGGGAAGCCAAGTTTCCATGAACCTGTCTTCATCAATGGGACGACAGTGGAGTGAGTCAACCGCTTCAAGTTCCTGGCAGTGGCTTACCTCTGAAGAACTCGCTTCGGCCCAACACATTGATACAATCACAAAGAAAGCTCATTAATGCCTCTACCTAGAAGATTTAGTATGTCACTGATTACTCTATCAAACCTCTACATATGTAAGGTAGTGAGCATATTGACAAGTTGCATCAGGGTGTGGTTCGTTAACATGACCACCCAGGGACAAAAGAGACTGCAGAAAGTGGTTAAGAAAACTGCAGATGCTGGTAAAATCGAAGGTGGACAAGAATGCTGGAGAAACTCAGCGGGTGAGGCAGCATCTATGGAGCGACGGAATAGTACGTTTCTGGTCGAGACCCTTCTTCAGACTGATGTGGGGGCGTTCATTACCCAGTCTAAGGATATTGATGTCCCCACCATCGCAATGATGTACAGGAAGCACTGCATCAAAAAAGGCAACTCGTATTGTCAAAGACCCACGCTTTCATCTTGTTACTGCAGACAGGAACCTGAGAACCATGACTTCGAAGTTCAAGGACAGCTTCTTCCCATCAACCATCAGGCTCTTGAACCCCACATTGCACAACCCTACTACTCAGCAACAATCTATTTTGTTTTGGTTGCACTACTTTGGTTTCCACTATTATGGTCTGGTTACTGTGTATTACTCATAATTTATTGATTATTATATAGTTATTTCGAGTTTCACTGTACCTTAATTGGCGCACGTGACAATAAACTGACCGTTGAACTTTTATTTGTTGTATGCTTATGAAGCTGTAGCAAATCGTAACTTCATTGTTCCATTCCTGTTGCATATGACAATTAAACACGCCTGCACTTGAGCATATCTTATTTTATTTGTGCCACCATTCAGTATGGGTATGATTTCAGTTGTCAAAAATTTGTGTGATTTTCTAAATCTCTTAATTCTCCATTACAATTAAGTCTTTCGCTGAAACCTACCTCTGACCATTTTTTTGTAAATTAGTTGTTTTATCTATCCCCTTATGTGGTTCCATTTCAAATGTTGTTTGATGCTTTCATGAAACATTGGGATGTTTTACTGTTTTTGTATAGTACTTTAATGTTATAAATCAAAAATACATTAAGCAGGTTCTATCTGTAGCGAGAAAGGGTCATGTTCTGTGGTGTATGTGGAATTCTCTGCCTCAGAGGGCAGTGGAGGCAGGTTCTCTGGATACTTTCAAAAGAGAGCTAGATAGGGCTCTTGAAGATAGCGGAGTCAGGGAATATGGGGAGAAGGCAGGAACGGGGTACTGATTGGGGATGATCGACCATGATCACATTGAATGGCGGTGCTGGCTCGAAGGGCCAAATGGCCTACTCCTGCTCAATTGTTCGAAGTTGTGATTTAAAAGAGATTTTAAGGCGTAATTTTTTCTGTTGTAAAGTATTGGAGTATGAATTCTCGCAGATTTGCATTGATTGTCAATTTTGCTGAAGTTGTATTTAAATTGGTAAAAGAGTAAGACTTCCTGATACAAAGAGTAACTGGAATGGTGGGTATAATAAATGTAGTTTATTATTACTGTTGCATGTACCGGGGTACACTGCAAAGCTTTGCGTGCGATGCAGTCCAAGAAAAGGCTATACGTGATTACAATCAAGCTATCCACAGTGTACAGATAACGGTAAAGGGTACAGCATTTAGTGCAAGATGAAGTCTGATATAAAAAAAGCTCAAAGGTTTCTGATGAGGTGGATGGGTGGTCAGGACCACACTAGCTGAGCTGATGAACGGCCGTTCAGTTGCCAGATTACAGCTGGGAAGAATGGTGTTTGGTGGTAAATGGTGGTAAATTCAATGTCGATGATAAAAATACCACATCACTTCAGCTACTGTCTACTAAATTATGCAATTGATATAATATAAATCTACTTATAACTGTGACATTATATTTCAGCAGAATGTCCGCAGAGATTAAAAAAAATATAAGGCCATGGAAATTGCCCAAGCCTTCTATTTTATTTTTGCAAACTATCTTGGAATCAAGGTTTTGGCTTTGTACTTTGTTGAATGAACTGTCAAAGGGGGTAGTGTGGACTCTCGTTGCGGAGCGGGCGAGCCCTTGCCGGAAAGGAGCATTCCATTCGCTGGCCCGCGCCAGCCTGAAGCCGGGGTCTGCAGCGGCGTGGAGTCCTGGGCCTGGGATCCCTCGTTGGGGACCCGGGAGGGGAAGATCTCCGACCACCAGCCCACGGCCAACTTCTACCGCGGGCGCGGCGTGGACTTTCCATCAGGAGCGGGGTCCCTTGCCGGGGACCCCTGGAGGGGAGCTCTGACCGCCGGCCCTGCAGTGCTTCTGGCTGCAGCGTGGCGGAAACTTTAAATCTTCGACCTCCGGCCTGCAGCCTACGCTAACCTGAAGCCACGGTCTCCGGTGGGGAGGCACTGTTTCAGGACTTACCTGGACTTTTACCTGTCTCCTCATCTGGACGCCCGCAGCGGCCGCTGCAGAGGGTTGAGGTCCCGATCATGGGGGAAAATGGAGGAGGACTGGCCAAAACCCAATAAGAATTTAACATAAACATCCACCACATTATTCATCACTGTGGTGGATGTTTATGTTAAATTCTTATTGTGTTTTTCATTGTACCGCTGCTGGCAAATTCATTTCACTTGCACTTTATGTGCAAGTGACGAATAAACTGATTGATTGATTGAGGTGGTAATAGCCTGTATTTTTACTTTCAGCTTTAATAAATCTAGGCAAATAAAATCAATATACTGGTTTTCACAAAGTTGTGATAGTTGAACATAAACAATGTCAGACAACTTTTTAACAATCTTGATTACTAGTTATATGGCATTAGGCCTTAAATTACTGTAAATCCAAATTTGTAACTGGACAGAGTACCTCAATTAACCTTTTTAATACTTCTTGGTTTCTTGGTCCTCCAAAATATTCCAAATGGAATTTAAACTGGAGGTGGTGAAGGGAGGGCTTAAGCCAGAAAGGGTTATTGGGAAGAAAGAGCTACTTTAAATTTAGTTGCACTGGTTGGGTAACTATAGTTGGGTGGAGATTATTCCATGCTTTAATTGTGCGGGGGAAGAACAAATTGCTGTATACATCTGTCTTTGTAGCTGGGATCACAAATTGGATCGAATGCCCTTGTCTGCTCCTAATTGGTTTGGGTTTGGTGTAGGTCTTGTAGTCTATGTCGAGCTGACCATTTAACATTTTGTAAAAACAGGTCAAACGGTGAGCTTCACGTCTGTCTTGGAGAGGGTTCCTTCCACCCCAGAGAATTCAGAAGAGTCCTTCATTGACAATTATGGATTGCTAACCATTTAATACAGGCTTTATGAAATTGTACTAAAATCCCTGTGGAATATCTCCTTTTCACACAAGAAATATGTTGGCAGCACAGTGAAGCAACAGTAGAGTTGCTACTTTACAGCGCCAAAGACCCAGGTTCAATCCTGACTACTGGTGCTGTCTGTACGGAGTTTGCATTCTCCCTGTGACTATGTGGGTGTTCTCTGGGTGCTCTGGTTTTCTCCAAATTGGCTTTTGTAAATTGTACCTGGTGTGTATGATAGAACTAGTGTACGGGTGATCGCTGGTCGGCATGGACTTGGTGGCCTGAATGAATGAATGGATGAATACGTTTATCGGCCAACTATTCACATGCAAGGAATTTGCCTTGGTGCTCTGCCCACAAGTGACAACGACATACAGTGACAATTAGGAATGACACATAGAACATTAAACATTAATAATAAAACATTATTGATTAAACATGTAAATTAAGTAAAATACCAGTGCAAAAGGAGGCTACAGATTTTGGTTTTTGAGTAGAGCTACTACTTGTGGAAAAAAGCTATTTTAGAAGATTGAGGGGGGATCTTATAGAAACTTACAAAATTCTTAAGGGGTTGGACAGGCTAGATGCAGGAAGATTGGTCCCGATGTTGGGGAAGTCCAGAACAAGGGGTCACAGTTTAAGGATAAGGGGGAAATCTTTTAGGACCGAGATGAGGAAAACTTTTTTCACACAGAGAGTGGTGAATCTGTGGAATTCTCTGCCGCAGAAGGTAGGTGACGCCAGTTCATTGATTGTATTTAAGAGGGAGTTAGATGTGGCCCTTGTGGCTAAAGGGATCAGGGGGTATGGAGAGAAGGCAGGAACAGGATACTGAGTTGGATGATCAGCCATGATCATATTGAATGGCGGCGCAGGCTCGAAGGGCCTATTTTCTATCTTTCTATGTCTGGCTGTGGCAGCTTTGACAGTCCAGAGTCGCCTTCCAGAGGGAAGTGATTCAAAGAGTTTGTGGCCAGGGTGAGAGGGGTCAGAGATGATCTTGCCCACTCACTTCCTGGCCCTCGCAGTGTACAGTTCATCAATGGAGGGAAGGTTGCAGCCAATAACCTACTCAGCTGATCGGATGATTTGCTGCAGCCTTTGGATGTCGTGCTTGGTGGCTGAGCCAAACCAGACCATGATGCAGAAGGTGAGAACAGACTCTACGATGGCCGTAGAGAATTGGACCATCATTACCTGTGGCAGATTGTGCTTCCTCAGCTGCCGCAGGAAGTACCTCTGTTGTGCCTTTTTGACTGTGGAGTCGATGGTAGCCCCCCATTTAAGGTCCTTAGAGATGATGGTTCCCAGGAATTTAAAAGACTCCACAGATGTGACTGGTGTTGTTGATGGTGAGTGGGGTGAGGGGAGGGGGAGCTCTCCTAAAATCTACTACCAATTCCACTGTCTTAAAAGCATTGAGCTCCAGCTTGTTGCGATGGCACCAGCTGTGCCACTTCCTGTCTGCAGGCAGATTCTTCCCCATCCTGGATCAGTCCAATCAGGGTTGTGTCGTCCGCAAACTTGAGAAGCTTGACAGAGGAGTCAGTGGAGGTGCAGTCATTGGTGCAGAGAGAGTAGAGGAGAGGGGAGAGTACGCAGCTTTGCGATGCTCCTCTGCTGAGGGTCTGCGGGTCCGAAATGTACTTTCCCAGCCTCACATGTTTCCACGCTCTATCTCAAAAACTAAAACTAAAATAAATTGATTTCCTGCTCATTCTATGCATACATAATTTCTGCTCTATTTCAGATAAATATTTGGATTGTACTGCTTGAAAAGAATGGTGTTGAAAGCTAATTCAAAAGAACTAGCACAGAAGGGCAAAACACTGCAAATATATTACAAACCACTTTGCTTTTGAATCACCATTACAAGTCTTTCCATCTGACAACAAAATGCCATCAGTGTTTCTTTTAACTGTTTTTCAAAGTTAAGGTCAATGAAATATTGCTTTATTGCTATCTATCGTGCTAAAATGTTGATCTGGATTTGTCAGTATGTGAAAATGAGAGTTGCTGTTTTCTTTGCTTTATCTTCAAAAGATGATTTCCGTCCAAAGCATGTTATATTTTCGAACTCAACAATTACTTAAATTAATGAAACTAAACTTGTCAGCTAGATGCAGTTTCCTCAGCGAGCTGTTCCTTCACCATTCTCAAAGCATCTGCAAAGAAACAAAAATAATTTTCTATTGCTAAAGTAAACTATTTTAAAATTTGTCTAGGTTGTGAAATGCAGTTGCTTACCATAACTTATTCCCAAGGTCAGCTGAAAACTATTGTGACAACAATCCTTTCTCAACATGAATTTCAGTATCAGTTATGGTAAATCAGGATGGATGTATTTAATTATTATTCAACAAGATTTAGCCAGCTATTTGGGTAAATTTGGTGGCCCTCTTAGTAAGGTTTAGTTTCTGTTGCCATTGCTGTATGTTGTCACCAGTTTCACTGCGTAAGGATGACATATTTCATCATTATAATCTGTAGTCATACTTTAGGTAGTCTTTGAGGCAAAAAGTAGGGGAAATCCAGACAAACGCATTGATTACTCTCAAGACTCAAAGAACGAGCTATAATAACATAGCTGAACAAGCCGACACAGTAATGAGTTTTTTCAATGTTACAGTAAAACTTATCAAAGGAGAATAGAAATCCTCAATCTTACAAATAGTATTGATATTGAGAAAATAACTTTTGATTATAAAACTGGAGGAATAGATATAAGGTTCTGTAAACTAGGATAAGGATTTTAAAACTGGGGTGACTTGGACAGGTTGGGTGAGTGGGCGGATGCATGGCTGATGCAGTTTAATGTGGATAAATGTGAGGTTATTTGGTGGCAAAAACAGGAAGGGACTTTATTATCTGAATGGTGTCAAGTTGGGAAAAGGGGAAGTACATAGAGATCTGTGGGTCCTTGTTCATCACTCACTGAAAGAGTTAGATAGAGCTCTTAAAGATAGCAGAGTCAGGGGATATGGTGAGAAGGCAGGAACAGGGTACTGAATGTGGATGATCAGCCATGATCACAGTGAATGGCTGTGCTGGCTCGAAGGGCCAAATGACCTACTCCTGCACCTTTTGTCTATTGTCTATATTATAAAGCATGGTGTGAGACAAAGATGAATTTCTACCCCCACCTAATAAGTCAGACATGTTTGTACAATGAACATCACTGGAAAAAGATTTCACTGTAAATAATCATGTAAAGTTATACGAAGGTACACAAAAATGCTGGAGAAACTCAGCGGGTGCAGCAGCATCTATGGAGCGAAGGAAATAGGTAACGTTTCGAGACGAAACCCTTCTTCAGGTAAAGTTATACCACTGAGCCTGCTTTGTCTCCCAATTCCGATCAAATCTGATTAGGTATTTGTTTGTCTCTTTTCCAGTTATCAGTGGTTCTTTTGAGCATTTATTGTACTTAAATAAATATTTTAATGTAGTATCAACTTTACTCACCCATTACGTTGTTTAATTTTCAAAACCTATGGTGTCCATATTTTCATTGCTTGTAAAGCAATTTGGGTGCAATCTTCTATCGATTCATAATCATTGTCCGAGTCGCGTTGAGAGCCTTCTATGAGTTGTTCATAGTCATGGTCACTGTCGTAATTTAACTTCTGCACTATATCATTGGAAGGAAGTGGATAAGAACATGTTATATTTCAGAATGTTAAGACCAATTGGGCATGAGCATGAGTATCCTGAAGGACCATACATTTTTTCCACAGTTTTTGCTTATGTTCCCAAATTAGTTTCCCAAACAAGTACTTTGCTTATGTTCCCAAAGTAGAGTTCTCCTTTTAGGGGATTTAAAGTTTTCTCATGTAAACTGCGATGTCACTATTAAGGGCTTAGAAGGGGGAAAGGGGGCAGTTTATTGAGTGTATTCAGGGATGTTTCTTCAGGCAATATAAAGCCTGACCTACACTTGGAAAAATAGGGCAGGGCAAATGACTGAGGTGTCAGTGGGGAGCATTTTAGGACCGGTGACCATAGTTCTATTAGTTTTAAAATACCTATGGAAAAGGACAGAAGAAGTTAAGAGTTTTAAATCGGAGCATAGTGAAATTTGACAGTATTAAGCAGGAGTTTGCAAAATCTACTAGGAATAGTTTGTGGGCAAAGGGACATCTGTCTAGTAGAAGGTGTTTAAAAGTGGGGTAGCAAGAGTTCAAGATCTGCTGTGAGTGAAGGGCAAGGCTGGTAGGAGTAGAGAGCCTTAGATGACAAGCGATAGATTTCATCGATAAGGCTTCCTTGGTGTTAACTGTTTTCATTTAATGCTTATTTTCTATAGTTATTTAGGTTTATGATAACTGCTATAAAAGTAAATAACTGTAAGAGATACCAAGTCATTGATAATTCAGCTGATGAAATAAGAATAAGAAGGAAAGTGGGCAAGATAATGTAATCCTTAAATCTGTTCATAAAATAATTAGTCATAAGTTTGAATTTTAGGAAGGTAAAAGGAAAAGCTAATGAAACAGTGAAAACTTAATTACATATAAACTTCCTTATTAGGGATAGTAGAAAAGTCATCATCAGGGCAAGAGTAAATGAACAGAACATAAAGATCTCCTATCTTACCTGCAGCTGTATAAGAACGTGTGGAAAAACAGACAAGAAGCTAGCAGGTAAGAAATAACACTTGCATTTAAACAGTTCTTTATTGAAGTTAGGGTACCCCAACATCACTGAAACTGATAAATATTTTGTGTATACTGTTGTAATGTACGAAATGTGGCTGCCAATTTGGATTCAACAATTAAGTAAGTTAGCAGACTATTTGCTTTTGGTCTTGGCTGAAGGCTAAACATTACACGTTTACAAATCTACCCTGTTCCTTAAATCGTTTTACAGTATAATCCATTTGAGTAAATAAATGGAGTCTTGATATGACCTCTTAATGAAAACATCTTCAACACGACAGCACTCTTTCAGCACTGCTATCTTGAATTACATGATCAAAATTCTGGATTGGATCATGAACCCACTATTTTGATCAAGGTACAACTCTGCTATTATTGAGCTAAATCTGACTGTCTGATCTCAAATAATCATGAACATTGGTTAAGATAGGGTCCAGTCCTTCAGTGAAATGGAGATCCTGAACGCTAACATAACTGACATAACTGAAAGCAAAAGGGTCTCATAGATGAGACCGTTTGATAAACTGACTGGCATGTTTTAAAATTAAGGTGATTTGGATCAACCTTAGCTATGGTCTTTCTTGTAGCACGAGCAGAGGAAGATGTATAACACAATTGAAAGTTGGATTAGAATGGAATGACATGATAGAAAATTGGTAGAATTTCTGTTAATTCCCTGGATGGCGGGACTGTCATATGCTGAGAGAATGGAGCAGCTGGGCTTGTACACTCGAGTTTAGAAGGATGAGAGGGTATCTCATTGAAACAAATAAGATTGTTAAGGGTTTGGACACACTAGAGGCAGGAAACATGTTCCCGATGTTGGGGGAGTCCAGAACCAGGGGCCACAGTTTAAGAATAAGGAGTAAGCCATTTAGAACGGAGACGAGGAAACACTTTTTCTCACAGAGAGTGGTGAGTCTGTGGAATTCTCTGCCTCAGAAGGCGGTGGAGATAGGTTCTCTGGATGCTTTCAAGAGAGCTAGATAGGGCTCTTAAAAATAGCAGAGTCAGGGGATATGGGGAGAAGGCAGGACGGGGTACTGATTGGGGATAATCAGCTATGATCACATTGAATGGCGGTGCTGGCTCGAAGGGCTGAATGGCCTACTCCTGCACCTATTGTCTATTGTTATAGTTGTACAGATTTTTGGTAAGAGACTGTCTGGAATTCCAAATTTAGCTGGACACATTTCTTGCTGAAGTGATGAATTGGTCTTGGAAGGGAATCAAGATGATGGCCAGCATAGACATGGCGGGCCAAAGGTCCCGTTTCTGTGCTTTATGACACTGCAGCTATAATTATGCAGTGGCTAAAAACTTGATTAGCAATGGCAGCAAAAGTGGCAATTAATTATTGCCATCACAAGCTAACAGAGATATCAACAAAACAATTTGTGTAGTCAGCAAATGAATGACTCTGAATGAATCAAGGAAGTTAATTTACTCTGCGCAGCAATCTATTCGCAAATGAACCCTATGGAAGGTTTTTTAGCTTACCTTCAGGAGGTTCAGCAGTTTTCTTTTCTTTCATTTTTTTAGGTTTTGCATATTCATTGGGAGCAGCTTTACTCTGCTGCTTGAAAGGGAGTTTTTCTGAGCTTAATGGCAATTCTTTGCTCTTGGTGACGTTAGATATTGGGTTCATAGATTGTCTCTAGTAAAATAAAGAAACAGTTTACAGTGCTATTTACTTGCTTTGTCCATTCCAAAACACATTTCTTCTCTCCTTTGTGGGCGACACGGTGGGGCAGCTGTAGAGTGGCTTTCTTACAGCGCCAGAGACCAGGATTCGTTCCTGACTATGGGAGCTGTCTGTATGGAGTTTGTACGTTCTCCCCATGACCTGCATGGGGTGGTCCGGTTTCCTCCCACACTGGAATGTGGGAGGAAACCGGAGCACCCCATGCAGGGCACGTACAGATTTGTAGGCTAATTGGCTTGTAAATTGTCCCTCGATTGTCCCAGGATAGCGTCAGTGTGTGGAGATTGCTGGTCATAGAAACATAGAAAATAGGTGCAGGAGTAGGCCATTCGGCCCTTTGAGCCTGCACCGCCATTCAATATGATCATGGCTGATGATCCAACTCGGTATCCTGTACCTGCCTTCTCTCCATACCGCCTGATCCCTTTTGCCACTAGGGCCACATCTAATTCCCTCTTAAATATAGGCAATGAACTGGCCTCAACTACTTTCTGTGGCAGAGAATTCCACAGATGGGCGGTATGGACTCGGTGGGGCAATGGGGGCCTGGTTCCGCACTGTATTTCTAAACTAAACTAAACTATGTGCTTACCTAAAGGTCCTGATTTGGGCTGCTCCATGTTCCATGTGCACTTACTAATCCTCGTGTACCTCAACCCAAACTTATGGATTTGTTTCTTGGTCAGAGTTTGATAACATATCATTTTAGTATTATGTATTGTTCACATTGCTTTCATTTAGAGATACAGCATGTAAACAGGCCCTTCGGCCTACAGAGTCCACACTGACCATTGATCACCCATTCACACTGGTTCTATGCTATCTAATTTTCTCATCCACTCCCTACACTCTTGGGGCAATTTACAGAGGTCAATTAACCTGCAAATCTGCACATCTTTGGAATGTGGGAGGAAACCGGAGCACCAAAGCAAACCCACATGGCCCCAGGGAAAACGTGCACTCCACGCAGACCGCACCGGAGCTCAGGATCGAACTTGGCTCTCTGAAACTGTTTGGCAGCAGCTCTACCAGCTGTGCCACGGTGCTGCCCTACATTGTTAGTTGGTGAATTTGTGATGGCATCATAACATTTAAATTTATAGCAAGTTCATCGATGCTGAACATGTTGCAACGTTATCTTCCTGCATCTGCACATATTTCACTTCCTTCACCTTCAATGAGTCAAGATATTAGAAGCATCTACCCTAACAGTATTTAAGAGGGAACTGCAGATGCTGGAGAATCGAAGGTTACACAGAAAAGCTGGAGAAACTCAGCGGGTGCAGCAGCATCTATGGAGCGAAGGAAATAGGCAACGTTTCGGGCCGAAACCCTTCAGGGTTTCGGCCCGAAACGTTGCCTATTTCCTTCGCTCCATAGATGCTGCTGCACCCGCTGAGTTTCTCCAGCTTTTCTGTGTAACCTACCCTAACAGTACAATGGCAGTACTATCACCACAGGGATTGCAGCTTCTGAAAGCAACAGTTCAACACCACCTACAGTTAGAATTACAGTTAGAATGACCATTACTTTCAGGCTTTGTTAGTCTAAAGTGAATTAAAATAAAAAAAATACTTTGCAAACACTTGTATCTTGCTGAGTGATTTGGTATTAAATAAAGGATGTAAAGATATTGTGGTTACCCACCCGACAATACTAAAAAAAATGGGATGATTAATTTGGGTGGAAGTGAACTTTCAAGAAGTTGGTGACACATAATTATTGTAAAATAAATGTACTGTTAGAGCTCTGTGGTCCTATTCCTTCAGAATTCAGTTATTACCATCTTATAAATTAATCTTATTTAAATTAATGTCATTTTTAATCATATATAATCACATTTCCTTTCCATTCCCTTACTACTTTTACAGATTTTTTTAATTGAGTTAAATATTTAAATATGTTTTTTGGTTTAAGCTATGTATGTTGGTGAGAATTCGTCAAACTAACACGTTAAATAAACTTGCTGTTGTATTTTATCTCACCTGCCTGCTGCTGCACTAACTACTACAAGTGTGAAGAACTAATGGCAAACAGGCTTCTGGCAACGACCCTGAGCTCTGTTGCCTTTTGACAGCTTGCTGATGTCAAATCTCTTTGAATTGTTAGTAAATCAATCTGACAATAGAGGCTCTTTAAAATCATTCCAAGTTTTCATGACACTAATTGTTGAAATCCTGTAAAACAGGATCTTGTCTAGTTAGAGGTTTAGTTTAGTTTATTGTCACGTGTACCAAGGTACAGTGAAAAGCATTTTGTTGCGTGCTTCCAATCAGCGGAAAGACTATACGTGATTTCAATCGAGCTGTCAACGGTGTACAGATACAGGACCAAGGGAATAATGTTTAGTGAAAGACAAAGTCCAGTAAAGTCCGATTAAAGATTATCCAAGGGTCTCAAATGAGGGAGATGGTAGCTCACGACCACTCTCTAGTTGTTGATAGGATGGTTTAGTTGCCTGATAACAACTGGGAAGAAACTGTCCCTGAATCGGATGTATGCGTTTCCACATTTCTATACCTCTTGCCTGATGGGAGAGGGGAGATGACAGAGTGTCCTCTGACAGTGAAACATAGCTTCTGAAAAATGGCCAGGTTTTATGAAAATGTAGT
This sequence comes from Leucoraja erinaceus, assembly GCF_028641065.1. Classification (NCBI taxonomy): domain Eukaryota; kingdom Metazoa; phylum Chordata; class Chondrichthyes; order Rajiformes; family Rajidae; genus Leucoraja; species Leucoraja erinaceus. The sequence continues at coordinate 28,379,972 of NC_073402.1, read as the reverse complement.
CAATATTTTTCTAAAGCTCGAATGATTTTCCAATGCCAAACATACAGTGTTTAAATTTGCACAAGAAGGCAGGCAGTTATCGGTGATGTTTTATGTTGACTGTTCTTAATAACTTTATCACCAGGGTAAATTTTTATTTGCTGTGTCCTAACTGAACACGTGACTATGTTGTGCTAATTTGCAGGAATATCAATTTGCAGAAGTCAATCTGTAAAAAAATAACCGCACATAATTAAAATAAAATAAGGTAGACTTTAAAGAGGAAGCCAAAGGATAAAATTCTGAAAACAATCAGAAACAATTTCGTTAGGTACTACACTAACTCAGGAAATTAAAACCAATGTAAGAAACAACATATGTGTTGGAAGGAACTGCAGGTGCCAGTTTACACGAAAGATAGACACAAAACTGCTGGAGTAATTCTAAGCCACTTGAGAACAAAACAAATTCTTTTTTAAAAAGTGACCATAGATTACTCATGAAATGCCATGTAACATAAGATTCTGCCCTTGTCCTGCAAATTATGGAGATGAAAAAGCAATTGTGTAAAAAGCTTCCTCTTTCTTCCGAAGGGCTATTTCATGCACAGGACTATTTCCACAAGCTCTTATAAAAAGAGAGCCCTTGAACTTATATTAAACCTTTCATAATCTCAAGACATCCTAAAGTGCTTTACAAGCATTGAAATATTTTTGAGTATTGCAACACATGTGGTTAACTCCAAAGTGATGAACAGCAAAGTGATGGTGACTAGGCTGTGTGCTAGAATTTCTGTGGGCATATTTAATGCTATGCAATAATTTTAAACCAGAACTTAATCACATACAGCAAATATCAAACTGCTGGTGGAACTCAACAGGTCAAGCAGCATCTGTGGGGGCCAAAGGGTAGCCGAGAACCTGCATCACGACTGAGAGTTTAGAGGGGAGATAGTTTAGTTTAGATATAGGGTGCGGAAACAGGCCCTTCGACCCACTGAGTCCGCACCCTCCAGCGGTCCCTCACACATTAACACTACCCTACACACACTAGGGACAATTTTACATTTATACCAAGCCAATTAACCTACAAACCTGTACGTCTTTGGAATGTGGGAGGAAACTGAAGATCACGAAGAACACCCACGCAGATCACGGGGATAGGTGGTATAAAGAGACGAGAGGGAGGAGTGGGACAAGTGATGGCAGGTTATAGGTAGAACCAGGTATGGGGGGAATAGATGGGCAGGTGAAGCCGAGGGGTGGTGTCAGGTGATAGTAGCTGGTCTCTTCTTCTTGGGTATGGCGTGCACAGCCTAAAGTTGTAGGACAACTTGTTCTATTTGATCTTATTTGATTGTGCACACCAGATCGATTGCATGCATTCGTCGAAACAGGGCGGGCCACGCGTAGGTTGCAATCTCCCACCCCATAGTAGCTGGTGAGTAATAGGTAGAGACAGATATGGAAAGAGAACAAAAGGGCGGTCAGGCGGGGTGGGGGAAAGTGAACATAAACTTGGAGGCTGGAAGGTAATAAGTGGAGACAAGAGGCTGCAGATACAGAATCTGATAAGGAAGAAGGGGTGATGAGTGTGAGTCACTGTACTGCCCCCATTCTCTCCATTAATCATCAACACATCTCAGTTAAAGCCCTGTCCCATTGTACGCGTTCATTCAAGAGCTATCCCGAGTTTAAAAAAAAATCAAACTCGTGGTAAGCACCTAGAATGAACATAGCGGATACGTCAGAGCTTGGGGACGTCTCTTAGCGGCTCGTAACGCTAACGGCAGGTTCTTGGGAAACGGGGTAAGCATGGGAAGACTAGTGAAGATTTTTTAACATGTTGAAAAATTTCCACAAGAGCCCCGAGTACCGACGAGTGGCCATTACCGTAAATCTCCGAGTTCGAATCAGGGCAAACTCGGGGAGAACTCTTCAATTAACTCGTACAGTGGGACAGGGCTTTTAGGCACCATCAGAATCATTGAGGTTTCTGGCAGAAGAGGAGGCAATTTGACCCATTGGATCAATATTTTGTATTTGTAGGTATGAAGGCCAAGGTGAAACAGTCTGATCTCATAACCCCAGCTTCATCCTGGTGAATTTGTGCTGCGCCAATAAAGGCCACTATGAGCTTCTGGGCATGGGGTCTGCAGTACTCAGTATTGTTACTCTCGACATACAAGATCCTTACCTTAGGAAGCAAAGGTCGTTGGTGCTGCTTGTCACCTGGAACAGGAGAATGAGAAGGTTTTCGAGCTGGGGCAGGAGCTGGTGAAAGGGTTCCTGCCTTTAGTCGTTTAGGTGGACGAGGTGGAGGACAATGAGATGGAGAAGAAACTTTCCACAGGTTATAGTACATGAAGTTGGTCAGCTCCTCTACTGGGGCAGTGCTTTCGTAACTGCAATCTTTTCCAGCGTAGTCTTCCAGGACTTGGATATTCATGGTCACCCATTCTATTGGAATCGCAAAGCACTCCGATGATTTCTCCTGAAAACTGACAATTAAAGTAGGCACCTCTAATATCTTCTCCAGTTTGATTGTTGGGAAGGATGTTAAAGAATCAGTTGGTAAGGACTGATCTTTAGATGCGACCTTCACGTCGATTGGGAATTTGAACTTGGCAAATATTTCTGAGATTTTGTATTTCTTTGTGTCATGGATTTCTTCTACAAAATGACCCTCCAAATAATGAGGAAGCATAAGTGGCTCACTCACATCCTTCTCCTTCTCCCCGTCATCATCATCATCATCATCATCTTCTTCTTCTGGGATCTTACTACATGCAAGCACATCCATATTCTGAGGAGCACCACCAATGACCACTTGTGAAGTAGTCTTAAACATCGTAACCAAGTGGTCCCCAATACAAAGGGAAGATAGTCCATCTTCATTCCACGTGCAGTCTTTCGTAACCACAACGTACAATGGGTCATCTTGGGTGCAAGCTTCGCAAAGATCAAACGCTGTTGGGAATTCCCTAGGACGCCGTCTGAAAGTCCCCTTGTAATTATCAGAGATTAAGAAATGCCGGCTGATCTTGTTCCGCACAGATGTCGCCAGGATTTTCTTCAATACCACTTTGTTGTAAATTATTATATTTCTCTCCTTCCTAAGCGAATGAAACCATTCAGACATGAAAGGGGCTTGCTGGTCTGGGGCATCCAAGATTTTAGCCATTATTGGAAGCATCTGGTGAGATTGGTTGGCAATATCAGTCAGTGACATTGGTATGATGAATGTAATATTTTTCTGTTCCTCTGTGACGTCCCTCACGTCAACCTCCAAAGTTGAGGGTATTTTCACAGCCTCTTTCCTGACTGCAAAAAAGATAGTGATATATTAATGAGTATTCTTTCAGATGGTATAAGGCCCAATCCTCCTGTGCATTATTCCTTCAAATAATAGTGAAAACAAACTTTAAATCCAGTATAAATTAATTAGGCATTGAAATCCTCTTTTAGCAAATGCAAAACTTAATCATTCCCTATTCAATAGACAATAGACAATAGGTGCAGGAGTAGGCCATTTGGCCCTTCGAGCCAGCTGATGGCTGATCATCCCCAATCAGTACCCAGTTCCTGCCTTCTCCCCATATCTCCTGACTCCGCTATTTTTAAGAGCCCTATCTAGCTCTCTCTTGAAAGCATCCAGAGAACCGGCCTCCACCGCCCTCTGAGGCAGAGAATTCCACAGACTCACCACTCTCTGTGAGAAAAAGTGTTTCCTCATCTCCGTTATAAATGGCTTACTCCTTATGGCCCCTGGTTCTGGATTTGGATTCAGTTCTGAGACAGAAGTTTGGGTGTTCAATTCTTCAGAGATTTGAGCGCAAACATGTAGGCTGTCTCTCATATGCAGAGTGAGGGTTCTTCGAGTGGAGAGACTGCACACTTCGGAAATTGTGATCTTTTAGACGAGGCAACAAACGGAAGCCCCAAGAGTTTTCTCAAGGAAATATAGAAAATTCCATGCATCACTTTAGAGATGAGAAAGAGAGTTTGCCCCCTTGCTCGGGACAACAGTAATCACTTGCTTAACTTTATTAGACCAGATGGATCTAGTCAGTAAAATATTGGGGTTTGCAGTTCATAATTTGGTTGCAGTGCTTCCTAAAACAGTAGCTATACTTCAAAATTACACAATGGGATGTAGAGCAGTTTGAGATATCATGCACACATGACTATGTCTCTGTATTTTTATTTGTGTTGATTGGGAATAGGGATATTTGTTTCCACTGTTAATATCAACCAAATATAGGAAAAACTTTCAAATTACATAGGGATTCATGGAAACAGGTTCTTTGGCCACTTCTTGTGTATGGCACAGCCTAAAGTTGTAAGACAACTCGTTTTATTTGATCCTATTTGATTGTGTATGTCAGGTTGAATGCATTCGTCGAAACAGGGTAAACCACGTGAAGGTTGCAATCTCCCACCCCGCTATGGCCACTGAGTCCACACTGACCATCAAGCACCTATTCCCACTATTAATCCCATTTCATTCTCCTCATATTCCCATCATTCTGCACTATCACTATTACTGCCGACTATATTTGACAGCAGCCATTTGCAATTTGGAAGGACACTGGAGCACCTGGGGCAAACCTTCTTGAAATAAATATTCTCCAAGCACTCAGGGGTGTTAATGTGAAACATTGAGTTACAGAAGTACTGAATACAGGACCAGTTAAACTTCAATGTCTCATTTTTGCAGTAAAAGTGTATTTATTATTTTTTCTGCAACTGTTAAAACAAAGTTTTGAAGCAGGAGTTGAAATCCTCAAATGCTTGGTAAGTACCCAGAAGCTAATCAAGCAAAACATAGCATGAAAAGGAAAAGATTCAGCCTTACTTACAATTCATAATTGCTTGAATTTCATATACAGGTGAAATGATCAGCGGGCCTTTACAATGGTAGGGTGTGTTGATTCCTTCAGTTTCAGCCAGCATTACTTTCCTTCTTGTCAGAGTTTGGGACTCAATTATGTCATTGACTGTAAATAGCTTATCATCTTCACATTCGTTAAACTGGCCTTTTAACACAAATGGAAGCATTACATGCAGCTGCTCAAGATTGCCGTCAACAATGCAATCTGCAAACCTCTGTCCCGCTTGAACCACAGTTGAAATAACTGTTATGGGTTCTCTGCTCCTAATGGTATATTGGTCAGTGATGATATCAGTCATGGAGCAAAACGTGATTTCTTCTGAGTTCTGTCTCACAAGTTCTTTTGCTTGAATAATTTCTTCAACTGAGGTGTAAGGATCTCCTTCAGGAATAAGCACAAAGTTCCCTTTGAAGAGAAAAGACATTACATGTTTGTACAATTATTCAGGATGATATTGTTTTCCAATACAATACAGATTTGGAAGTGGCCATTGAAAGTGGGGTTAGACAAGTAAGTACTGACCCAGTCTCAAAGGACCTCAGCCTGAATTGTTTATATAACTGCATAGTCAAATGACGAGTCTCGCCCAGGTCATTCCCTCTTCTCCCCTCTCCCATCCCATCAGATGCTAAATGCATTTCGTTGTCTCTGTACTGTACAGGAAAGAGATACAGAGATGTGAAAATGCATACATCCAGATTCGGAGACAGTTTCTTGCCTCATTGGATACCTCCAGGCTATCTTTAGTCTGACTTTACTGGATTTTATCTTGCGTTAAACGTTATTCTGGTTATCCTGCATCTTAATAATAATAATAATAATAATATATTTTATTGTCATTGCACATAGGTGCAACGAGATTTGGTATGCAGCTTCCAACTGATGTCATAACATAAATAACTAATAAAATTTGGATTTAGATATTGATATCACGAGAACATGGATTGTAAAAAGAACAGTGAAACAGGCAAAACAGTTCAACAGACTAAAGTGCAGATGTGTCTGTGTGACGTGACCATCCGAGGGAGACAGTCCAGCAGGGGTGGGGGGCACTCAGCAGGGCCGGTTCAGAGCCGCTATAGCTCTGGGAATGAAGCAGTTCCTGAGTCTGGAGGTTCGGGCGTAGAAGGCCTTGTAACATCTGCCGGAGGGAAGTAGCTCCACAGTCCATTACAGGGGTGTGAGGAGTCTTTATGGATGCTGACGGCCTTCCTGAGGTAGATGCCCTCCAAGGCTGGTAGCTGTGTCCCAATAATCCTCTGCGCTCTGTGGACGACGCGCTGAAGAGCTCTCCTCTCCGCCTCCGTGCAGCTGAGATACCACACAGAGATGCCATACGTTAATATGCTCTCTGTGATGCAGTGGTCAGCAGCTGTCGGGGCAGACCAGTCTTTTTTAATGTCCTCAGGAAGAACAGTCATTGCTGTGCCTTCTTGACCAGTGCAGCGGTGTTGGTGGACCATGTGAGGCCCTCTGAAATGTGAGTGCCCAGAAACCTAAAGCTGGACACTCTCTCCACACTTTCCCTGTAGATGGAGATTGGGGCGTATTCTCCATTATGGGACCTCCTGAAGTCAATAATCAGCTCCTTGGTCTTGGAGGTGTTTAGTGACAAGTTGTTACGTGCGCACCAGTCCACCAGGTTCTGCACCTCCACTCTGTATTTTGTTATATTCTGTATCTTTATACTGTGGATGGCTTGATTGTAATCACACATAGTTTTTTTGCGGACTGGATAGCACGCAACAAAAACGTTATTCACTGTACCTTGGTACATGTGACAATAATAGACTAAACTAATAGAAACATAGAAATTAGGTGCAGGAGTAGGCCATTCGGCCCTTCGAGCCTGCACTGCCATTCAATATGATCATGGCTAATCATCCAACTCAGTATCCCGTACCTGCCTTCTCTCCATACCCCCCGATCCCCTTAGCCACAAGGGCCAAATCTAACTCCCTCTTAAATATAGCCAATGAACTGGCCTCAACTACCCTCTGTGGCAGAGAGTTCCAGAGATTCACCACTCTCTGTGTGAAAAAAGTTCTTCTCATCTCGGTTTTAAAGGATTTCCCCCTTATCCTTAAGCTGTGACCCCTTGTCCTGGACTTCCCTAACATCGGGAACAATCTTCCTGCATCTAGCATGTCCAACCCCTTAAGAATTTTGTAAGTTTCTATAAGATCCCCTCTCAATCTCCTAAATTCTAGAGAGTATAAACCAAGTCTATCCAGTCTTTCTTCATAAGACAGTCCTGACATCCCAGGAATCAGTCTGGTGAACCGTCTCTGCACTCCCAATATGGCAATAATGTCCTTCCTCAGATTTGGAGACCAAAACTGTACGCAATACTCCAGGTGTGGTCTCACCAAGACCTTGTACACCTGCAGTAGAACCAAAACTGTACGCAATACTCCAGGTGTGGTCTCACCAAGACCTTGTACACCTGCAGTAGAACCTCCCTGCTCCTATACTCAAATCCTTTTGCAATGAAAGCTAACGTACCATTCGCTTTCTTTACTGCCTGCTGCACCTGCATGCCTACCTTCAATGACTGGTGTACCATGACACCCAGGTCTCGCTGCATCTCCCCCTTTCCCAATCGGCCACCATTTAGATAATTCTAATAAACTAATGAATTCTGGTTTTTGGATTGGTTCCCAACTAAAACCATTGATGGGAAATGACTGACATGAAGACAATGCAGTGTGAATTGTCAGTGAAATAGGCACCAAATTAGGTGAATTAAAAGGGGTAAAGGGTATGTGGGCAGAGAAGTGGCAGATGGAAATCTGTGGTCGCCATTGTATGTTCCTGCTTTCTCCCCATATCTCTTGATTCTGTTAACCCTAAGAACTAAGGTAGCAAACGTAACCCCACTTTTTAAGAAGGGAGGGAGAGAGAAAATGGGGAATTACAGACCAGTTAGTCTAACATCGGTAGTGGGGAAACTGCTAGAGTCAGTTATTAAAGATGGGATAGCAGCACATTTGGAAAGTGGTGAAATCATTGGACAAAGTCAGCATGGATTTACGAAAGGTAAATCATGTCTGACGAATCTTATAGAATTTTTCGAGGATGTAACTAGTAGCGTGGATAGGGGAGAACCAGTGGATGTGGTGTATCTGGACTTCCAGAAGGCTTTCGACAAGGTCCCACATAAGAAATTAGTATACAAACTTAAAGCACAAGGCATTGGGGGTTCAGTATTGATGTGGATAGAGAACTGGCTGGCAAACAGGAAGCAAAGAGTAGGAGTAAACGGGTCCTTTTCACAATGGCAGGCAGTGACTAGTGGGGTACCCCAAGGCTCAGTACTGGGACCCCAGCTATTTACAATATATATTAATGATCTGGATGAGGGAATTGAAGGCAATATCTCCAAGTTTGCAGATGACACTAAGCTGGGGGGCAGTGTTAGCTGTGAGGAGGATGCTAGGAGACTGCAGGGTGACTTGGATAGGCTGGGTGAGTGGGCAAATGTTTGGCAGATGCAGTATAATGTGGATAAATGTGAGGTTATCCATTTTGGTGGCAAAAACAGGAAAGCAGACTATTATCTAAATGGTGGCCGATTGGGAAAGGGGGAGATGCAGCGAGACCTGGGTGTCATGGTACACCAGTCATTGAAGGTAGGCATGCAGGTGCAGCAGGCAGTAAAGAAAGCGAATGGTATGTTAGCTTTCATTGCAAAAGGATTTGAGTATAGGAGCAGAGAGGTTCTACTGCAGTTGTACAGGGTCTTGGTGAGACCACACCTGGAGTATTGCGTACAGTTTTGGTCTCCAAATCTGAGGAAGGACATTATTGCCATAGAGGGAGTGCAGAGACGGTTCACCAGACTGATTCCTGGGATGTCAGGACTGTCATATGAAGAAAGACTGGATAGACTTGGTTTATACTCTCTAGATTTTAGAAGATTGAGAGGGGATCTTATAGAAACTTACAAAATTCTTAAGGGGTTGGACAGGCTAGATGCAGGAAGATTGTTCCCGATGTTAGGGAAGTCCAGGACAAGGGGTCACAGCTTAAGGATAAAGGGGAAATCCTTTAAAACCGAGATGAGAAGAACTTTTTTCACGCAGAGAGTGGTGAATCTCTGGAACTCTCTGCCACAGAGGGTAGTTGAGGCCACTTCATAGGCTATATTTAAGAGGGAGTTAGATGTGGCCCTTGTGGCTAAGGGGATCAGGGGTATGGAGAGAAGGCAGGTACGGGATACTGAGTTGGATGATCAGCCATGATCATATTGAATGGCGGTGCAGGCTCGAAGGGCCGAATGGCCTACTCCTGCACCTAATTTCTATGTTTCTATGTTTCTAACTATATCTAACTCTCTCTTGAAAATATCCAGTGAATTGGCCTCCACTGCCTTCTGTAGCAGAGAGTTCCATAGATTCACAACTCTCTGGGTGAAAAAGTTTTTCCTCATCTCAGTCCTAAATGGCCTACCCCTTATTCTTAAACTGTGACCCCTGGTTCTGGACTCCCCCAACATCAGGAACATTTTTCCTGCACCTAGCTTGTCCAATCCCTTAAGAATTGTATATGTCAATGACACTATTTTTATAGAGCAATGACAATATTTGGAGCCTCAGCGTGCGTTATACTGTGGGAAATATGGAAGCAGGGGGTGAGTTCAAGAAAGAAAAATAAAATATAGAAGAAAAAAATCCACTAAGCTGCTTTTCCATATGCAACACTTGTCCCTTTACCTCCTCCCTTGACTCTGTTCAAGGACCCAAGCAGTCGTTCCAGGTGCGACAGAGGTTTACCTGCATCTCCTCCAACCTCATCCGCTGCTCTAGATGTTAGCAGATCTATATCGGTGAGACCAAGCGGAGGTTGGGCGATCGATTCGCCGAATACCTCCGCTCGGTCCGCAATAACCAAGCTGGCCTCCCGGTGGCTCAGCACTTCAACTCCCCCTCCCACTCCGTCTCCGACCTCTCTGTCCTGGGTCTCCTCCATGGCCACAGTGAGCAACACCGGAAATTGGAGGAACAGCACCTCATATTCCGCTTGGGGAGTCTGCATCCTGGGGGCATGAACATCAAATTCTCCCAATTTTGATAGTCCTTGTTGTCTCCTCCCCTTCCTCAGTCCCCCTACTGTCTCCACCCATCCCCCAGCCTTCGGGCTCCTCCTCCTTTTCCTTTTACCTTTCCCCCCCCCCCCCCCCCCCCCCCCCACCCCTGATCAGTCTGAAGAAGGGTTTTGGCCCGAAACGTTGCCTATTTCCTTCGCTCCATAGATGCTGCTGTACCCGCTGAGTTTCTCCAGCTTTTTTGTGTACCTTCAAATATTTAAATATATGTCTCTTGGTTTCAGCTATGTATGTTGGTGAGAATTCTTCAAACTAACACGTTAAATAAACTTGCTGTTGTATTTTATCTCACCTGTCTGCCACACTAACTACTACAAGTGTGAAGAACTAATGGCAAACAGGCTTCTGGCAATGACCCTGAGCTCTGTTGCCTTTTGACAGCTTGCTGATGTCAAATATCTTTGAATTGTTAGTAAATCAATCTGACAATAGAGGCTCTTTAAAATCATTCCAAGTTTTCATGACACTAATTGTTGAAATCCTGTAAAACAGGATCTTGCCTAGTTAGAGGTTTAGTTTAGTTTATTGTCACGCGTACCAAGGTACAGTGAAAAGCATTTTGTTGCGTGCTTCCAATCAGCGGAAAGACTATACGTGATTTCAATCGAGCTGTCAACGGTTTACAGATACAGGACCAAGGGAATAATGTTTAGTGAAAGACAAAGTCCAGTAAAGTCCGATTAAAGATAATCCAAGGGTCCCAAATGAGGTAGATGGTAGCTCACAACCACTCTCCAGTTGTTGATAGGATGGTTTAGTTGCCTGATAACAACTGGGAAGAAACTGTCCCTGAATCGGATGTATGGTTTTCCACATTTCTGTACCTCTTGCCTGATGGGAGAGGGGAGATGATGGAGTGTCCTCTGACAGTGAAACATAGCTTCTGAAAAATGGCCATATTTTATGAAAATGTAGTCAATATTTTTCTAAAGCTCAAATGATTTTCCAATGCCAAACATACAGTGTTTAAATTTGCACAAGAAGGCAGGCAGTTATCGGTGATGTTTTATGTTGACTGTTCTTAATAACTTTGTCACCAGGGTAAATTTTTGTTTGCCGTGTATTAACTGAACAAGTGACTATGTTATGCTAATTTGCGGGAATATGCAGAATTGCAGAATATGCAATTTGCAGAAGTCAATCTGTAAAAAAATAACTGCACATAATTAAAATAAAACAACGTAGACTTTAAAGAGGAAGCCAAAGGATAAAATTCAGAGAACAATGCAGTTTGAATCAGGGACAATTTCCTCAGGTACTACACTAACTCAGGAAATTAAAACCAATGTAAGAAACAACATATGTGTTGGAAGGAACTGCAGGTGCCAGTTTACACGAAAGACAGACACAAAACTGCTGGAGTAATTCTAAGCTGCTCTAATCAGTTGAGAACAAAACTAATTCTTTTTTAAAAAGTGGCCATAGATGTAACATAAGATCCTGCCCTTGCCCTGCAAATTATGGAGATGAGAAAACAATTGTGTAAAAAGCTTTCTCTTTCTTCCAAAGGGCTATTTCATGCTAAGCACTATTTCCTATTTCCACAAGCTCTTGTACATATAACAAGAGAGCCCTTGAACTTGTATTAAACCACTCATGATCTCAAGACATCCTAAACTCAAACTTGCCATTTGGTCAGGAGGTGACTTGTGAGGGTTATGTCAGTTGTGTTAATCCAGGGTTTGCGGAAAATGGCAAATTGTCTTTGGCAATTTCCTTGTGCTATGCAGAGGAAGTTGTGGTGGGTGAGAAGAGTTCTTTTTTCTTGCTCCCTATGATGTAGTTTTTGTTTCATTTTTACTCTACCTTCTGACTTTTTAATGCTTTTATCTTATGTTTTTATGTGAAGCTATTGAAATGTTTGGGCTTCCACAACTTCTGTTTGCCTGATATGCTGTGGATGTAATCATACTATTTTACCAGATACAACTGCCCTCTCATCAAAGTCTTGGCCAGAAGGAATCCTGGGACATTCCCAGGCTTTAATTCTGAAAAGATATCTTTCCATTTTCTGAAGACACTAGAGACAAACATAAGGTCATAAGGAATAGGAGTAGAATTAAGCCAATCGGCCCATCAAGTCTACTCCAACATTTAAACATGGCTGATCTATCTCTCCCTCTAAGCCCCATTCTCCTGCTTCTCTCCATAACCCCTCACACCCGCACTAATCAAGAATCTATCTATCTCTGCCTTAAAAATATCCACTGCCGGCCTCCACAGCCTTCTGTGGCAAAGAATTCCACAGATTCACCACCCTCTGACTAAAGAAATTTCTCCTCATCTCCTTCCTAAAAGAATGTCCTTTTATTCTGAGACTGTGACCTCTAGTCCTAGACTCTCCCACTTATACATACTTATTCGTCTGCTGGTACGTTTGTAAACTCCATGGATTATGTTCAGGAAATATAACCGTGAGTTAACAGAAACAGGCTTTGACAAGGCAGGGAAGGTTGGGTTTAAACCGAAGTTAGATACAAAATGCTGAGTAACTCAGCTGGACAGGCAGCATCTCTGGGTAGAAGGAATGGGTGATGTTTCAGGTCGAGACCCTTCTTCAGAAGAACGGTCTCTGAAGAAGGGTTTCTGAAGAAGGGTCTCGACCCGAAACGTCTGAAGAAGGGTCTCGACTCGAAACCTCACCCATTCATTCTATCCGGAATTGCTGCCTGTCCTGTTGAATTACTCCAGCATTTCGTTTCTATCTTCGGTTTAAACCAGCATCTGCCAATCCTTCCTACAAAGTTGGGTGCATATCAGAAACAAATTCTGAAAGTTGCAGCTGTTTCATTGGGAAACAGTGATGTATTTGTGGTCAAGAGATTTAATTGACTAACAAAGCCATGAACATTCAAGATCTCAAGATCTAGTTTGGTTTGTGGGGGGGGGGGGGGGGGGTAGAAGAGGTTCAAAATGCCATTTAGTTTAATAACTAAGATTTAATTTGAGTTGTCATGGAGTTGTACTGCGTGGAAAAAGGCCACGTCGACCAACGTGTTCCATCCACACTAGTCCCATCTACCTGCGTTTGGCGCATATCCCTCTAAACATTGTGAACCAATAAAATCACTGGTGGGTTGTGTTTTAGTTTTAGAGATACAGCATGGAAACAGGCCCTTCAGTCCCCTGAACCCACACCGTCCATCGATCACCTGAGCACTAGTCCCATCCTACACCCTTGGGGCAATTTCTTTTACTGAAGCCAATTATCCCACTGACTCACACATCTTTGGGATGCGGGAGGAAACCGAAGCATCTGGAGCCAACGCACGTGGTGACAGGGAGAGCGTGCAAGCTCCGCACAGACGTTACCCGAGATCAGGATGAAACCCAGGTGTCTGGCGATGTAAAGTCGCAGCTCTACCACTGGCCCACTGTGTTTTAGAACCAAACTGGTGTCGAATTTCTGTTTCTGATAAAGACTAAAAACCATCATAAGTAAAAACGTAAAACAATATTTTGTAAACCCACATATTTTAAACGAGGAGTTATAATTAGATTTGCTTGCTTTCATTTGGGCCCAATCTGAACAAAAAGTAGGTTTTTAAAAAGTGCCAGTGTGGCATCTAAAATGGCTGAAGTGCAACAAATAGTGACATATTATTAAAATAAAACAGGTTTTATATGAGAGGCCCTCAGAAGCGATTTGGAATGTCCTTCCAGTCCTCCATTTGCAAAAAGGTGTGCACAATTGGTTTATACACAATGTATTTACATTTGAAGTAATGTAATTCTTGCTGTAAGTAAGGAAGCTATCAATTTATACCGGGTAGGATTCTGGAAAGAGCATTGTGTGAATGACCATGCAATCTTTTTTTGTGTTTGTGGTAAAAGCCCGGTCTCACGGTGCGAGTTGACCCACGAGTGACACTGAGTAAAAGATTTGTGGTTGTGTACGAGATTCCAAGTATATGATCAACAGGGTAACTTCCTTTCTCTGTGTTGAAATTGTACTGAGGGAGCTTTAGTATCTACCTGATGCAGCAGAAGAGGGTTACATTTGTCATCTGAGTGATGCTGTTCTCGGTGGCGTTGCAATCCCTGAAGGCAGAATTTAGGCTTCAAGAGTGAGATTTGAATCAACAGGTTTTTGATAAGTTACCCACTGACCTCAAAATTGGTTTCAAAATAGCTTATGCCGTGTGATTCTTTCTTATAGTTATTATAGTTCTTATAATTAAAATAGCTTGTTCCTTCCTGAAGCCTCTCCTTTCTTCCTTCTCAAGTATTGAGTCAGTTCCCTTTTAAACGGGGTGTTAAGGGCCTGTCTCACTGTACGAGCTAATTCAAGAGTTCTCCCGTGTTTCCCCTGATTCGAACTCGGAGAATTACGGCAATGGCCGCTCGTAGTTACTCGGGTCTCTCGTGGACATTTTTCAACATGTTGAAAAATCTTCACGCGCTTACCACGTTTCCCCAGTACTTGCAGGTTTGCGTTATGAGCCTCTAAGAGACATCCCGAGCTCCGACGTATCCGCTGCGTACATTCTATGTGTTTACCTCGAGTTTGATTTTTTTTTTTAAACTGGGGAGAGCTCTTGAATTACGTCGTACAGTGGGACAGCCCCTTTAGAGACTGTTTCAGTAGACACCAATAATAAGATATTCTATATTGCAATACCCTGTGTGAAAAAATTGAGTTTCAAGTGTCATTGTTATTTAATATACAGCTTAATTTTGGGTTAATGCAAGAATCCAGAGATTTCAATGTGTTCAGGGTAAACCAGCAAACTTGCACTAGAGGAATTTATTGTTCAATTAAAAAAAATTCAAATGTAAAACTTTCCTGTTTGATAAATGTAACAATATGGTTACCAATTTAATCACACATATTGAATAGTAATAAAGTAAAACTCTGATAAACCTGCATGTTTGGGACTTTGACAACAGACAATAGACAATAGGTGCAGGAGTAGGCCATTCGGCCCTTCGAGCCAGCACTTTGGTGGCAGATTATTACATTTTCCAGACTATTAGATGTTATTTAGATTAATACCTCCACATATTTTATTTAACTTTTGAAAAATGGTATTATAATAAATTTCCCAGTGAACCATTTATGTTTAAAGAGAGCTTGGGAAATGGGACATCAGATGAAAGAGAATGTGCAAACTGGAGATAGACTCAAAATGCTGGAGTAACTCAGTGGGACAGGCAGCATCTCTGGAGAGAAGGAATCGGTGATGTTTCAGGTCAAGACCCTTCTTCCTGGCAAATCAGAAAGATTGTTAAGGGCTTGGACACGCTAGAGGCAGGAAACATGTTCCCGATGTTGGGGGAGTCCAGAACCAGGGGCCACAGTTTAAGAATAAGGAGTAAGCCATTTAGAATGGAGACGAGAAACACTTTTTCTCACAGAGAGTGGTGAGTCTGTGGAATTCTCTGCCTCAGAGGCAGTTTCTCTGGATGCTTTCAAGAGAGAGCTAGATAGGGCTCTTAAAAAATAGCGGAGTCAGGGGATATGGGAGAAGGCAGGAATGGGGTACTGATTGGGAATGATCAACCATGATCATATTGAATGGCGGTGCTGGCTCAAAGGGCCGAATGGCCTACTCCTGCACTTATTGTCTATTGTTTATTGTCTATTACTGAACCATTGCTATTTCTGAATGGATAGTGGATTATCAGAAGTTTTATCACATTGACAAAGCAATGAAATGGAATTATCATGCTGTCCAGTCATTAAGGATAAAAGTACCTGGGTAGTTCAGTGGGAGGTCGAATGTGGAATCATTGTCCAAATTGTTGCAGCCAACCTTCTGCAGCTCGATGTGAATTATTTTAATAAATTCTCCTGTTGACAAACAGCACTCATTTCCTGATATTTCATAGACTGATCCTGTGAAAGATAAAGAGCACTTTAAAAAATAATTGTTGCATATGTGACACAATGACAAGCATTTCAGATATTGCGTATCATGTATAGACTGTTTCTCTCACAAACACAACTGGCAGAACATTTGCGAGCGAAGTCAAGGTCCGATGTCGACTCAAATTGCACTTTGAGTCGTCCATTTCGATTGTGAATTATATTGGACCAGCCACTTTTGTACATGTTCGAACAAGGGAGAGCCGGGTTTGATCCCGACTACTGGCGCTCTCAGTACGGAGTTTGTATGTTCTCTCTGTGACCACATGGGCTTTCTCC
Source organism: Leucoraja erinaceus (assembly GCF_028641065.1). Lineage (NCBI taxonomy): Eukaryota > Metazoa > Chordata > Chondrichthyes > Rajiformes > Rajidae > Leucoraja > Leucoraja erinaceus. The sequence goes on along the minus strand of NC_073402.1, from coordinate 28,363,844 downwards.
GGGTGCTCCGGTTTCCTCCCACATTCCAAAGACATAAAGATTTGTAGGTTGTTTAAGAGGGAACTGCAGATGCTGGAGAATCGAAGGTTACACAGAAAAGCTGGAGAAACTCAGCGGGTGCAGCAGCATCTATGGAGCGAAGGAAATAGGCAACGTTTCGGGCCGAAACCCTTCTTCAGACTGATCGGGGGTGGGGGTGGGTGGGGACAAGAAAGGGAAAAGGAGGAGTAGCCAGAAGGCTGGAGGGTGGGAGGAGACAGCAGGGGAGCTGAGGAAGGGGAGAAGACAGCAAGGACTAACAGAATTGGGAGAATTCGATGTTCATGCCCCCGGGGTGCAGACTCCCCAAACGGAATATGAGGTGCTGTTCCTCCAATTTCCGGTGCTGCTCGCTGTGGCCATGGAGGAGACCCAGGACAGAGAGGTCGGAGGCGGAGTGGGAGGGGGAGTTGAAGTGCTGAGATTTGTAGGTTAATTGGCTTCTGTAAGTTGTAAATTGGTGTGTAGGATAGTGCTTGTGTGCGGGGAGATCATTGGTCGGCGCCGACTCTCTGTGGGCCGAAGGGCCTGTTTCCACGCTGTATCTCCAAAGTCCAAAGTAAATCATGAACTAGGACATCAAAGGCAAGAGACAAACAGAAAATAATTGAAACCTGAATTACTTTGCTTTTTTATCTTCCTTGCTGATCCTAATTAGTTGCAGGGACTCTCACTGAAACTATTCCTCAGTATTTCATGTAGATTTATCAAGTGATCAGAACCAATGCAGCTCTCTATTCTTACTGGATGCATCTGCTGGGTCAGTTCATGAGACATTGGTAAGCAGGACAGATAACATGTAAAACATATTTACAACATCACAGGGTCAAAGTTTGAGGAGGATGCATCCAGCAGGCAGGTTGGAATGGTGGTAGTTACCCCGGAAGCTCCAATGCTGAGAACCACGGGTAGACAAAAGTGCTGGAGAAACTCATTGGGTGCAGCAGCATCTATGGAGCGAAGGATATAGGCAACATTTCGGGCCGAAACTCCCTTCCCACCATATTCTGCACGCTACCTATCTTCCTCTACGTACAGTACTTGAGTTTGACTTAATTGTAATTGTATATAGTTAAATCAAATCTGACCGGATAGCATGGAAACAAAGCTTTTCACTGTACCTCGGCACACGTGACAATAATAAGCCTAATTTGAATTCATACCCAGAGCTAACTTACTATGTTTTTTTTTGTGGTTTTATTTGCTGCCTGCCTACGTGATACACGAGATGTAAAATGAGATGTTTAATAGTAAAATGAAAGCCGTGCGTTTTTTTTTTAACATGTTTTGAAGTGTCCATTTGAAGTGTAACGTCTGTTGCAATGCAGGAAACGCAGCACAGCAAGCCCCACAAACCGCGATAATATAATGATAAGAGTTGTCTAAATTTGCAAGGTGGTGTAGGAGATAAATGTTGATAAGCACATCTCAGTCTGAAGAAATATGTAAGAAAGAACTGCAGCTGCTGGTTTAAATCGAACAGACAAAAAATGCTGGAGTAACTCAGCGGGTGAGGCAGCATCTCTGGAGAGAAGGAATGGGCGACGTTTCAGGTCAAGACCCTTCTTCCGAGTGATGTCAGGGGAGGGCAGGGTTGCCAACTATCATGCATCGAGCATGAGAATCACACATTTGGCCAAATTCTCACACTCTTTATCTGATATTATGAGAAATTCTGTGATCAACGTAAATTTCGAAACTCATATCAACTGCATGGGCCGCGGGTGTTGGAGAGCTGGGGCTGAGGGAGGGATGGAAGCAGAAGCAGCGGCGGGGAAGATGCGGACGGGGAGCCTGGAAGCATAGCGAGTATTTTCTGGGCTGGCGAATGCTTGCCGGGGCTGGCGAGTGTTTGCCGGGCTAGTGAGTGTTTGCTGGGCTGGCGAGTCGCTCGCTGCAGCTCCGGCCATGGAGCAGCCTCAGTGCAAGAGTCCCGGGGCCGTCAGAGGCGTCGGAAGCATTGAGCCACTGCTGTGAAGTCTCTGTGCCGAATTCGCCCAGGTGACCGGCATGGATCAGGCTGTGGCTCGGTGCACCCTGGAGGACAACCAGTGGCTGCTGGAAGTAAGTAGCAAGCACTGGGTAGAAATGGTGGAAGATAGTGGCCTTCAAATGGGGTTGGTTGGAGAAAGCGTCCTGCTTGCCTGCTAGTTTTCACTTACTGTAACTGAGGGAAAAATGTTCCCGATGTTGGGGGAGTCCAGAACCAGGGTTCACAGTTTAAGAATAAAGGGTAGGCCAGTCAGGATTGAGAAGAGGACAAACTTTCGTCACCCAGAGAGTTGTGAATCTGTGAAATTCTCTGCCATAGAAGGCAGTGGAGGCCAATTCACTGGATGTTTTCAAGAGATACATTTAGCTTTTGGGGCTAGCGAAATAAGATAAGATAAGATACATTTATTGTAATTTGGACCCCTTGAGGTCCAAATGAAATGCCGTTTCTGCAGCCATACATACAAACACATAGACCCAAGACACAACATAATTTACATAAACATCCATCACATCGCTGTGATGGAAGGCCAAATAAACTTATTTCTCCACTGCACTCTTCCCCCCCCCCCCCCCCCCCCCCCCCGATGTCAGAGTCAAAGTCAAAGCCCCCGGCTGGCGATGGCAATTGTCCCGCGGCCATTAAAGCCACGCCGGGTGGTGCGAGGTCGCACACCGGGTCTTGGTGTTAGAGCCCCCGGTGTGCGCTCGCAGAGTCCCGCGGCCATTCCAAGCCGCGCGGGGCAGTGGTGTCAGGCCCCGCTCCAGGAGCTCTTCGACCCCACAACTCGGGCGGGGGAAGTCGCAGTTGCGAGAGCCCTGAAAAGCGGTGTCTCCCTCCAGGGATCCGCGGGCTCACTGGTGCCGCCGTCCACAGACCCGTCGTGGGAGCCTCCGACTCTCCGGTCGGGCCGCAGCAGCAGCAGCAGCAGCAGCGCTCCTCCACCGCTCCACCCGTTCCGGACTCGGCCAGCCCCGCGACGGCGACGGTGAGTTGTAGCACCAGAGTCCCCGGCTTCTTCCTGTTGTAGGCCGCTCCTCGTTGCGGCCCCAACGACAACGGAAACCCGACGAAAAAAGGTCGGGTCTCCAGTGCAGGGAGAGGATTTAAAAAGTTCCCCCCCCCCCCCCCCCCCCCCCCACACACACACCCCAACAAAAAATAATAAAAAAATCCTTTAAACACTGAGATGAGAAGAATAATAAAACGCGAGAGTGGGACAGACTGCAGAGGCCGCTGCTGGCCAGAGCCGCTAAATCAAGGGATATGTGGAAAAACAGGAAAGAGGTACCTGTACTGATTTTAGATGAACAGCCATGATTGCAGTGCTGGCTCGAAGGGCCAAAAGGCCTATTCCTGCACCTATTTTCTATGTTTCTATGCTTGAGTATATGGTAATAAAACTCGACCACTTGATTTTGATGCTTTCATGCATGGTGGAGGTATAATGTAGTCAAAGAGTGTTACAGTGTGAAAACAGGCCCTTCGGTTCTCCCAGAATTCCAGATCTTGGGGTCTTGGCAAGAGACTGACAGGATTAAGCAATGATAATCAGGGATGTGCAAGATTGGAGTAGTGCAGAGATTATAAAGGGTTTGGGGCCGGAGGAGATTACTGCAAGAAGCAGCGAGCATGTAAAGAGTTTTGTAAATATGAATAACATTTAAAAATCAAGTTGCTTTCAAACCCAGACCCCGTTTAGTTCAGAACCTGCTGCAAATGTGGTTACTTAAAATTAAAGATGAAGATCATACTATGCAAATTATACTTTCTATAAATATTTCAACCCATCTACTTCTGGCAACTAAATTCCGTAGCAGAAAAGATTATTGCAGGAACATCAACAACACCGAGATGAGAAGTTCCCCGATTTGTTGGTTGAGTCGGGATTGGAAGAATGTGATTCTTATTAGTTTAGTTTGGAGATACAGCGGGGATACAGGCCCTTCGGCCCATCGAGTCCGGGCTAACCAGCCATCCTCGCACATTAACACTACCCTACACACACCATTTACACCAAGCCAATTAACCTACAAACCTGTACGACACGACTTTAGAGTGTGGGAGGAAACCGAAGATCTCGGAGAAAACCCAGACAGCTCACGGGGAGAGAGCACCCGTGGCGCTATAAGCGCTGTTAGGTGGCAACTCTACCACTGCGCCACCATGCTGCACTACTTACTTGCTAGAGAATTCAGCGGAGTGAGGAGACACCTGGCCAGGGTCCAATTCAAAGTGAAATGTGACAAAGTTCCCTTGTACAATTAATGGCAACTTAGCCAGGTACCAGCATCACCACCAGCAACACTCCAGCAATTAACAATGGCAGCTGGTAAAGGATCCATGAGTACATCTATAATTTCTTCAGTTTAGATAGACACAACAAGCTGGAGTAACTCAGCGGATCAGGCAGCATCTCTGGAGAAAAGGAATAGGTGTTGTTTTGGGTCAAGACCCATCTTCAGACCAAAGATAGACACAAAAAGCTGGAGGAACTCAGCAGGACAGGCAGCATCTCTGGAGAGAAGGAATGGGTGACGTTTCGGGTCGAGACCCTTCTTCAGACAGGTTAGGGATAAGAGAAACGAGAGATATAGACGGTGATGTGGAGGGACAAAGAGCAGTGAATGAAAGATATGCAAACAAGTTATGATGATAAAAGAAACAGGCTGTTTGTACGGTGAAAACGAGAAGCTGGTGCGACTTGGATGGGGGAGGGATGGAGAGAGGGGGAATGCCAGGGCTACCTGAAGTGAGAAAAATCAATATTCATACCACTGGGCTGTAAGCTGCGATCACTGATCACTGACCTTGGGGGTACCTGGCGATGGAGTGGAGCAACTGAGTGGGAGGAGGGTGTGGGAGGGGGGTGCCCCCCCTCCCATGGTAGGGACATTTTGAAATTCAATGTATTAAAATCTTGTTTTAGTGCATTGTAGAAGTATGATTTCAACGGTTTTTGTTTGAAGTATTTTTAAGAGGTAACTTTTTCCACACAAAGGGTGGTGGGTGTATGGAACAAGCTGCCAGAGGAGGCAGCTGAGGCAGGGACTATCCCAACATTTAAGAAACAGTTAGACTGATACATGGATAGGACATGTTTGGACGGATATGGACCAAAAACAGGTAGTGCAGCTGGAACATGTTGGCGGGTGTGGGCGTTGTGCTGAAGGGCCTGTTTTCACACTGTATCACTCTAAGACTACATTATACCTCCACCATGCACGATTACTTCAAAATCAAGTGGTCGAATTATATTGCCATATACATATATTGCCCATGATTTTGCTGGCCCCATTGTAACTCTCTCTTGAAAACATCCAGTGAATTGGCTTCCACTGCCTTCTGTGGCAGAGAATTCATACCACTGGGCTGTAAGTTGCCCAAGCGAAATATGAGATGCTGTTCCTCCAATCTTCCGTGTCTATATTCGGTTTAAACCAAAGATACTAGAGCAGAGAATCCTTGGTTTAAACCAGCATCTGTAGTTCCTTCATTACACACTTCTTCAGACCATTTTCAGTTTAGTTTAGTTTATTGTCATGTGTACCAACTGGTTCAGTGTGAAGCTTTTTTTTTTTGTGTGCTATCCAGTCAGCGGAAACACTACACATGATTACAGTCAAGCCTTCGATGGTGTTCAGATACAAGACAAAGGGAACAACGTTCAGTGCAGGATAAAATCCTGTAAAGTTCGATTAAAGATAATCTGAGTGTCTCCACTGAGGTAGATGGTAGGTCAGCGCTGCTTTCTAGTTGGTGATAAGGTGGTTTGGTTGCCTGATAATAACAGGGAAGACACTGTCCCTAAATTTGGGACGTTTGCCTTTTCACACTTCTCTGCAACTATCTCTTTTCTTTCAGAGACTATTCTGTTTGACCCTTTCCCGGACTCTACTGCCCACTTCCAGTAATGTGAAGTTTTGTGTTCCTTCTTTGTAGAGCAAGTATTGGTATAAATTCCTTTATTTTAGCAGAGTTTAAGAAAGACTTGTGAATCAGTATCAGAATCACACTTTATTCGCCAAGTATGTTTTGCAACATACGAGGAGTTTCATTGGCCAGGTCAGTCATACAATTAAAACTAACAGAACACTCAAAAACACATTTTAACATGAACATCCACCACAGTGACTCCTACACATTCCTCACTGTGATGGAAGGCGAAATAAAATTCAAGTTTCTTTGTTCTTCCTCGGTCGTGGGTCTCGAGCCCCCATTGACTGGACGATCTTGGCATCAGACTGATTCCTGGGATGGCAGGACTTTCATATGAAGAAAGACTGGATAGACTCGGCTTGTACACGCTAGAATTTAAGAAGATTGAGGGGGGGGATCTTATAGGGTGATTTCACGAAAGGTCACTGGAGCATAGATCCCCACCCACGTGACCGCAAAATCCAACTGGGGTACAAACGTCACTTCCAGTACGTTATCGATGCTGGAAACGCAAACTTTCCAACCCGTTAAAAACCGCGAAAACGGCCCGTTTTTGAGCTGTAAATAACTGTGCCAGTCGGAGTGACCATGAGAAACAATTATCCTACTTTAGAGTCCAGAAGATAAAGAAAAACAAAGGTAAAGACAAGAGAGAGCTGAAGGGAAAATAACAGCGGAAGTTGTTGGCCGTGCAGATATAAAGATCGAAAATATTGGGATTTTATCGCGTTTGCTCACTGTATTTCATCAAAACAATAATGCCTTAGTTTTGATGAAATGCAGTGAGCAAACGCGATAATTCCCGATATTTTCGATCGTTATATCTGCACGGCCAACAACTTCCGCTGTTGTTTTCCCTTCAGCTCTCTCTTGTGTTTACCTTCGTTTTTCTTTATCTTCTGGACTCTAAAGTAGGATAACTGTGTCTCACAGTCACCCCGACTGGCACAGTTATTTACAGCTCAAAAACTAACCGTTTTCGCGTTTTTTTTAACAGGTTGGAAAGTTTCTAGCATCAATAACATGTACTGGAAGTGACGTTTGTACCCCAGTTAAATTTTGCGGTCACGTGGGTGAGGATCTATGCTCCAGTGACCTTTCGTGAAATCACCCTATAGAAACTTACAAAATCCTTAAGGGGTTGGACAGGCTAGATGCAGGAAGATTATTCCCGATGTTGGGGAAGTCCAGAACAAGGGGTCACAGTTTAAGGATAAGGGGGAAATCTTTTAGGACCGAGATGAGAAAATCATTTTTCACACAGAGAGTGGTGAATCTGTGATATTCTCTGCCACAGAAGGTAGTTGAGGCCACAGTTCGTTGGCTATTTTTAAGAGGGAGTTAGATGTGGCCCTTGTGGCTAAAGGGATCAGGGGGGTATGGAGAGAAGGCAGGGATGGGATACTGAGTTGGATGATCAGCCATGATCATATTGAATGGCGGTGCAGGCTCGAAGGGCCGAATGGCCTCTACTCCTGCACCTATTTTCTTTGTTTCCCGTTGCCGGCAGGGTTCGGGACCTCCGCTTCGAGGCAATCAAGCTCCCGCATCGGGGGGGGAGATGTCAGCTCCTCCGCGCTGGGCGATCAAACCTCGCGTCGGGGCTGGTCGAACCTTACACGACGTTGGAGCTCCCGACTCGGCGTCACCCGAAGACTGCGAGCGAGCTCTTGGTGTTGGTTCCGCGGTGGTCGCGGTGGTCGCGATCCCAGGCAAGGGATCAGCTCCGATGTTAAGTCTCCGCCCCATCGGTGGGGTTCACGACAGTACGAAGAGGCTGGTTACACAAAAAGGCTGGAGAAACTCAGCGGGTGCAGCAGCATCTATGGAGCGAAGGAAATAGGCAACGTTTCGGGCCGAAACGTTGCCTATTTCCTTCGCTCCATAGATGCTGCTGCACCCGCTGAGTTTCTCCAGCCTTTTTGTGTAACCTTCGATTCTCCAGCATCTGCAGTTCCCTCTTAAACAGTCCGAAGAGGCTTCCAGATCCATCGGTCCCGGAACCCATCGAATGTGATCCGAAAATTAATCACATCTCCGGCAAGGTAGGAACTTGAAAAAAAGTTTCCCCCGATCTCCCCCCCCCCCCCCCCCCCCAAAAAAAAAAACCGAAGAACATTAAAACAAAACTTTTAACAAACAAAAAAATAACAAAATAGTGAAAAGACAAGCAGACTGCCGGCAGGGCTGCCATCTCCCCGGCGCCCCTGGAACGAACAACTGCTTTAACCCGAGGATAGACACACAAAGCTGGAGTAACTCAGCGGGCCAGACAGCATTTCTGGAGAAAAGGAATAGGTGACGTTTTGGGTCGAATGAAATACGAGGTGCTGTTCATACCACTGGGTTGTAAGCTGCCCATGCAAAATATGAGATGCTGTTATTGTATCAACAACATCTCATGTTTCGTTTGGGCAGTTTACAACCCAGTGGTATTAATATTGATTTATCTAACTTTATGTAACCTTAGCATTCCCTCCCTCTCTCCATCCCTCCCCCACCCAAGTCGTATGAGCTTCAAAGTCGTCTTGTGCACTCGTTCCCACACGGTCACAAGGAGAACATGCAAATTCCGAACAGATTGCACCCGTAGTGAGGATCGAACCCGGCTCTCTGGCGCGGTAATGCAGCAACGCTACTACTGTGCCACTGTGCACTGTCACCTCTCTGTGATTCCTGGTGCTACTTTGAAGAGGTTCACCGTGAGACCCTCTCGCACTGCTCCTCCACTGAGATTCCTGCAGTGTGAAGAAGGGTCCCGACCCGAAACGTCGCCTATCCACGTTCTCCAGAGATAATAGATGGATGTTCTCCAGCTGCCTGACCTGCTGATTTTACATATTGCCAGATTGCCATACTGTGTGATCTTTCACATTCACTTGAGAGGATAGGTAGAGATTAAGTTGAACACCTAACCCAAAGGATTGCACTACAATATATCGGCATTGTCCCGCTCAATTCTCTGGGATGGGGTCTTGAACCCACAAGCCTTGTGACACAGGAAAGAAAGACACACTGATGCATGAATCACACAGGGATGTTGCATCTGATGGGAATAAACTGCACCAAATTCTAATAGCAAAATCAGACACAAACAGGGAACTGGCTGTCAGAGTGAACAGCAAATTGTAATTTATTTTAAAAACTGCAAATAGGAATCGTACATACCTTGGAAGTAAACTCCAGAATGGATCTCCAGAATTCTGGGAAGAGTGGAAATGTTCAAAGAACAAATGTAGTCTTGTAATGAGATGATTTCAGAATCTGAATGGTAAAGATCTGCCATTTTACGCTCCCTCGCTGTTTGAACTACAGTCTCTGCAATCACAACCACATATCTCGCGTCTCGATGAAATGTGTACAAGAGGCACAGCTATTGCAATTATAGTTTCGAACAGAGGAAAAAAGTTCCCTTCTGGTTTGACTTCTGATGACTGGACACCACTGAAATGACGATGCATCTGGCAAAGTTCCAACCTTAGGCATCTGCCTCCACACAAAAACAAACCAAAAGGGAAGTAGCACTAGGTTCAGATGACTCGCACGTACTGAAACAGTTATTGGAACTGCAGAGGTAACATAATGATTCCTTGGGCATTTTCCTTTCCTCTTTTGATGGCTGAGGAGCAGAGACAGACAAGTCACGTTGATGCCCCATACATTTCCTGCCATCACCAACATGTCTATTCCTTTAGTCACAAGATCATAAGTGATAGGAGCAGAATTAGGCCATTCGGCCCATCAAGTCTATTCAGCCATTCAATCATAGCTGATCTATATCTCCCTCCTAATCCCATATTAACCCCAAAGTGCATTTTAATTCAATTGTTTCAAGGATTTGAATCAATGATGGAGAAAGAACACTCAAACAATATAAAGTTAATAGAAAAAAGACATTTATTAACACAATAAATAAGGGAGGCTCGGTGACGCAGCAGTAGAGTTGCTGCCTTACAGCACTTGCAGCGCCAGAGACCCAGATTCGACCATTACTATGGCCGCTTGTCTGTAAAAAATTTGTACATTCTCTCTGTGACCGGGTGGTTTTCTCCAAGAACTTTGGTTTCTTCCCACACTCCAAAGACGTACAGGTTTGTAAGTTAATTGGATTGGTATAAATGTGAAAAGAATTGGCCCTAATGTGGGATAGTCTTAGTGTGTAACTGGGATTGCTGTTCGGTGTGGACTTGGTGGGCCGAAGGGCCTGGTTCCACGCTGTATCTCTAAAA